>NC_134234.1:255917486-256220517 GCF_965152275.1 Natator depressus
TGTCCATTGATGCTGATTAAGCCCCATTACTTCTTGTCCTACCTTCTGCTGACATGGAGAACAATTGATCACGATCCTTTTTGTAACAGCCCTTATTATATTTGAAGACTGTCATCAGGTCCCTGCCTCAGTCATCTTTTCTTAAGACTAAATGAGCCCAGTTTTTTTTAAATCATTCCTCATAGGTCAAGTTTTCTAAACCTTGTATCATTTTTGTTGCTCTCTGGACTCTCTCCAATTCATCCTCATCTTTCTTAAAATGTGGTGCCCAGAATTGGACCCAGTACTCCAGCTGAGGCCTCAGGAATGCCGAGTAGAGCAGGACAGTTACCTCTCATGTCTTACATACAATACTCCTGTTAATACACTCCAGAATGCTATTAGCCTTTTTTGCAACTGCATCACATTGTTGGCTCATATTCAGTTTGTGATCCAGTATAACCCCAGGACCTTTTCAGCTGTGCTACCCCCAAGCCAGTTATTTCCCATTTTTAATTTCATCTTGTTGATTTCAGACCAGTTCTATAATTTGTCAAAGTCTTTTTGAATTCTAATCTTGTCCTCCAGTGTGCTTTCAATCCCTCCCAGCTCGGTGTCATCCACAAATTTTACAAGCATACTCTCCACTCCATTATCCAAGTCATTAATGAAAATATTGACTAGTACCAGACCCAGGACTGACTCCTGAGGGACCCCACTAGATGCATTATCCCAGTTTGATAGCAAACAATTGATAACTACTCTTTGAGTACAGTTTTTCAACCAGTTGGGTACCCACCTTATAGTGATTTCATCTAGACTGCATTTTTCTTAGTTTTCTTATGAGAATGTCATGTGGAGCTGTGTCAAAAACCTTACTAAAATCAAGATCCATCACTCACGTCTACTGCTTCCACTATGCCAGTAATTCTGTCAAAGAAGGAAATTAGGTTGGACTGGGATGATTTGTTCTTGATAAATCCATGCTCGCTATTCTTTATAACCCTATTATCCTCAAGGATCGCTCCAGGTATTGAAGTTAGGATGACTGGTCTATAATTTCCTGGGTCCTCTTCATTCCCCTTTTTAAAGATAGGTACTATGTTTGCTGTTCTCCAGTCCTCTGGGACTTCATCCCTCCTCTGTGAGTTCTTGAAAATAATTACTAATGCTTCTGAGATTGCGTAGCTAGTTCCTTAAGTACCCTAGGATGAATTTAATCAGGCCCTGCCAACTTGAATACATTTAATTTATCTAAACATTTGTTAACCTTTTCTTTCCATATTTTGGCTTGTGTTCCTTTCCTCTGCTTGTTAATATTAATTGTGTTGGGTATCTGGTTACCACTGACCTTTTTTGTTTATGATAGTGAGTGAAGGAAAAACATTTAGGATGTGGGGAGATGGGATTGTGAAACCATTTCCTAAAGCAGCAGTAGATCTCTCTGGTCTCCCTGTGAGTTTAATTTTTCATTTCCTGCCCTTAACTGTTGCGTAATATTCCTACGTGCTGTTACCCAGTTTCACCACTCCACTTCAAAGTGGTTGCACTTCACTGGTGGGTATAGTGATCCCTGTGAATATACAAGTCTATACATCAGTTTGTAAAGTTGTTGAGTAGTGTAAGTTTTTGTTAGGATGGAAGGTAAGCAGACATCAGATTGCTGTGTTTGCAAAACAGCTGCTGTTAACTTGTCTCCTGTTAATATTTCCTGTCCCCTCGTAGGCTTTTGATGTGGCAGAAAGAAGTTTTCTGGAGTCCATTGATGATGCTTTGGCAGAGAAGGCCAGCCTTCAGTCCCAACTGCCAGAGGTAATCTGACTTCAGTGAAGGGATGCATTCCTGCCCCCTCCAAATTGCTCGATGGGATTTGAAGCCTCTTGCCTCTAGGTAAATGTCCTCGGTCTGGCCCACGGGAGGCTGTAACTGAAAATTGTTACCCTCTGGTGATCATTTGTTGGCTTGTGTGAAATGATTTAGGGATCTCAATCCAATTCCCACATCACATTAACCCACCATCACCATTGGCACTACTTGGACCCCTTACTGTTAGTCTCAGCAGAGAGGCCAAGAACTGAATGGGTCATGGAGACTAAACTACGCACTCACCATTATAGGCGTGTTCCTTCTAAGACAAGGCTGAGGCATACAGGCAGGGAAGTGGGCATGGCCTCTGTGTCTATGAAGTGTCTGTTCTGCCAATAAACAGGACTTCTGTCTGCAAGGTATGTCAAATCTGGCACTATTATTTTTCAGTGCTAAACAATGTGCTCACCTCTGCACAAGACACAAGATTAAAGATGGTCCCTGCCCTGAAGAGCTTACAGTGTCTGGTTGTGATTTCGATGCCATGGGTTGTGTAGGGTTAAGCTCCCCCCTTATCCTGTGTTCTAGGGAGTACCCCACCACCAGCTGCCTTCTCAGTACCAGAAGATTCTGGAGAGATTGAAGGCCTTGGAGCGGGAGATCTCTGGAGGAGCTATGGCTATTGTGGCTGTCATACTCAACAACAAGCTCTACATCGCCAATGTAGGTGTGTTCCTCTTCTTCACCCGCTTGATCTTGATATTTCTGAGGGTGGCTGCAGCTCTGGCAGAGTGAGGAGAACCTGAGTTTGGGGAACAATTGGATTGCTTCTTACATTGTGAGAAATGCACTTGAGTTAATTGGGGATGGCAGTGAAATCAAAATGGTCCAGAAGCTGGTTGCTAGATCTGCGCCTCTCCAAAGGTTGGCTGATCTAATGTTTGTGACCAGAGACACATGGGAAAGGGGCTGAGTACAGTAGTGTGGTTCCCTAGGGAAGAAAGGAACTGTCTGTGTTTGCAAGCACTGGTTGAGGACTGGATTAGGGGTTGGTCCAGATTGTTTTGTATGCTATTGAGGGGCTATTTGTAGGAGATTGCAGTGAAGGTTTGTGTGCTCTTCATTCCCTTCCCTCTTTTCCTCCCTTGTTCCCCTTTTCTCCTACCATCTCTTTGGATTTTCTCCCTCTCTTCCACCTCTCCACCCCCTCTTTATAGTCATCAGGTCCTCACATGCTGCTCCCACCACAGGTACAAACCGTGCACTGCTGTGCAAGTCTACGGTGGACGGGTTGCAGGTGACACAGCTGAACGTGGACCACACCACGGAGAATGAGGATGAGCTCTTCCGCTTCTCCCAGCTGGGTAAGTGATCATAGAATATCAGGGTTGGAAGGGACCTCAGGAGGTCATCTAGTCCAACCCCCTGCTCAAAGCAGGACCAATCCCCAGCTAAATCATCCCAGCCAGGGCTTTGTCAAGCCTGACCTTAAAAACTTCAAAGGAAGGAGATTCCACTACCTCCCTAGGTAACGCATTCCAGTGCTTCACCACCCTCCTAGTGAAAAAGCTTTCCTCATATCCAACCTAAACCTCCCCCACTGCAACTTGAGACCATTACTCCTCGTTCTGTCATCTGCTACCACTGAGAACAGTCTAGAGCCATCCTCTTTGGAACCCCCTTTCAGGTAGTTGAAAGCAGCTATCAAATCCCCCCTCATTCTTCTCTTCCGCAGACTAAACAATCCCAGTTCCCTCAGCCTCTCCTCATAAGTCATGTGTTCCAGTCCCCTAATCATTTTTGTTGCCCTCCACTGGATGCTTTCCAGTTTTTTCATATCCTTCTTGTAGTGTGGGGCCCAAAACTGGACACAGTACTCCAGATGAGACCTCACCAATGTCAAATAGATCACGTCCCTCGATCTGCTGGCAATGCCCCTACTTATACATCCCAAAATGCCATTGGCCTTCTTGGCAACAAGGGCACACTGTTGACTCATATCCAGCTTATCGTCCACTGTAACCCCTACGTCCTTTTCTGCAGAACTGCTGCCTAGCCGTTCGGTCCCGAGTCTGTAGCGGTGCATGCGATTCTTCCATCCTAAGTGCAGGACTCTGCACTTGTCCTCATCAGATTTCTTTTGGCCCAATCCTCTAATTTGTCTAGGTCCCTCTGTATCCTATCCCTACCCTCCAGCGTATCTACCTCTCCTCCCCAGTTTAGTGTCATCTTCAAACTTGCTGAGGGTGCAATCCACGCCATCCTCCAGATCATTAATGAAGATATTGAACAAAACTGGCCCCAGGACCGACCCTTGGGGCACTCCACTTGAAACCAGCTGCCAGCTAGACATGGAGCCATTGTTCACTACCCGTTGAGCCTGACAGTCTAGCCAGCTTTCTATCCACCTTATAGTCCATTCATCCAACCCATACTTCTTTTGCTGGCAAGAATACTGTGGGAGACCGTGTCAAAAGCTTTGCTAAAATCAAGGAATAACACATCCACTGCTTTCCCCTCATCCACAGAGCCAGTTATCTCATTGTAGAAGGAAATTAGATTAGTCAGGCATGACTTGCCCTTGGTGAATCCATGCTGACTGTTCCTGATCACTTTCCTCTCCTCTAAGTGCTTCAGAATTGATTCCTTGAGGACCTGCTCCATGATTTTTCCAGGGACTGAGGTGAGGCTGACTGGCCTGTAGTTCCCCGGATCCTTCTCCTTCCCTTTTTTAAAGATGGGCACTACATTAGCCTTTTTCCAGTCGTCCGGGACCTCCCCCGATCGCCATGAATTTTCAAAGATAATGGCCAATGGCTCTGCAATCACATCCGCCAACTCCTTTAGTACTCTCGGATGCAGCGCATCCAGCCTCATGGACTTGTGCTCGTCCAGCTTTTCTAAATAGTCCCAAACCAATTCTTTCTCCACAGAGGGCTGGTCACCTCCTCCCCATGCTGTGCTGCCCAGTGCAGTAGTCTGGGAGCTGACCTTGTTCGTGAAGACAGAGGCAAAAAAAGCATTGAGTACATTAGCTTTTTCCACATCCTCTGTCACTAGGTTGCCTCCCACATTCAGTAAGGGGCCCACACTTTCCTTGACTTCCTTCTTGTTGCTAACATACCTGAAGAAACCCTTCTTGTTACTCTTAACATCTCTTGCTAGCTGCAACTCCAAGTGTGATTTGGCCTTCCTGATTTCACTCCTGCATGCCTGAGCAAAATTGTTATACTCCTCCCTGGTCATTTGTCCAATCTTCCACTTCTTGTAAGCTGCTTTTTTGTGTTTAAGATCAGCAAGGATTTCACTGTTAAGCCAAGCTGGTAGCCTGTCATATTTACTATTCTTTCTACACATCGGGATGGTTTGTTCCTGTATCCTCAATAAGGATTCTTTAAAATACAGCCATCTCTCCTGGACACCTTTCCCCCTCATGTTTTTCTCCCAGGGGATCCTGCCCATCAGTTCCCTGAGGGAGTCAAAGTCTGCTTTTCTGAAGTCCAGGGTCCGTATTCTGCTGCTCTCCTTTCTTCCTTGTGTCAGGATCCTGAACTTGACCATCTCATGGTCACTGCCTCCCAGGTTCCCATCCACTTTTGCTTCCCGGTTCGTGAGCAGCAGGTCAAGAAGAGCTCTGCCCCTAGTTGGTTCCTCTAGCACTTGCACCAGGAAATTGTCCCCTACACTTTTCAAAAATGTCCTGGATTGTCTGTGCACTGCTGTATTGCTCTCCCAGCAGATATCAGGGTGATTGAAGTCTCCCATGAGAACCAGGGTCTGCGATCTAGTAACTTCCATTAGTTGCCGGAAGAAAGCCTCGTCCACCTCATCCACCAGTCTGGTGGTCTATAGCAGACTCCCACCACGACATCACCCTTGTTGCTCACGCTTCTAAACTTAATCCAGAGACTCTCAGGTTTTTCTGCAGTTTCATACCAGAGCTCTGAGCAGTCATACTGCTCTCTTACATACAATGCAACTCCCCCACCTTTTCTGCCCTGCCTGTCCTTCCTGAACAGTTTAGGACTGTGATGAGTCCCAGGAAGAGGGGAGCTGTGTTCAGTGGATCCAGAGACAGGCAGCCCTCTGCATGCTGATGCAGGTGATGAAAGAGCAGTCAGGGCTAGGGTCCAGTTCTATCCGTATCCTCACAAAACCCCCCTCTCATCTGGCACTATTTTGGACTTTTGCTGGCAGTCAAGCAGAGAGGCCAAGGAATGAATGAGCCATGGTGACTGAACTCCCTTCTCACCCCAGACTAGGTCCCTCCAGGGCTAGGTTGACATACATTAATGAGGAATAATATGGAATTGGAGCTCGCACTGCTACTACTGCCTGTGCTGTATCTGTTGTGGGGATAGAGAGGATTTTGTCTCAAGGGCTGTCAGTCCAGCACCTTACATCTTGTTCCCCAGAAGCTCCTGGGAAGTAGCTATGAGCTGGAGGGGCATTCTGGGTTGTGATATATGCAACCAAGCACCTGCAAAAACCAGTGGTAGTCTGAGGCTTATGGAGTACACAGTCAAATAAGGCTCCTTTTCCCCAGGGCCCCATGCTGCGCACTCTGCTGCCTGCACACCCAATCCGTTAGCCAGCCAGTGTATCCTACTTGATTCTGTCTGCAGTTACATCCACCTCTAGTGTCAGTGAACTGTATCAGAAGTTTAACATTGTTCCTGATGCTCTCCCTTACTTGGTTATGCTGCATTTTAGTTGTGCCTTCTGGTTTTACTGGCAATTGATATCTAACTCCAAGCAGCCTTTATGCAACACTGGAGACTGACAGGCATATGTAAAGGCTGGAGCATACACACTGACTGGTTGGCAAACCAGGAGCCTCTTTGTATTGGTCTGTCAATCTCAAGAATCATCCATGCCAGGAGCCAGCAAGTCAGCCACACTAAATGACTGAGTCAGTCTCAGCTTGCAGGGGATTTCAGGGCTGTGCCTTCCTATTGGGAGTAGATGTTGGACCATCCACGTTGTGAATGTGATTGGAATCAGATGGGAGTCTGACCTGGACTCCTGTGTTTACCATGGGGTGGTGACAGTCACCTTCTAGAACTAATTTTTTCCAAAATTCTTTTGTGCCTATTGTCCAGTCATAATTAGGAACATGGGACTTGCCAGCGCAGATCAGACTCTAGAGGCCTGCCTAGTCCAGAATTCTGTCTCTAATAGTAGTCACGACCCGATGATTCAATGGAAGGTGCTAGAACCCCCAGAATGGACAACTAACCTGTCCAGATGAGAAGTTCCTTCCTCACTGCAGCTAGTTAGTGATTGGTTTATGCCCTGAAGCATAAGGGTTTATATTCCTATTCCTTCTAACTTTTTTGCCATATAAGTGCCTGCTTGCGGCTCCGATTGGTGGGTTTTTTACCCTTTTCTCCGGAGCAGCTAATGTTAATGTAGGCACCTAATCTGTGAGAGGCATTGAATTTGCTTGTTCAACTCAACTTACTCAACCCCTGGATTACAAAGATGGTGTAGTGGGGCTGAAGGCTGGGGGCTGGGATGGCAGTCGCAGATGGAGAGGGAGCTGGACAGAGTCCCTTGCATCTTATTTCACATAAGACACCCTTCTCTCCCCTTTTGCAGGGTCTACAGGCAACCTTGCTGTAAAGTTTGACTGTGCTTCTGGAATTCCTGTACACCCAGCACTGCAGCTAGCGGTGGCTTTGGAACTGGTCGTGGGCTTTTTGTCCCAGGGCCAAGTGTCCAATTCAGTGTGTATGTGTGTGTGCTCTCTTGCTCTTCTCTAAAGTTCCTGGAGCAACTGATGGGGAAAAGCTGTGTCCTTTAAAAACTGGGACAGGATGAGCTGCTCTTCCTCCCTTCCCTGTTGAGTTCCTGAAGGTTTCTTGATGTCTCTTCATGTCCCTTAATTTACCCTTTGTGGTGTCTTTAACTATGGGTGTTTCCTTTTTCCTTCCTCAGGATACAAGTGCAGGAAATTCAGCAGGTATATCAAAGAATCAGTGAACTTTTTTCTTTATCTGTCAGGTTTGGATGCAGGGAAAATAAAGCAAGTTGGAACTATCTGTGGGCAAGAGAGCACCCGGCGAATTGGGGATTACAAGGTCAAATATGGCTACACTGATATTGAACTGCTCAGGTTAGAAAAAGTTCAACTTTGTGGTCTTGCTCTCTCCCCAGTCCTGCTTTCTTCTGAAGGCAGGTTCCCCCTTCCACCTGCCTGCGTCACTCTGTTAAATACTAACTCAGCTTTCTCCGTTCAGTGCTGCTAAATCTAAGCCCATCATAGCTGAGCCTGAAATCCATGGAGGGCAGCCATTGGATGGGGTGACTGGCTTCCTGGTACTCATGTCAGAAGGGCTCTACAAAGCTCTGGAGGCGGCTCACGGGCCCGGGCAGGCCAATCAGGTGAGAACTTCCTGGCTGGAGGCATTCCCAAAGGTGTTAAATCATCCCATCGGTGCCAGCTCCACTCATGCAAGCTGCCTTGCACAGATGTCCTGTTAGCACCACCATGGTTGGATGCATCATCCCAGTCTGCAGTGGGATGAGTGAGCTGTTTTGGCAGAGTGGTTTTTCCAGGCTGTTTTCCCTGTCTTGAAATGGAGCAGTCCACTGGGGCAGTGGGATGGTTCCAGACCACAAAGGTCAGTTCAGGGTGAGACATTCAGGCCTCTCCAACTGTCTGGCTGGGCAGTTACCATAAGAACCTTTTATGCTGGATGGCTGGGTCAAGGTTCCCCCAGAATACTCTCCTAAAGTCCTTTTCTCTCTCCACGGTCAGGAGATCGCAGCCATGATCGCCACCGAGTTTGCTAAGCAAACATCGCTAGATGCCGTGGCTCAGGCTGTGGTGGACCGGGTTAAGCGGATCCATTGTGACACCTTTGCCAGTGGTGGGGAACGATCCAAGTTCTGCCCCTGGCATGAGGATATGACGCTGCTGGTGAGGAACTTTGGGTACCCGCTGGGCGAGATGAGCCAGCCCATGCTGACCCCGACACAAGGTATGGGAGGGAGAGAACAGGAAAAAGAGGGTGGGTGGAGTGGAGATTAGTACTCCCCTGTCCTGCCAACAATGACCTGATGCCAGGGGAAGAAGCCTTCGGTGGAGATTTTGTTCCCCCACATCCTTAAGGGAATTATCACTTCAATACCAGGTGTCCTTACACAGTGTGATTCAGAGACTGGAGGGCACTGGAGAGAGCAACTGGGGACATACGGGATCTCAGTAGGCCAGGAGGCCCCTCTGGCAGTTGTGGGGAACTACAGACACTGGGGTTTCCATGCACTCTCCCACATCTCATGACAGCTGTTATGTTCCTTTTCCCCCCGCTTTTCAGGAGGCCGCATCTATCCTGTCTCTGTGCCATACTCCAGTGCCCAGAGCACAAGCAAGACCAGCGTAACGCTGTCCCTTGTCATGCCTTCCCAAGGCCAGATGGTCAATGGTGCCCACAGCAGCTCCACCCTGGATGAAGCCACACCCACGCTCACTAAGTAAATGACGTGTAATATTTCAGTACCAATTGTCTCTCCCTGCTTCTCACTCAGTGCGATTTGGGTGGTGGAATAAATAGGATCCTTGGTGGACTGGGTGGTCTAGTAGTCAGTGCCTGGGCAGTGGTAGGGGAGTCTGGGCTCACCCACTCCATTGGACTCGGACCAAGGGCCTCAGGTCAGCTGGCTGGCCCATGGAGAGGCTGTGGCTGTGCAGGTCGCCTGGCTGGCTGGTGGATTGCACGCAGGAGAAAAGAAAAGAAGGGTTGAATTTACATCATATTTTTGGGGAGGGACGTTTCTCCACCATGCAAGATCATGGTTGGCTTTGATTTCAGCGCCACCTTTGCCATAGAGAGGGGCGTACACCTCCTGCTGTGCCAGTAACTTTTTGGTTCCCACCTTCCAGTTGTTCCAGGAACAGTGGAGCTGCCATATCCATGTTGCAGTTCACATGGTGAAAAGTGCTTCTTGCTGACAGACTCTGCTGTAGGGGCAAGGAAGGAAGTCTGATTTTCGCCCTCAGTTTTTTCTTACTCTGTGCTCCACCCCTCAAATGCTCCGTGCGTCAGGCCTGTCGTGATGAGGCAGCTCTCTTATCACCTGTGAATATCAGAGTGGATCTGAACATGTCTCCATAATGTTCCTGGAGGAGTGAGGGACTGCAGCTACATGTTTCTGTTAGCCACGGGGAGGGATAATTTGATACGGTTAAGAGGCATTGGCATTTGAGATGCACTAGGCATGGACTGATTAAAATGTACATGTCTGTGTTCTCTCCCACCCCTTTTCTGCAGTCAGAGCCCAACAGTGACTCTCCAGTCCACAAACACCCATACGCAGAGCAGCAGCTCAAGCTCAGATGGGGGACTCTTCCGCTCCCGCCCCTCCCACTCACTCCAGCCAGATGAGGATGGACGTGTTGAGCCCTACGTGGACTTTGCAGAGTTCTACCGGCTTTGGAACATGGACCACGGTGAACAGGGAATATTGACAGTGTCCTGATGTAGGGAGGAGAGGTGTGCCTTGCAACCACCAGGAGCTCGCCCAGAGGAGCAAATGAAGACTGAGGTGAGAATGAAATAACTCCAGGTGGTGGCCAGGTTCTGTCATGAACTGTAACCTGGATCCAGGCTGTGATGAACCCCGGGCTTGGGTGCTGATGCAACTCTCTTATCAACATGTATGTGGCTTTTGCATTTCACCTTCTTCTCTGGAAACCCCATGAATATGGGAAGGGGTCACGAACTTATCCCTCACCACCAGTATTATGGGCAGAGTCAGCAGGGAGGGCTCTGTTATGGCGAGGGCAAGAGAAGATGTTTGTACAGTGGCGGTACATCGCATGTGTATATACGCAGTCATATATTGCAGTGCAGAAACACTAGGCTGTGATACCAGTGTTTAACTCCATAGAAGATACCTCCTTTTTGCAGAATAAATAATTTATAGCTACTGTCACCTGCGTGGCTTGCTGTGTTTTCTTCAGAGGAAATTTTAGTGCTGGTGAAAGGAAGGTGTTGGGCTGACAGCCCTAGAGATTGAAAACTTCAGAACAGGTGAGACAGTCAGTAGCATGCCAGCTTCTCCCTGCATGTGTGTATTGGACCTCTTTGGGAAGGGCCCTTTTTAAGCAAGAGTGCAGGGATTTTAGTCTTCTTGGCTTCTGCAGTTCTTGGACTTTCTTCTTTTAGTGAGGTCAGGGCTTGAATAGTTTTAGCTGTAATGCAGAGACTTGCCCAATAGGAATTACGACCTCTAGTTCACTTCCAGTGGACCGCTGACCACGTGTTGGAGGTAATTACTGGTCTGAGCTTGTCTAGAACTGATAACGTGAAAGGGAAAGGCTCTTTATCTCACTCATAATCTCCTGCCCCATCCAGTCACACAGCTTGGGACTTCAAGTTAAAATGTAACTTCAGATCCTCAGAGAGAAGGTCTGGTCCAGAGAGTGTTCTCCTAAAGCTCCCTCACTTCCCCACACGCGCTTCTGTCTGCCTCTGGCAGACTCCAGGAATCAAAGAACTGTAGTTACAGAGGGCAAATTGTAGCACAATGAATTAGAAAACGGAATCTTGATGCTGGTCTCTTAGCAAAGGGAGATGTGAGCCTGTCAGCTTCCTAGGAGTATTCTTATCATCGATATGAGAGAGACTGGCCTAGTGGATAGAGCAATGGACTAGCCCTCAGGAGACCTGAGTTCTGTTCCCAGCATGGCCATGTCACTTCACCACTCTGTTCCTCTATTTCCCCATCTGTAAAACAGGGCATTGATACCTGCCTGCTTTGTAAAGTGCTGATGCAAAATGCTAGCCCAAAAAGAGGTAGCCTAAAAGTTTGTTGTTTTTATGTAGTACCCAGAGTGCGCGAGGTACTGTGCAGACTTTATCTTAGCAGTTGTGCACTGAAGATCTTACAAATGCAAGTTTAGACAGAACAGACTGCTGCTGATAAACAGCGGGATGGACTGTGGAGTGGGGCAGTCAGAGCTGGCAAGAGGATGTCGTTACTTAGTAATGTGTTACTTAGTAATGTTTTGAAGGATAAGCGGCATCCAGGACTTGAAATAACATGGGGGTGGAGGAGGAGTAGGGAGTGCTGCAGGACAAGATTAGAGTTTATCAGAAATATGTGGGCCAGACCAAACTAGCATAGAAAGCTGCATTTGATCTGAAAAGTACAAAGAAATGCCCCGAACAGATGTGTGGGTGGCTCGCTCCCTATATGTGCCAAATACAGATGCTGTTGGCTCTGCATGACCCAACTTTGATTCATACTTGCTGGGTGGGTCTTGGCTGCTAATTTTTCTTCCCAATTTTCATAGAAAAGTTCAATTCTCTGCCCTTCTTGGACTTCTGGGAAGGTTGGGGTGCTGGGTATATCTGGGCATGCTGGAGCGGTGCCCCTTGTCAAATCCATTCAAACCTGACAAGGAAATGGCATATGTTGGGCTGAGTGAGGGGATCCCTTTTAAGACAGGAGAGCAGTATGAGCCTCTCTGATGTTCTGTCTGTTGTTGGCTTGATGAGACCTGGAGATGGAAGTCCTCTCCTTATTTGCAGAACAGCAAGCTTTCCCTACAGTGCACTTCTCCCCCGACTTAGAGGAAATCACAGCCCATTGAGTCCTTGGTGTCTGAGAGTTCTCATAGATGTCTGGGATATCTGTCATCCTAGAATCAGAACTGAGATCCTCACTTCATTCCCCATAGGCTATGGAACAGCTATCCAGTGAGAATGATCTGTCTCTGCTGACGTGGACTGAATTGGAGTCGGTGAAAGATTCCAATCCCATCCTCAATTCCCTGCCCTGTATATTGATATCTGTATAAACAGGCCTTCCTAACCTACTTCCCACTCCCATCTATGCTGTTGGCTAATTAGTCTGAGATCAGTTCCAATGGAAAATGTTCCACATGTGACTATTTCAGAGAAAAGTTCAAGAATTACCAACACATTTAACAGGACATGCTAAACAAACTTATCTTTTGACCTAATTACTGATTTAGTGAATACAAGGAATGAAGTGGCCGTAGTGCAGTATGTGGATTGCGCTAAGGTGTTCATAGAGAACCCCTACCCCAAAATAAGAAGATGGAGAAAAGCTTACCCTCTTGAAAACTACTACAGCCTGGGTTAGAAATCTAAGTAATGAAAAGACTCCAAAGGTAGGGGAAGATGTATGAATAGTACCATGTTGGCTACAATAGAAATCAGAAGTTAATATCTTCATTAGTGAGTTATAAGAAGATACAGAGTGAGCAGTGATCAAATTCCAAGTGATATCTTCTTTCCTGCTCTGCCCCCCCCCCCCCAAAAAAAAAAAAAAAAAAAAAAAAAAAAAAAACCCAGCTAAGTAGCAGACATAGGAGGACAGAACCAAATTCTACAGCATGATCTGGAGAAACCCTAAGACACCTGCATGCAATGTGATGAATTTCAATATCACTGAAAGAGTAAAGTCCCACGCAGGAGGAGAGCAAACAAACAGTGCAGCTACCCAGCAGGAGACCGCTAGCTTCTCTCAAGCAAATTAAATGTTGAATATGCTGTGCAATTCTGGTGTGAAGAAAACTGATACCCTTCTCTGTGAGCAATCTCATGTAAATGAGGTCTGTAATGGTGAATAGCCCTGTAACTGGACTTTGAATAAGAGTTGTAGACCTGGTCTCCAGTATACAATCACAAGGGCAGGAAAAGGGGTTACAAGGATCAGAGAAAAAGAGAGCCCTAAACATGCAATCTAAGGCAAATACTGCTGTAGGGAAGAGGTAAGATAACTGCAGTCTGTACCCCATTAGGATGACAATATAAATCAAGAAAGGGGATTGTTCCCGCTCCCCTGTACAGATAGTAAGACAAGAAATGATCCAAGCTAAAGCAGCGTCCAGAGAGTATTAGGCAGTGTTGAAGGCAACACTAAGGGTTTTGGATGCACTTCTTGCTCTTAGCTTCAAACTCTCTGTAGCAGCATGCCTCTGCCAAACATACACAGTGAGATCACATCTATATTGCACCCAGCTGCAGGCCAGGCTGGGTCCAAACACCAAGGAGAGACATGAAAGGGCTTTTTAACCCCTCAGCCATCTACTGAACATCTGTCACCTCTATTCCTGTAAACTGAAGACTATTCAAGCTTGCCTGAACTTACATAGCAAGAGGGAAAAGATTTGTGATGTTTGCCTGCAGCTATCCGCTGTGGTCATGTGATCTCCTGAACTGAGTTGGGTCAGGCTTGGACTGTATTCTAATAGACTTCCAAGGAAGTGCCTGAGTAGAGCACGAAGTAGTGTCAGTGGCAGGTTTACTCATGTCAGTTCTGAACTAGCACTCCAAACATAACATGAGAGGTGTCTGTTCTGCTGTCTTCTAGCCTGTCACGCCCCTTGGGAAAGGGTACCAGCATGAGTTAGAGGCTCATGTAGCAGCCCGTGACTTGTTTGAGCAAGCCTGGAATCCCAAACAAACATGCAGAAAAGATATAAGCTGTTTTATTTGAGTACTCACACCCAGCCATCTACGACCAAAATCAATATATAAGCAAACATAGAAACAATGCCTTCACTTTGCGAAATGTAATTTGTCTCATACTTCCCCAGAGTCTTATCTTCAGCTAATCTCCTACTCTGGGAGCCCAGGGTTTTCGCTTGCTCACAGACAGGGTGTCTAAACACATGGGGGAGGTATTTACTGACCTCTCTAGCTAATAGGGCTGAAGAAATACTTCCTGCTCAGACCACTCAAAGCCTCCATTGGTTTGCATGCTTATTCCTCCCTTAGAGGAGTAAGTTTGCAAGCTACTTTGTATAAGGGAGAGAATTTCCCAGATCTGACGCTCAAACTATTCCTTACTGCCAGTCTGTCGTCCCTGCCAGTGTGCTAAGCCTCAAAATGAGAAGTTACATTAGTGAGCAAGCTACAGATAAAATAAAGGAACATATAAAAGGTAAAGAAGCAGCCAGTGTGTGCTCCAAGTCTTTCAATTTAGACTAACAAACGTTAATGAAAGGGGCAATACATCTTTTAAAAATCTATCTTAGAAATACGTACGGTGTATCTGTGACACCTCTGTACTGAGCAGCAGTTAAAGATAATGGGTGTAGGCAGAAAGAATATTCTAATGGTCTCCCCCCACCACTGCTCTATAGCCTGTGACCTGGATAATTATCCATAATATTAATGGGGTTGTATTTGGAATCCTAACATGTACTAGTATTAACCTATCTTAATATGTGTTAGTTGTATAATGTGTCCATTGTAAATATGCCACTATAGAAAGGTTAGGTATTTCAAAATCCTATGGTACTTGTTGCAAAAGTAGGAGTGTTATTCCAAGTATTCTGGCTAACATCCAAAACAAGTAATTACATTCTGCCAACTTGGACTCCCCACTGGAGTTTCAAATAAATGTAATGATCATTGTTGCTTCTTGTCTTAAACCATTGTGTATTGTTGCTGTATGTTGCTAAACAGCTGCCACATTCCATCCCGGAGTTGGCTACGTTTCATGGGGGGCTGGAGTTGTCCCCGTGTACATATGAACCATAAGACTCTTCGGGATTCTTTGCAAAAGAAGCACAGTATAGATGGAAGCTATTAATATTTATCCTCTGAAGCTGAGAACATAACTGAAAAGAGAGGGATTGGAACAACTGAATTCAGGCTACTCAACAGTCAGAATTGATGAGAAGAATTGATGAGAAGAGAGATGTCCTGAAGGAATAAGAGCCAAGAGCGTAAGGAATTTTCTGCATGAAGGATTTAAAGCACAGTGGAGCATGGGAAGGAAAAGGCTAGGACTCCCTCCTTTGGAAACAAGAGAAGCTATGGCAGGTACAATGCTATGGTGACATAGCACGAACTCCTTAGTCAAGGGTGACTCTCCTTTTCCACTATAATGTCCATTTGGACACACACACATTAGCCAGGCTGTCTACACACACACAAATATTAGTGTGTGAGATTCTCTACTAAGGGAGTTTTCTACAGCTTGAGGCAAATTAGACAAAGTTTCCAAGAGATGGGAAATTCTACTGGAGGATAGTTCTGATGGAGAGGTATTATTTTGATCATGCACACAAGTGTGCTAGATGCTTTAAGAGGTTCCTAACACTCCTTCCCCCTACCCACCCAATTGCAGAAGAACAGCTTGGCCTAGAAATGTCACATTTTGTGTTGCTTTGCTGGCTTTCTCCAGGAGGAGACCTTAGCAGGCTACTGATTTAGGGTCAGATTCCAATATGCTTCTGTGGAGTGTGATACTTAATAAGTTGTCCCATTGATTTCATAGAGACTACTCACAAAGTAAGATAGAAGGTGCTAACGTGCATGAGTAAAGGGGGCAGAATCTGTCCCTGAGTAAAGTGGGGCAATAAACACTTCAGGATGCCCACACGTTCTGCATACTTCTGTGCTCTGGCATGGGATCATAAGGCCTTGATTGTAGCTGCTTTGCCAGGTGTCCTTTAGGTTAGGATGTTCACACTCCCACACTGCATCCTTCCTAAGGCCCATGTTGGAGCGGCTGTGCCATCTGCACCTTAGCTTCCCCATAGCCACAGATAACAATTTAACACATGGGCCACTTCACCTTGAATAGTCCCTCAGAATATGTGCTAATTACTTATGCTATAAACTATCTTTTCAATCTTGTATTTAGTTGTGACATTCTGAGTACCTTTCCCAGACCTGAAGAAGCGCTCTGTGTAAGCGCAAAAGCTTGTTTCTCTCACCAACAGAAGTTGGTCCAATAAAAAATATTACCTCGCCCACCTTGTCTTTCTAATGTCCTGGAACCGACACATCTATCTCAATACTACATAAAACAGTCTCGAAACACCTGAGGAAATGTGATGGGGCCCCTGGGGTGCAACCTGGATTGTGAGACCACTAAGCCCTCTGTCCCACCAACCTCAAGTATCTGTCTCACCCTGTGATGCTTTTGGCAAGCTACAAACCTCTGGCAGGTGCAGCACTTACACCGACCTCCACGGGCAGGGACACACTCAACTGAGTTGCCTGAATGTTTTCCCCAGACACTCATGAACCAACAACAGAGAGGATCCAGCCAATTATCCCCAGCTCCCCAGCCTTGCACCCCAGAACTGTACTGTCTTGCTCTGGTCAGAAGCCTGACCAGTGTACATTCATTGCCCAGTTTGTCTCTCTCGATGTGGAGAGGACGCGCACTGGCCTTTGTAAACTGAGCTGAGATTTCCCAAACACTTCAACCAAAACACACTGTTTTAGGTAAAATATAAAACAGATTTATTAAGTACAGAAAGATAGATTTTAAGTGATTATAATTAGCAAGCATAGAGATCAAAGTTGGTTACCTAAGACACAAAAAGAAATTTGCAGTCTGAGTTCTATAAACTAAACAGAATTTGAGTCAAGTAGTGTCTCACCCTGACAGATGGTACAAACTGGTCACAGATCTTCAGTGCGTAGGCTGGAACTGCCTTCCAGCCCAGGACCACCCTCCCCTGGTTCAAAGACTTTGTCCTCTAGACATGTTTCCAGGTGTTGAGTTGTGGGAAGGGGGAGGCCAAGTCATGATGTCACTTCTCTTTATAGTTTGTTCCAGCTTGCTGGAAAGATCTTTTGCGATAATGTGGGTCAAGCAGCCTCCATTGTATGTACTCTCTCCGAGATGTTGAGGGAGTGGATTCCCTTCACTGGCCATCAGTGCGTCTGGCTGCTTCATTGTTGTACCTGAAAGGTATTCCCAACCTCACAACATATTTCAGTCACACACACATAGCAAAATGTCATCACTTCCCATACAACAACAGCACATACCATCCAACAGGATATTCATGTTCCACAGATCAAGACTTTAAAAATGATACCTCACAAGGCATACTTTGTACAAAACACATCCTAATTATGACAGTGATGAATATGGGGGTTCCAGGGTGCTGCTTTGAGTTACAGAGTACCACAGGAAATAGTTGGCAAAACGCTGAATGTGGCCTGAAGATTGTAAATATCCACGAGTTAAAACACCCCTGACAGAGTATTGCAGATTTCTCAAAAAACAACTGTTAGCCTGGAAATCCAAAGTGAAGGTCCCTGGGATGGTGTGTATAGACCCCACTCTGGCAAACAAAGGGTTAACAGGAGCCTAAGAGCCCAGTTAGCCCTCCTGGTGGTCCCTGGAGGGTGGGCCATGCCCAATTTAGCATTAGGCCCAGCTGCAGAGGAGCTGGGTCACTATGATAGAGGCAGGTGGAGTTATAAACAGGAAGGAAAGCAAGGGGAAGTGAGTATGCACTGGGAATCTCTACGTTGTTATAGATGCCTGCAGCGTCAGGGAGTTGACCTATGAATAGGGTTGCTATGTGGCTGGTTTTCAGCTAGCTTCCTTGTTAGTCGATAGCATTAACGTGCTGTTAGTTTGGTTTTTTTTTCAGTTGGGGTGCGTTAGAATGTTCTATGTTTCACATCCCTGTAATCCAGGTAAAGTAAAAAAAAAAAAAGTGATAAAATAACATCAAAATACACTTTAAAATCTGTGTGTGTGTGTGTAAAATGTTTCCCCCAAACACTTTTGCAGTAGCTGGATCCTTTTTGTTAGGTGGCCAGTGGCTGGCTTTTGTTGGTGTTTGGGTGATGGCCAATGGCTGTTCTTATTATGTCTTGGCAGTAGTAACCCTACCTCTGCATGGAGTAGAAAAATTCGCATAGAGTAAAAGAGATGGTAGTAAGGTGTTAGGAAGCTCTTTGCAATAGGCCTAGAGAAGAGGCCGACTGAGAGACCTGCTGAGTCCAGCAAGAGCTCTGAAATAGGGCCAGGGAGGAAGCGGTCCAGGGATAAAAACAAGGTGTCTGAGTAGACCATCTTAGTGTGCTTGCTAGAGGGTCCCTGGACTGGACTCTAGAATAGAAGGAGCATGTTGGTTCCCCTCAGGGAGTAGTTCTCAACCTGTGGCCTTGGGCTGCTTGTGGCCCAATCAGCACACAGCTGCAGTTCATGTGACATCAGGGCCATGCAGGTAGTATTGGATGCACCCCACATAACATATTGTAGGCCGCATATGCAGCCCAGAATGGTATATAGGTTGAGACCCACTGCCCTAGGGCCTACTGAGGAAGGTGGTGCAGAAACCCTTGATACAAGGGGTGAAGACTACTGACTCTTGAGTCACGCTGAAGGTCCAGTGTGAGGGCAGGAGACTATCATTTTGTTGGATTCCTGGTTTACCCTGGAAGGGGTGAGCCTGAATGTGACCTGGCCAGAGGCCCAGATCACCAGAATAACTTGACCACCAGCAAGCCTGACTGGCTGTCCAGTGGAGGTGACTGATGAGAAGGTCCTGCAACATCATGCCCTGCCACAAGGGAGTGCACCAACTGGTGAGAGTCTTCTACAGTTACTCTGAGCTCTTGGGGTCGGGGGGGGGGGGTTAAGTGTAAGAAACTATCATAAAATCAGATGGGAATGAGCCCAGTAACTAAATGGTCTGGCCATTCCCTAACATGCAGAGTATAGCTCAGAACACGTCTGGATTCAGACTGCATGGACCACCCTGGTGGGTAAGGGAAGAGAGCTATTTTTCAAAATCTGGAGGTCCTCTCAAAGCATGAGGCTCAAATCAGCCAGTCTGTTTATGGCCTTAATCCACCTCTGCCTTGGGAAGCTCCAAGTTTCATCCAGCATCTAGAGAAGTTCAAAGTGGTAAACCACAAGAAGGGATAGTCCTCTAACCTTGTTCCATGTGTCACGGTTTCAGGGCAACTGGACTGTATTCCCCCTCAGTGATCCACCAAGGGCACCCACTTTAGGCTTCTGGCTCCCACGCATGACCTTTCTTGGATGAAGACCCACATATTACTCCTGCTTGACCAGGGATTTTAAGGCTGCATAGTTCCCTGCTTACGCTGTGATATCCCCAGCAAGGCAGACTGCCCAAAAAGGCCAGCATCTGCGCTCTGCTTTCTCTCCAAGGGCTATGACCAGCGTATTACTAACAGTTATAAGTTACCACAAACTCCTTCTAGGAAAGCACATTTATTCTTAAGGTGAAAACATTATAGAGAAAACCTATGAAAACCATAAAGAACCTCCACACACTAAAAAGCTTACCAGACGTCACCCCAGCTCCAACCTTAGGCTCTGCAGAGTTTTGGTCTTCAAGTCCCACAACTGGGTTTTCCCTGTGGTTACAAGTGTGTATCCACCTTTGATCCAGAATTAGCTTGGGCCTTTGATCTGGGCCTTCTGCAACAAGTAATCAGCAGCCAGTGACTCAGTCCGCAGGGCATAGTTTCAAAAGGCAGGGGTTTTGCATAACTGGAGTTGAGGAATTTGCTTTAATTTATAGTCTTTTGAATGTCCTGGTCCTACATCTGTCACATCTCCCTCTACAGAGGTTACATAGGTCCTGGCTCACAATAATACATAAACTGAATACAACAAGGTCTTCCAAGGGTATTGCAGGCATTTGCCATATCTGCTGCACCATGTATATCATGTGCCTCATGGATTTCTAGGTTCTTGAGCAATTTAAAAACATAAACAGCAGAAACTGAAGTTACCATGTCAAAAACTGACCCAAAACTCCACCCTGGAAAAGGCTGAGGGCCTGATTCTTCACTGCTCTGCCTCTTGTGTAATTATCCTCCCAGTGAGCACGCTGGGGGTTTAAACGCTGCCATATCACACAAGGCAGTGAAGAATCGGAACTGGTGTGACTAAATAGTCACTGCATTATAGTCCACATATCAACAAGTCGACTCTGCTAGAACTAGACTAGAAGCAAATAGGGCCTCCCTCCCCCCACATCCCCTAGCTGTACAAATTAGCCGAGACTCAATTAGCCAATGCAGAAAGAAGGGAGCTATTTAGAAGGGAGAGTCCTGTAAATCTGCTTTCTCGGGAGGAGACCAAGGGGAAGGTGCCGTGAAGAGCAAAGTCCAGCAGGCAGGTCCCTCTTTCTCCGGCTCACTTGTAAGGAGTGGGATGGGCAGGTGAGAGCAGAGCACAAACAAGGTGGGGGCTGGTTGGCTGCATAGCCCATTGTACAAGAGCTGGGTCGCAATGGTTGTGCACAACAGGAAAACTTCAGCTTCTGGATCTCATTTCAAGAGCAGTAACCAAGAACCAGGTCCCTGACTAATGTGCCCCTTGCGCAAGTTGAGTGAGGAACAGCTTTCTAATATGACCTCCCAGGCCACCCAATCTCTAGGTTAGTGTAGTGTGCCCATAAGCCACTTCCATTGCCAGGACAGCAGGCAGAAGAGACCCCTCCTAATCATTCCAAAGCTTTACTCACAGAAGGGGAGACCTATGGGCCCCTGGTGTCTGGTAATCATTAATTTCCATGGCTACACATTTTGATACTAAAACCAATAACAAAAACATCTAAACAAATGTTCTTGTGGCGATCCAAACCACTAACACAGTGAGCAAATATTGCCATGGTTGTGGGGTGTTTAACATGAACATTCAATAAGTCTGTTACCAAAAGACACAATTCTGTGGGTCTGTATAAATGGACCACTTTGGGCAGAGCTCGTTCTTGTCTGTTCTATGTGAATGATCACTGAATGCTGCTCTAGAATGCAGTGAACTATGCAGATCAGACATATGCACAGAGGCAAAATCTCCATTTCTGAAAGGACACAGCAAGCTCTGCTGAGCACTGAGGCAGAACAACCAGTTTAGAACTGGCTCCAACTGACCCTCCCATCAGCTATAGTATTCTTTTCCAGGTCCTGCTTGGCTGCAGGTGAAATGATAAATACTTTCCTACCATTGAAGAGAAATCACTTCCAATACTTAAAATAGAAGTGCAGCTGATAAATAAAATGAGGAGCAAGCATATCAGCAGCATGAGGCTTTGGGAAAGGACATTTTTTTGAACCAGGTAGTTAAATGATTGCTTTAAAAAGCCAATTTCCATGTGTCCTGTTCACTGAGTCTGTTTCCTTACTGTTCCCATCACTAGTTCATTCAAGAGTTCTCAGTTGCCACACAGAACAGGGATTCCTGCATAATGGAAATGCCAGTTTCCAATCACTGCTACTACTAAGTATGCTGCTTACTTGTTTCTGTATTAACAGGGAAAATAAAGATACCTTATTAAGCAGCTTTGTGGTTACGGTGGCAGGCAGTCTGATTCAAGATTTCAACAGAGAGTTTCCCTTGAGCTGTTTGCACATTAGTTTGGGATTAGGATAGTCAAACTCCGGTGCCTTATATGGCTGAATTGCCCACTGGTGTGCTTCTGACCACATGTGTGAGGGTAGGTGACTGGCTGTTACTTACAAGGATACTGAAATGGAGGGAAAAACTGTACCTTTTGGTTACTCTGCTTGGAGTAAGAGCAGTGAAGAACTCCTGGAAACTGAGCTGCAGATATAAACACTCACAAACCACCCACATGTTTCCTGTCTCCTCCCCTCCTTGGTAGATTTAATCGCAGACAAGCCTGTTCACTTAGCGTGTGGCAAAATATTTTAAAGCCACAAGTTACACCACCTGTGCTCCAGGACAGCTTAAGTGCCTGTCTGAGCTGCTGACTGTTCTTTACTATGGAGGAGCTGCTCCTATAGGAGTTTTCGCAAAAAGAAAAGGAGTACCTGTGACACCTTCGAGACAAGTCCTCCTTTTCTTTTTGCGAATGCAGACTAACACGGCTACTACTCTGAAACCTATAGGAGTTTTGCCACTGTCTTCAATGGAAATGAGAACAGGCCCCACAGTTGCAAGGAGTTGGGAGTCAAAGATGTGCTAAAGATAAGTAGGAAACCACAAATTTGAATTCAGCTTTGTAAAGTTAATGAATGTCAGGGGTAAATAATCTGAAACGCATTTATTCAGTGAAAGGAAAAACCTAACAGTAGAGACCAATGGGTGGGACTTGAGTCCATGGGAATGCTGGAAAACCCTGTTCCAGCACTGTCTTGGGGAAGCTGTCTCCACATTCTGGTACTCCCGGTATTTTCACTTACCAGCAGTACATTCTGGTACTACACTTTTTTTTTTTTTTTTTTAAAAGGACTGGAGCACTGCTTAGGGGTTGGGGGTCAGCATCTTAAGAGCTTCCAGTGTAACAGAGCAGCAAGAGTAACAGCTTGTCTTGCTGTGTCCAGCACCTTCAAAGGAATAGGATATGCTGGCACGGCACTTGGAGGGACAAGTTTGGTGGCCAGTGTATTCTGGGGCATGGTAATCAAAGCTCCTGGAGCTTCCTCTTAAGAGCTTTGTGATAAGGAAGCCATTTGTAGTGCACACTGATAACTTTATTGGTCCCACTAACCTATGAACAACGTTACATATTATCATGTGCTAGTACAACTGTTCATAGTGACTAACAGCGTATATCCACCTCTGTATCCTTCCTACATACTACTCCCGTACCATCTTTTAAGTTCTCTCCGGGTATGTCTACACTGCAACTAGACACCCACGGTTGGCCCGTGCCAGCTGGCTCTGGCTAAGGGTTGGTTTAATTGCCATGTAGACACGGTTTAGGCTGCAGTTTGAGCTCTGGGACCCTCCAACCTCACAGGGTTCTAGAGCCCGGGCTGCAGCCCGAGCCTGAACATCTGCACCCCAATTAAACAGCGCCACAAACCAAGTCAGCTGGCACAGGCCAGCCGGGGGGGTTTTCATTGCTGCATAGACATCCCCTCAAAGGCCCAGTACCCTTAACATTGTTCTTTCCTAGGATTTACATTTCCCTCAATGTCCTCCATTAAAATAATTGTCAACTTAACAATACCGTCTCTTAAAAGGTTTGATCTCTTCTTCTTACCAATAACTGGTGAGATTGCTTTAAATGAGAGAGAGAGTCTAGGAGAGTGACTGAATTGCATGTACGAGGTCCTTAGGACATTCCCTACTGTTTGGCTGAGAACTTGGAGCCTCTGCTGTGTCTTCTGCCTTTTGGGCCACATATGAAATAAGAAGGAACCACAGGGGCCCATTAGGATCTAAACCGTGTTTACTAAACATCTCAACACTGCTGCTCTGTCTGGTTTCTGAAATTTAGACCACTGTGAGCCGCCCTCTAGTAGAGCTATGTAAAGGGATGCTACCCAAGCCCTTTATACTACATACGCCTCCCCCTTTAGCTTAAAAGGACATTTTATAAAAAGTTACCAAAGCATTTAGTATCCCTAGATAGCCACCAACCAAAGAAGAGACTGCTTCCAGAGCATCCATCCTAGGCTTTACACTGAATCGAGTGCATTCTGGGCCAGGACTTTAGGAACTCGTGTAAATACTCTGCTGCCTCACAGATGATGTTTGCTATTAACTATGTATGTAGCACCATATCTTTTGTTGTTGTTGTTACACAGAGATTAAAATGAAGTCTTGGTCCCTGCTCTGACGATTAACACCTTTTAAACATAGGCCATGAACCAGAAAGGCTGAACATAGGAAGGCAGTAGAACAAGGAAAGAGTTAACATGAGTTCTAGTCGCATCAAGAAAGCTCTGAGTTTGTGAGCTGCTGAGTCTCGATGCCTTGATTAAGCATTTCCCAGAAAGACAGACATTCCTAGGCCCGTGTCCAAGGACTTTCCTGTGTTTTTTGGTAGACTGTGGCGTTCACTGCACTAATATCAACCCCAAGCGTTCAGGCCTCAAATCATGAGACTCGCATACAAATCGTGGGCTTAAAAATAAACGCAATTAATTTTATAATTGCTTTCTTATTTCTGGGCCTTTGGGGAGGAGACGGGTGCACACCGGTCATGTGTTCAAGCTTTTTCTCTGCACCCATGAGGGATCAAAACTTCTATTTTTAAACAAATGAAAGCTGAGTCTCAGAATCACATGACTCCAGGCACTGGGGGTTTAAGAAAAACACCAAGCATGACAAAAGTGAGCAGCACTGTCCCTCTGGAACATTTGAACTTTGCAGCCCTGTAATTGCTATTGATGATGTTTTTTAGCACTATGTGTAAGGGGAGTCAGGTGACAGGAAAGGTGTGGGGCGGGGAGGCTGCAGATATCTATCCATTCCTCCCCCAACCCCAGTACAGTCTGTGATCACTGTGAATTTAAAAGCAGTTCCTGCAGGCCTGAGCTCCTTTTGTCCTTAAGTTATCTATGGTGTATTGGACACATGCAAGATCCTCCATCCTCTGGTGGCCAAATAAGGGGCTGAAGAGATGACGCCAGCCGCCAAGATACACAATAGCTAGCTTCCATGGAGTAACTCTGCAGCTGCTGTTTGAGGTAGAAGGAGGATTCTTTCTCTCTGCTCCAGCACATCTGCTCCCACCTGGCTACTTGGAATGTGCTTCCAAGAGTGAGGATTTGTCATCCCAATGGGAACCAAAAAAAAAGTCAGACCACCATAATGTCCCTTTGCACGCTGATCAGTAACAGCGGCCTTAATAAATGTCAGAAAAACACCCTTTTAAATACATGTCCCTGAGAGCTCTTCAAACTGGAGGAAATGCATCAAATATACCTCCTATACCTTGATTTACAGTACCTGTGAGAGACTCTGGCTACATCAAAGGAAAGAGGCTTAAAAAAAGAAGCACCTGAAAGGGAAAAGAAAATAGCTCTGCAAATTAAGAATCCCTGAGGTATTTGATGCTTCAATGGCTGGCTAAAATGCCCTTCTCCAAGGCAAACCATTCTGAGTCATTCATTTATTTAAATTAGCATTGGAATGCTTTTCAAGTTCTCTGCCAGCAGCCCTCAGTCAGCAAATACCCACAAGGAGGCCTGACAAATGTGAGACCCAATCGGATGATGATGGAACACTGTCCCCTTCACACTTCCCCTGAATATGCACTTCTTCCATGATGTCCACAAAACCAGAGTCAGTGGTACAGGACCACTTTTAATGGCACCCTCACAATATCCATGCACTTGGATTGAGTGAACACAGGATCTCGGTTTTGTGCAGTTTGCTTTCTTCACACACACACACACACACACACACGGTCTCACTAGGTATTCATATAGTCCTCATCACCATATTATCTCAGCTCCTCCTCTGCCTTTTGTTTGTTGCATTTACTTGTCATGTCTAAAATTAAGGTCCTGCAGACACTTATTACCAGGCTAAGTGTTTCTTACAATGACTAATTGCGCAGAAGACAGTTGGACCATTCATGGGGGCAAGGACGGTGCCTGGTAGTCTTCCGGCATCAGGCCCAAGTCTGGACATTCTTTGAGGCTAGGCTATGGCTTCCTGTGGGTTCTGTCAAGTGCTCTGTGTATTTAAAAAAAAACCCAAACTGCTAATTATATCCAGTGCTGCAATGGTGTCTGCCACTGAAATGCCTGTACGCAAATAAGCAAACACATGAGCGCTCAGTCACCTGCAACATGGGGGTTCATCCAGGACAGACTGAGGCAGTGCCCTGACTTTGGCAAGTCAGGACTCGCTTCCAAAACCTGTTGGAAACATGCCGTTAGCAAGAGCCAGCAATCGGCTGTCAGACAAGGCCCTGCTTACGCACTTAAAATGCCACAATCTTTTGGGTCTGGAGCGACAGACACCTGCTTCCTTAATTGTACCTCAGTGCAGCCCGACTGCCCAGAAATCAAAAGCACTTTGCCTCCGTTGTAGGTTGCACTGCAGCCCCTTTCGGTTGGCTTTGCTGTCCCAAAGGGGCCTTGGAACCAGCCACCTGGGAGTCTCGCTAGCATAGAGGAGAGGGGTTCTCAGGACGTCCAGAGCTGGAAGAATGGCTATTTGCCACACCCCTGGCAGCCCTGGTGAACAGCAGGGGACTGGCGCACCTCAGTGCTCCCTCTGGTTTTGGGTGCCAGTGCTTTGTGACCAGTTGCAGCTGAAAGGACATTAACGTAGCCTTTGGGCTACTGTAGATCAGAGCGGGGACTGGACTGATCTCCTCCCCCCGCCCCCGCTCTCCCCAGATGTCACCAAAATTCAAGCTGCCACAAAGCTGGCATACAGCCACCTTCTTGTTCTTCCCTCTTCTCCCCCGCCCCTGAGTCTATGAACTCAGTTCAGCTGCAGCTCGGAACTGGGACATTGGAGACTAAAGGCAGAAAAAAGTGTGATTACAACAAACAAGCTTGCTTCCCTGGGTAACACCTCATTATGTAACTGTTGTAAACACACCTCAATTTCGGGGCCTGTGCAGAGCGCCAAACATTCCGCTGGTACATACTGACAGCTCTCAGAACCTGTTATTCTGCTAGAAACCCTGCCTTGTTATATTGTGGGAGATGCTCCCCTTAATCCTCAGGTCAATGGCAGATAACACTTTTTTGAGTATTAACAGCTGCAGGGAAATGCACCAACATATTATGTATGGCTCATGAAAGAAAGCAACGTTTTAATTGTAGGACTAAAGAAAATACACGAACAAGGGAACAAATCCCAGCTTGACTCGGACGGTTCCAAGACCAGTTTGGAGACCATTGAGCTCCAGCTAATATCTATTCATAACATGCAAGGAGCAAAGACAAATAGGAATGGCCCTGAGCTAAAGTTACACTGTGCTGCACCCAGATGAGACACCAGCCCCCACCTCTGTGTGATTGTAGGAAAGTCCCTTCATTTCTCAGTGCCTCATCAGTAAAGCAGGGATAATAATCCTTCCTCTCACCCATCCTTTGCCTATTCAGACTATAAACTCTTTGAGGTAAGGACAGTCTCTTACTATATACAGCACCTAGCACAATGCAACCTTGAACCCAGTTGGGCCCACGAGATGTTACCATAATGCACACACACAAAATTGTTATGTATTTAATTAATTGTAGTATTTTCTTTTATACCTTTGTTCTACCTGCTTGTATATCTGCCTGTAGGTGTCTTTCTTATTGTACCTATTCATTTACGTATGTCTTTAGAAACACAAATCATTTCCCCCTTTTTCCAAATTGAATCTCTTGCCCCTTTCCTGGTTGCTTTCAGTCCCTTTTGTATTACTTCTTTATGTGTTTCCAATTTAGCATCATTTGTGAGTATCGTTAATGAGCTCTTTCTTCCCACTTCCAGATTATTAATTAACATATAAATACCATGGGACCTTGCACCAGTCCCGATGGCACCCTCTCTAGATACCGTCCCTCCCAGCTCAGCACATTACTGCTTTGTTATTCTCCTCTACTTATGGCCCTCGAGTCAGTCCCCACTACAGCTTTCTTATCCAAGCCTATACAAATGAATGATTCCAGTGAGAGTCCATGAGCTCTGTGTCCAAGGGAGAATAAGGGGCTAACAAAAGAAGGCACATTAAAAAAGCTAAATGTACAGTAGAACCTCAGTTACGAACTGACCAGTCAACCACACACCTCATTTGCAACTGGAATTTCCAATCAGGCAGCAGCAAAGACCAAAAAAGAAAAAATGCAAATACAGTACAGTGCTGTGCTAAATGTAAGCTACTAAAAAAATAAAGGGAAAGCAGCATTTTTCTTCTGCATAATAAAGTTTCAAAGCTGTATTAAGTCAATGTTCAGTTGTAAACTTTGGAAAGAACAGCCACAATGTTTTGTTCAGAATTATGAATATTTCCGAGTTACAAACAACCTCCATTCCCGGGGTGCTCGTAACTCTGAGGTTTTACTGTAGCAGTAATGGGATGAATTGTTGATTTGGATGCAGTCCCTTCAAGATTCCTGCAGTTTATAAAGTATTTGGATCTGTCAAAGATGAACAGATAACAAGCTTCAAGGTCAGCCACCCCAGTGGATGGTTGGAGTGGGGTGGAATGAAAGACAGAGAAGCCTGGTCAATGAGACTGCAAAAGTATTAAGAGGTCAGGCAAAACATCCGCACCTCCTCTGAAGGCCTGATCCAAAGCCCAGTGAAGTCAATGGGAGTTTTCCATTAACTTCAATGGCCTACATTGGACATCGCTGCACAAGCCAGCCAGCTCTTCAGCTGTTTGCATTTGCACTGCTGTGTTCTAGAGTATTTTGGATGGAAGGACAGGCTACACTTGTCTCAATCCCTCGGCTTTCAGGCTCCTGCTGTTCTGGGACCATAAGCTCTTTTGGATGCCCTCCTGGCTTCTGGTCCTCCAGGCATCCTCTCCTCTACCCAGGTGAGGAAAGACACTGGTAAATCAACTCTCTGTAGCAGACATTATTGCATGAATCCGGCAGCTCATAAGCTATTTTTTTGCTCTGTTGCATTTTATTTTTATTTTTTTTCATGGGAGAGGTCTGTGTTGGTCTCCCCCACTCACCCTCACCAGTGCCTTGCCTCAGGTGCTATGTTTCTTCCCAGTTTCCTATACATCCAAGATGTTTCATGCTTCATTTACGTCCGCTGCTAGTTGACTCCAAATCTCAGGCAGGAGAACCTTAGTTATTAAGATTGCTCATCCAATCCTGAGAACCATTCCCTGGAATGCTATCAAAGGGTTTGTCTATACGCACAACTTGCACTGGTTTAATTTAAATTGACTTAAAAACTGATTTAGCTACACCAGTGCAAACCCATGTGTGGACACTCTTATGTTTGTTGCAGGTGCAAGCATGACTGATATCAGGCTTAAATCAATTTAAGTGTGGCTGCACACAAAGGGGTACCTGTTTAGCTAAATCAGTTTAAAATCACACCTTTAGTTGAACTGGTGCCACTTTATGTGGGGACCAGGCCAAAGAATAAACAAACGAATTTAGCCCATTTCTGACACACAGTTTGGTTAAACAACGGTCTGCAAGTATCCCCAAGGAGAGAGAGGAGGCGTTTGGGATGGATCAAGGGTGCTAGAGCTAGGAGTAATGGGTTAATATTGTGGAAAGGAAATTTTGAGTTGTATATCAGGACAGCCTTCCTGTCTGGGAGATCTAGGCTGTGGAATAGGTTCTTAAAGGAAGTTGTTGGAGATACGTAAAACAAAGCATTGCAAAACATGTCGTAAGGGAACACTTTTTGTAATGGCCAGAGAGGGAGGATTACTAGATAATCTAACAAGGCTCTTCCATTGATGGCAGTCCTATGAGTGCAAGACAGGGATAGAGGGCCCCCAGCACCCTCCCTGCTTCCCATGCCATTGCAGACAATCATCTGAGATAAATCCTGACAGGCAATGTGTGCTCAGTGGTTCAGAGGAAGGCGGGAGATGCCCAAGGTCCCTGCCAATGTCCCCAATCTGGTGGTGATCATTTTAACCCTATAAGTGTATATCTTCACTGCAAGACCCGATCCCTGGTTTATCTCTACCTCACCTCCCTCCACACACAAAACCCTCTCATCTGGGGTTTGGCGGTGCTTTAAGCCTGGACTAGCTGATTCAGCTAAGGCTATAAATTAGAGCTTGGGTTCTGCTTTAACTCAGGCTTTAACTCTCCCCAATTTGCAGTGTGGCTGCAGGCTACTTAACTCAAGTGCTGCTAGTCCTCCAAAGCCTTCCCATAATTCCCCAGGACTGTATTTTCCTACCCTTATACCAACTCTCTTCTTCTGCACTAGAAGTCACCTACCAGTTTATATACATTGGCTCGACCTCTAAACCCCACAGTCCATGCAGCATGCTCCATTTCTCCACAGCGCTTGAGCAGCGAGGCAGTCCAGAAGTTCCTCATACCAGCTAGCTGGCCAGAGGCTTACACCCAGGTTCTGGTGGACCTCCAGTGTGAAATCACTAAGGTCCACAATTTGGGGAGATGTACAACCCACAATCAACCCCTTGGAGAACATCTCCAAGAGGCTGACAGAGGAGGAGACTCCGTGCAGGGAAAGAATCCAAAACCTCAAGACCACGTAGCACAATGCAAACAACTCCAACGGCCAGTTTGTCAACTCCGCATCAACCTGCCCCTATGATAAGGCATTTCCCCGAGTGCTTGGCACTGTCCTGAGCATGGAGCCTCATTAGTGCTGAATTAGCTTTTGAAACCAGATGGCTGAACTGGGGGGCTGATAGGCAGGAGGAGCCAGAAGAGACCACACAGGCAGATAAACTGGAGAGCCAGGACAGACACTTGGTGCTGTTGAAAAAATCGGATTTAATATAGCGCAGAATAATTCAGTAAAATGACATGAGCATAACCTAATTACTTTACCTTTAAGACTGTGACTGAAAGAGAGAACCAGCCAACAGCCCCTTAGTGGGAGCGGACTAGGAATATGCACACAATCCTCATTTTGACCAGGCTAGGTTGTAAATTATTTTACAACAATGTAATTTTAAAGAGGCTTAAAACCCCCTGGGAGCTTTCACCTTCCTCTACACCATGGGGCACAGGTCACTTACACATTTAAACTATTGTAAATGGTGGATCCTCTGTAACTTGAAGTTTTTGAGGACTTCAGTAACTCAGCCAGAGGTTGTGGTCTATTACAGGGTGGTTGGGTGAGGTTCTGTGGCCTGCACTGTGCTGGAGGTCACACGAGGTGATCATGATGGTCCCTGTCGACCTTAGTCTAGGCTTTTATTAAATGCTAACATCATCACCTGTGGTGCACTTTTTTTACCTTCCAATTTTCTGATAAAAAGAACTGGTGATCTCCCATGACCTTAATTTCTTCATCTTTGAGGCCTCATATCCAATGCAGAAGAAATTAATATTGTTTGCATAAGCTGTTAGTCTGGTGAGGGAGATGCCAGTTGGTTGCTGTTTTCTTCACTGTAATGAGCAGTTCCTAATGGATAAGTGCATCAGATTTTGAAATCCTAGCTCAAAGCGGGATTTGTTTCAAGACTCTTGCTCAAAAGGGCATTAAAATGGCTGAAATCCCAGAACAAAAACTGATGACCTTTTGGTGAGCATCAATAGCAAGGTCAATGGTGGAAGTCCAGCTTTGGGGTTTTAACTGACCTCAGAAGCCCCCAATGAATGAGTTATCCCAGTTCAAGATTCTAGCTCAGGGGGACCCAGGGCTTAGCCAGACACCCCTTTATGAGGGGCTGGTATTATGTTAGGTGGTGCAATAGCCATTTTACAGGGAAGGGTGGATTATTCCACTTCCCAGGTTAAGGGACCTGCATAGGCATGAGCTCTGTGCAAATAAAATATAGGGGCCAGCTCCTCGGGGGTACAAAACCTCACTTAGCACCCTTGAGGAGGGGGAGGTGTGACAGTTCTCTGTGAGTCACCTTGTTACCCCCTGCCTCCAAGATGAGGGATCCTTGCTTTTGGTACCTAGGTGTTCGCTCCCTAATACAATCAGCCTATTAGCCACTCGAGCACTCTAATCTGGGCAATGCCAGCCCTGTCTTCGCCGTGCAGTTTAACACTAGGTGCACCCCAGCCCCTGAGACCCTGTGAATTGTTCCCCTGTGCTAGTCAGCCCCTGACACTGGCAGAGTCTCTGCCACCAAAGAAGCAGTGTACCCCAATTAGCTCGCTTTACCGTAAACCACCACTCCTGTAGCAGGCACAGCACTTGCAATAAAACAAAAGAAGGTTAATTTAAAACCGGATAGAGATTCTACTAGAAACGAGAGAATGATGGAAACAAAGGGTTACAATACAAAACAAAATCATAAAATGTGAACTAGGGCCTACACATATTATTATTACCTTTCCTATCTCATGAAGTAGGTTTTCCCTTCCAAGTTCAGACTGTTGCAGAGTTGGCTGGCTTTAGAGCAACTAGGATCCAAACTTTCACAAAAAGCACCCCCTGCTCCACAAAATGTTTCCTCAGTGAATTAATCCAGATTCTTTCCCCTCTCCATTATATTGAAACAGTATTTTGTCTTTACTCATAGGCAGGGTGAGTCTCTGTCTGTTGTAATGTTCCTTATTTTTTTGATTGTTTGCAATTGTCTCTGATGGTTTTCCATTGAAAGTCTTGGGAAAGAGCAAGGCTAGGTTATGGAGCCTTGCTTGCATCACTGGCTAATCATATGGCGTGACAACTCCCTCCTACTTGAATAGGCCATCATCGAGACATATTAGCTCCTGGTGACTACTCCAAGTCCACAAAGCACACTTTCCATATAGTTACATTATTTCTTAACTATTACCCATCCATACATCTCGCAGTGATAATGAGTCTTGATAAGTTATGAGCTTTTTGTAGATATCTTACATGTTACCCATTATAGATAAATACCCCGCAATACATGTGTTTGGTGTAGTGAGTTTATCCAATCTGAGACAAGAGGTGTTTGCAAAGAACAGGGAACCCTTTACCAGGGAGTCTCTGTGTCACAGGAGGGTTAGGTGACTCTCCACTCTTGATCTTTGGAGGGAGCGTCAAAGCTGCTCTAACTTGTACCAGCAGTATTCGCTTTTGATCACTAGGGTTCAGTGTGCTTCAGTAACATTCTCAAATGTCTCCTACATGGGGGGGAATGGTGGCAGGAGAAGAGGCTATGCCATGGAAACAGTGAGGTCTACACCATCAGGCCATTCCCCATTCTATCACTTTTGCATCCTTCTGGCAGCACAAAAGGAACTGAGTGGGGCCACAGAATTGGCTCTCAGACTCCACAACTAATATAAAAAAGCAAGTTAATATTCAAAGACTTGCACCAGGCAGGGGGTCTCTCATTGATGAAGAGATGAACAATGTCTAGTGACGGTGGGGCTCCAAATGCTACAGTGCTAACAACAGGAGAGAGAGAAAGGCCCTGAAAGAATGATGCAGACCTGATGAATGCTTGCTTAAACTTCTGTCAGGAATTTGCCTTATTTAGCTATGCTGTTACTCAGTGTGTTCAAGATGAACAGGCTTGTCTACACTGGGGTGGGGGTGGATATCGATCTAAGTTATGCAACTTCAGCTAGGTGAATAACGTAGCTGAAGTTGACATACTTACATCTACTTACTGCGGTGTCTTCGCTGCGGTGTGTCACTCTCCCGTCGATTCCCCTTGTACTTCTCGTAGAGGTGGAGTATGGGAGTTGACGCTAGAGCGATCGGCAGTCAATTTATCGTGTCTATATTAGACACGATAAATTGACCCCCGCTGGATCGATCGCTGCCTGTCGATCCGGCAGGAATGTAGACAAGCCCAAAGAAAATCAACTTCTGCTCTCTGGGGAGGGGCAGATGGGGGTTGTCATGGGATAAGAGGGAAGGTCCTTTCATGGATTGGTAACTGGTTGACTAAAAAGAAACAAAGGGTAGGAATAAATGGTCAGTTTTCAGAATGGAGAGAGGTAAATAGTGGTGTCCCTCAAGGGTCTGCACTGGGATCACTCCAATTCAACATATTCATAAATGATCTGGAAAAAGGGGTAAACAGTGAGGTGGCAAAATTTGCAGATGATACAAAATTACTCAAAATAGTTAAATACCAAGCAGACTGCAAAGAACTCCAAAGTATCTCACAAAACAGAGTGACTGGGCAACAAAATGGCAGATGAAATTCAATGTGGATAGTTCTCTGAAAACATCCACTCAATGTGCAGCAGGAGTCAAAAAAGCGAACAGAATGTTGGGAATCATTAAGACAGGGATAGGTAAGACAGAAAATATCATACTGCCTCTATATAAAGCCCTGATACGCCCACAGCTTGAATACTGCATGCAGATGTGGTCACCCCATCTCAAAAAAGATATATTGGAATTGGGAAAGGTTCAGAAAGGGGCAACAAAAACTATTAGGAGTATGAAACGGCTTCCGTATGAAGTGAGATTAATAAGACTGGGACTTTTCAGTTTGGAAAAGAGACGACTAAGGGGGGATATGATTAAGACCTATAAAATCATGACTGGTGTGGAGAAAGTAAATAAGGAAGTGTTATTTACTCCTTCCCATAATATAAGAACTAGGGGGTTACCAAATTAAATGAATAGGCAGCAGATTTAAAACAAACACAAAAGGAAGTATTTTTTCACACAACACACAGTCTACCTGTGGAACTCCTTGCCAGAGGATTTTGTGAAGACCAAGACTATAAAAGGGTTAAAAAAAGAAAGGTCCATCAATGGCTATTAGCCAGGATGGGCAGGGATGGTGTCCCTAGCCTCTGTTTACTAGAAGCTGGAGATGGGTGACAAGGAATGGATCACTTGATGATTACCTGTTCTGTTCATTCCCTCTGGGGCACCTGGCATTGGCCACTGTCAGAAGGCAGGATACTGGGCTAGATGGACCTTTGGTCTGACCCAGTATGGTCATTCTTATGGCTTAAGAGACACATCTGATCTGTAGCACTCAGTCAAAATGAAAAGTCCATATCTGTGACTAAGGTCTGTAAAGCACAGGGGGAAATCTTGAGAGAAAGGATTGTGCAGTGATAAGATTACTAGCCTGAGACTTGGCTGTAATTCTGCCCTCTACTACAGACTTCCTGACTGTAGTAGGAAGAGAGCCTGAGACATAAGCCACAGAGGTCTGGTATGAGGCAGGACTTGCTCACAGAATCTGGCACGAACTGACTCCAAAGTGTGACTAGTATTACCAGGGAATTTGTTTACCCAATTTGTAGTTACTACGTAACTTAATTTTTTTACCAGTTTGTTTTTTGTGGGGATTTGCAGGGAGGGGTTAAGGGGGTTCCCTAGCTCATGGATTTCTGTCATGTTAGATTGCGTTTCCAACAGAGGACAGCTTGCTTACTTACCAGATCAGTAGTCGGGGGTCACCAGTGAAGTTAGATGTTTGGCTGCATATATATATATGTGTGTGTGTGTGTTCGTTCTCCCTGTGTGCTGTCCCAGCTCCGCGCAGACAGCCTGCACAGCAGACCTCAAGTAAACTGTCCAATGACCACAAGATCTGTTAAGGTGCAAAGGCGCCCGGTCAGGTTTATTGTCAACAAACCACGGTAATAGCACCTGGAAGACTCTACGAAGTTACTAAGACATGTATGCCAGTGACAATGGACACCGCTCAGTGAATGGTGGGATTTTCCTTTTCCCCCCTCGGCTAGACAAAGATACTCCCTCTGAGATACCTCTTTATATCCTGATATAAACAAGTTACGTACTGCCTCTGACATAGTTAGTTACTGCACCTGACATGGCTAGTTATCACCCATCACCTTGAACATGTTGATAAGAACATCTCTATTACGTACGGTCATCCTGACCTTATCTTTTAGAAGGGGTCAGTGTGTTCCTGTTATCCTTGGGGAATGTTTTGTACCATCCTTAATATTGGGATGTTCTGGTACCACTTGATGTCGGGATGTGTTTGCGTGAGTACTCTGTGCTTAGCACTTCTTAGAAATGTGTATTTCTGCAATATCAACCCTGTTTTTGCCAGATTCTATGAGCAGGTCCTGCCTTATACCAGGCCTCTGTGGCTTTTGTCTCAGGCTCTCTTCCTACTACAACCTTCAACAAGCCATGTAGATTCTCTGTGCTGTAGTGCCCCATATGTAAAACAGGGATAGTAGCACGGGGGTATTGTGGGGATAAATGTATTGCAGATTGTGAGGCACTCAGATGCTCTGGTAATGGGGACCAGAGAAGTACAATAGAGAGATAGTCTAGTGACTATGAGGGAATGATGGGAAAAGGGAGCCCATGAGGATGATTACTAGGAGCCTGGGACCACATGAATTTCTGAATAAGGTCCTGCTGAATGTGAGTTAAAGGTAACAGAATCTGGCTCAAAGTCTTTTCTCCCTTCAGGAGATTTTAAACAAACACCTGAACCACCCACCCCACCCACAGTCTTTCCGAATGCAATAGGACATATTTCTGTCTCAAATGTTGTGGCTGGCTTTAATGTCCATAAAAGTTTGTAGTCTGGAAAGTAGTCTTGTTCTGTACATTGTTGATCTTCAGCCAGTCAGAGGATAGGGTTCTGCATGCGCACATCTCCAAAACAGTTCCTGATGCTGCTGTCATGTGAGCATGAATGTCAAGGCGTCACTTCATTTATGTCCTACTGATGGGATCCATCAATTTTTCCCACCACCAATCACAGCCGTCCATCACAGAAAAGTTTGAGGTTGGATGGCTCTGAGGATTGGGGACGGGATAGAGAGCCTTACACCTGCAGGTTGTCTGTTGCAGTCTATCCCCAAGTTAATAGTAACTCATGAATGCCACCACCTGATGGGCATTCACTGGCCTATGTGAAATGAATTTGTGCTCTCTGTCCATTCCTACTGGGATTTATATTTGCATAGCTGAAATCGCCAACACGAGCAGGACTAACTGGTATCACCCTTTAGCAAAAGAGCAATCGAGGATTGAATGAAAGGACCATGAAAACTGACTCCCCTCTGCCTTCCTAGAGGAGGTGATTCCTCCAAGCCAAAGACTGAAGCTCTGAGCTCAGAGTCCATGTGTGTTGAAAGCTTGCACTCCTGCTACCCATGACGTATCAGTCCATGAAGGACCAAATCCTCCGTCAATAAAATGACATCAGTTTACCACCATTGCTTGAGGGTATCACCCAGAGATTCCAGCCACAAGACCTGTCAACCCAACACCTTTCAGCAGCACCAATTCACTTAACACGAAGCAGCATATTTCCAGATGGAGGGTTTTTAAGGCTCTTTCTTTTTTTCCCCCCTCCCCCGCTTCAAGTATTCACTCTAAGCAAAGGCTCCTTGTTTTTCAGTTCATCCACTTTGTGATTAAGTGTTTTAATATTCTGGAAGATTTGTGTCAATATGGCATTGTATTCTGCCACAGTATTACCTAAATAATATTATATTCATTTATATATAATCATAAATATTACCTAAATGCAGTTCTAATTCCTGGAGCTCACTTTCTCTCTTTCTCTTTTGTAACACTTTAAAGACACCTTTAACTAAGTTTCTTTTGTATCTGTTTACTGTAATCATCAAAGCCAGGTGGGTGAGGTTGTCACCCTTTCACTTTATATTGTCCCTTTATCTATCTGCAATCTGAGACTCTCTAGATCTTGCCTTTAAATCTCCGGCTCCTAACTGCATTTCTCTGGGAAGCATTTTGTGATGCTGGGTATGAAGGATGTTCCATAAAAAGCCTGTCTTATTTATCATCAGAACAAAACTGGCTCATGGGTCTTTTTATCTATTTAGTAACTTCCCAAGAAAACAGGAGCAGGTAGTTCACCAAATTCAGCCTTGTCTCTCCTGCTTTCTTTTTTTTTTTCCCCCCCAAACACTTTCTCTTCCCTCTGCCCCCTTAACAATAAGGAGGGTGTTTGACATTAGTGCCTTGTTTTGTTTTTCAGGTACTGTTTATCTAAAGTACTGTAAAACCATAGAGGAAGAATGTGCCCTTGTTTTCTCCAAAGTTCACTTTCACCTGACCTTTAACTATTTTTCAGTTGCAAGAGGCAAGATTCTATTCTTACATTTCTGCTTTTTTGGGTCTCCCCCTCCCAAAAAAGTCACCATGACAAGGAAGAAAAGAGATAAACACAAGATTCTCCTTTCTCTTTCCACTTTTAAGTCACAAGACTGCAAGTCAGCAAAGCAGGTTCTAAGCTTCTTGTTTACCATGGGCCAAGTCACTTAGCTTATATTTCATCTTACCCCTCTGTAAAATGGAAATAATAATACAGTATATGATAACAATAACCTCCTTACAGAGACCTAATTCATTAGGGGTCTATGAAAGGAGGATGCCTTAAAAGCAGAGAGTATTATTATACTGCATGGAAAATTGTTGGCTTGTTTGGATTCCGAATGATCTGCGTTTCATGGATTCTACTTAGGTTAACAACTCCTTGGGGGGCAAGGACTCTCTTTTCATTGTTTATCTGCACAATGCCTAGCACTGTGCAACCCTGATTCCTGCCTGGGCCTTGTAGTGCTACTGCAAAACAAGTAATACATACTCACTGCATTTAGAGTTGATGAAGCCCTACGAGGTCATTTCCTCCCCCTTCCTCGCCCCCTGTCAGCACCAGATGGTTCCCTATAGTATATTCCCGGTCCAGGCAGGTGCCCTGAGGCAGCGGCTGCCCCCATCGCCCCAACCGCTTTTCCTGGGGGTTGTGCTGGGTGTATCCCCTCGGCTTGTACCAATGGCTGCTCATTTAAGACACTCCCCAAAGCCCACCCATCAGTCTCCTCCTTCCACCCCTCCCACCTCCCCAGCTCCAAGCACAAGGCGTTCCTTTGTATTCCCTGCCATTGCAGAGGGAGAAACGGGGAGAGACACCGCAAAGCTCTCTCCCCTTGCTGGGGGTGGGCGGGCTTTGTTCAAACGCAAAACCACCCCCACAAGGAGCTGCCACTACCTGTAGTTTGAGTCTCCACCTCCCCCCCCCCGCGGCCCCCCAGCTCAAGGGCCGCGTGCGCTGGTGATGGTCGTGCCTAGGTGACTTCACGCCACCTCCGCCGCCACGATCCGGTCTTCACCCCCTTTGGGGCGGCGGCCGGGTGGGGAGGCGGGTTGGCTGGTGGTTTTGGTGCCGGAGCCGGGGAGCGGGAGCCCCGCGGGCAGGGGCGCTGCTGACACGCACACGAATGACTTGCCGCAGACCTGCCAAATGTTGCCAGCAGAGGGAAGGAGAGACGCTGCCCCCAGGCTGAGCTCTGCGGCGCACCAGGGCTCGGATCCGTCCCCGTGGCCGCAGGGCTGATTCAGGGGGCGGGGGGGGGTGCGTTATTATCATTATTTATTTATTTATTATCCATTTTATTTTCTTGGCTGGCCGCTGCTGGCTCCCTCTGCTCTCCCGTCGCCACTCAGCTTCCCCCGCCCCAACCAGCGCCGCCCCCCAGCCCCAGCCGCGCGTCCTCCTGCTCTTCCTGGGCTGCCCCCTGCACAGGGAAGCGGCGGCGGCGGCGGCTGCCGCTGGGGGTGGCGGGTAGCCGCGATCGCAGGGAGCGAGAGAGGGGGCGCGGGCGGGGTGTGTGTGTGCGGGGGGGGGGCGCTGGAGGCCGGGGCTGAGCCATGCCGGGGGGCGGCTGCTGGAACCAGGGATGGGGCGAGAGGCTGCCGCAGATCTCAGCATCTCCCCGCCGGGGGCCCAGGAAGCCGAAGAGCCGCCGCCGCTGCTGAGAGCCAGCAAAGGGGGGCGATGGGTGAGTGAGAGAGACGCCCCCCCCGACTCTCCCCCACCCCCCAACTTGCTTAACCTCCCCCGGCCTCCCATCGCCTCTCCTTCCCATGCCCACTATCCTCCCCCTCTCTCTCCTAGCTGCCCTCTCCTCTCCCCTTTGCCCAGCATCCGTCCTCCCTCTTTCCCTCTCCTCATCTGCCCTATCACCTTCTCCTACATCCCTCTCCTTCCCCATCCCGCCCACCCCCCGTTCCCCCTCTGTCATCCCTTCCCTCCTTACCCTCTTCCCTGCTCCTCTCATCCCTCCTTTCCCCCTCTCTCCTCCTGACCTCCTGCATCCCCTCTGGCCCCCGTACCCACCCCCAATCTGCCCCTTCCTCCCCCCCTCCCCCCGTGTGTGTATGTGTTGCCAAGAGCTGGGGGGAAAAGTTTAAAGGGCTGATCTTGAAAAAATGAGCAATTTAGAGCAGGGGGAAAGGGGCCGGGAAGTTGTTTGTTCACAGGGGGGCTGAGAGGTTACTGGCCTCCTATCTGTCCAAATTGGGCCAGCTCCTCCTTTCAGCATCCCTGCTCCCTCCTCACTACCCCTGCAGGCGTCGCAGGGTGGAGGGGAGGGTTTTAAAATCCCTCTGGCTCCCCTATGAGTCTCATTTTCTTTCCCTTTATGTGTGTGGCCTACAGCCCCTACCCCAAGAACAGCTGTAGCTTCTGCAAGGGGAAGGAGGAAATCTCAGCTCCCCCCTCCCAAGCATCTATAGACGCAAAGCAACCTGTGTCTGCAAGAATGTACGGTGATAATGTCTTATATAGGCTGCCAGGGAGAGAGATGCTTCCCCTTCAAACACCCGATCATCCCAGCTTCCCACACAACAAAGTGTCGGTCCTGGGGAGGCAGAAGAATATGTCACAACTCCCCTAGCCATCTCTCTGCCACCCCCGCAAAACACAGCCTGAGCCACACCAAGCGAGGAGGGGAGCCTGCAACCCAGGCATTGCAGCAGGAGGCCCATCTGCTGCCCGCGCTCTCCGTGCCAGGAGGGTACTGACTGTGCATGTGTGCCAGCCCTGCAGCATTCTATAGGGAGGAAAAGGAGTATCTGCACGGGGGCTGGGAAGGAATATAAAATACAGATAATCAGACATCGTCTCCCTTCAGTCCCCATGTCAGATTGATATAATCCCCCATCAAGGGCTGGGCACAAAGGGACGTGGGCTCTGCGTCCCTCCCCAATTCTGTAGGGCTGCTGGTAATGCCTAGGGAGTTGTTAGCTATAAATATCTCTATATTTGTTCTAAAGCAGTGTGTGTGTGTGTGTGCGCGCAATTTTGCCATCGCGAGATCTGTTTCTCCACACAAGCGTGACAAAGGTGATGGGGGGGGCAGAGTGTGTGCTGCAGCTGCAGACCTGCTTAGACAGCTCGCAGAGATGAGAGAGAGACAGAAAGAGAGGCAAAGCAGGAGGGATGGAGACAGTACTGAGCTCTGTCAGCCTGTGTTTTTATCAAGGGATGTCTGGTGACAACGCTCGAGAGCAGAACTTGGGTCACCAGAAAGTCCTTCCACATCTCCCAGAGCAGAACTCAGGTTACCAGGACCTCACCCTTGGGAGCAGAGCTTGGGTCAGCTGGAAAACTGACCCCCAAAAGGGCAAAGCGTTGGTCACTGAGACACCCCTTCAGAGAATGGCACTCCGGTCACCAGCAAACCCCACCACCAGAGCGTGAATTCAAATCACCCCAAATACCCACTACTACTGCCGCGAGGAGCACCGCTTGAATCACCAGGAACCACCCAGTCATGCGAGCAGATCTCCAGTTGCCACAGACTCCCACCCTGGCCTGCAGAGCTTGAGTCATCACAACCCGCACCCCCAGTAATGGAGCTGAAGTCACCTTAGCTGGAACTCCCACTCCCATCCCCTCCCCCCCCAAGACAAGAATTCATGTTATCTGGGTCCCTCCCTCAAACCTGGTGCTTGAGTCAATTCTGAGCACCTCTCCCATCCCCCAAGAAAAATCACTTGTAATTCCCTGTGGATGGAGCTTGAGTCACTACCAGCTTCTAAGAGCAGAGCTCAAGGTAACCTAGGACCCAAAATTAGAGCTCAAGCCAGCTGAGAACCACAGCCTGTGAGGGGAGCTCAAGGCAACGGAAACCTCACTCAAGAGCGCACCTCCAGAGTCCCCACTCCTGAAACAGAAAATAGTGAGTGTGGGGGACATGTTTTTAAACCAGGATTGGACAAAAGCAGTCCTCTGGGTCTGTTTCTGGGAATCCCTTGATTTTCCCCTCCTTTACATCCTTACAAACATCCTTTAGGCACTGAAGTAGTCCCTGTCCTTATAAACAACGGACAGAGAATGAAACCTTGAGTCTAACGGCTGGGCATCACAGAACTCCTGCTCCAATCTTTGGTCCTGCCTCTCCACCCTGAGATGGTTCTGCAGTAGTGACAGGAAATCAGCTGCAGGTGTGAGGTTCCCTCCTGCAAGGATGCTCTGCTGTACCTGCATAGCTGGGTGTTAATCCTTTGGATGTACAAGAGACCCTTCTGGAGACAGAACGTCCATCATCAACAGAGGTGAAAGATCCTGACCTGGGGTTGTGGGGAGGGGGCAGATGAATGCCTGAAGGCCGGCTCCTAATGTGGTGACCGAGCTGCTGCCTCTGACGTGTCTGGAGACACACAGTGCCTTTGGTCCATGATGCTCTTGAAGCCTGCCCAAGTCTGCTGTCCGGAACACTTTGAGCCATTTTGGCTGCAGTTTCAAAGCTGAGCCATGGCCTCTTCCTCACAGCAAACGTCAGTAAGGTTGGAAGAAGAAATAGTTCCCTGTGCTGTATGAACAGACTTTCTGAGCAATGCAATCAAGAAGAGTTGGTCTAAACTGGGGAGGGGAGGTGGGCTGTGTGTCAGGGCAGGCCCACAGTCATTTGGGGTCTGCCAGGAGTTTTAAAATAGGGGCCCTCGTGCCCTGCACAGGACTTTGAAAACTACACCAACTTTATGGCACTTCTGCTGAAGATCCCTGTGGAACTGAATCTTCCCTGCGGCTGCAGAGTCAGTGGACACCTATTACTAGCCAGGTGTGCATGGGTGAGTGTGACTGGACTGGTCACTTGTGCGGACAGTGTACATGTGAGGTTGAGTTCATTGTGCATGTGTGGTATTGTGTCTTTGTGAGCACTTGTGCCTGTTTGTGTAGTGGGTGCATGCATTGTGCCTTTGTGCATGTCTGGGTGTGTATTGTGGGCCTGGGGCAGGTATGTATGGGCAAAGACTGGGAGTGTCCAATAATGCATGCATTTACTGTGTGTTTTCATGTTCAGGGTGTGCATTTGTATGTACAGTTTAAGTCTGCAAGCCCATGTGGTGTCTCTGTGTGGCTGAGCGTACGGCACGTGTTCACGATTGCGTATAAAGGTGTAGTTGTGCATAGGCAGTGTGTGAAGCACACACGGGTACACACTCTCTCTTTCTCTCTCCCACTCCTGCATTAATTTGTTAGCCAGGCAATAAACTCTGCATTGGGTCAGGGTTCTCAGCACCCTGTGCCTGGATTTCTTGCTATTCTGAGAATACCAGCTTTAAGATAAATGCACCTTCCCTCCTCCCCTCCCCAAATGATGTCTGTCTTCTCCCCCACATCAGAGCAGAGGGAGGGAGGGAGGGAGGGGAGTGTGGTGGTGGTGGGCAGGGTGAGGGAGCTCGTGCCAACATTCACCAGGGCTGGTTAGATTGGAGATAGGGTTATTTGCTCTGAAATGAGCCCTTTGTACATTGTTGGAATCTATGACCCAATCAGAAAGGGATGTGGCTGGAGGAGGAGGAGGAGGTAGTGCTGAAGAAGACTGGTACAGCTGACATTAACTCCAGGGCAGGAAGTGGAGGGGAAGATAGGGAGTTACCAACTGGCGCAGGAACCTGGGTCATTTCTCTGAATCAGTCCAGGTACCTCAAAGGGCCTGTCTACATTTCGAGCTTCCTGAGGTCACTGCATGGAGGGGAGATAGGCGAGCCCCTCTCCACCCCCAGCTTGGCTGGCCCCTTAGCCCATCCCTGGCACTATTCATCCTGCTCACAGGGTGCAGTCTCCAGATGGCTGGAGGCTCAGCAGGGTGCATCTAGCAATGAGAGGGTTAATCTGAAGTCAGGGAATGTGCGGGGGGGGGAGGGGGTGCAATGCAGCTAGCTATGCAGGTGTGTGCTAAATGTTTTCCATCTTGCATTCACTTTGGAGGCTGGTGGCACTGACAGAACCGTTCAGCGTGGGGTGGGGAAGGAGTCCCCTTCAGGATGGGACCAGCAGGCAGTGCTGAGGAACACTGACAGAACGGCAGGGAGGGGTTACACAGGAACCACGGGCAGCCTTCCAGGTTAGGGTTGTGGTGCATTGACAGAGAGCAGCGTGAGAGTGCCTGTAGGAGGAGGTGCTGCAGGCCGGGATTGTGGTGCATTGGCAGAGCTGTGTAGCGGCCCAGGACTAGAAGAGCAGTGGTTGCTGGAGGGCAGGATTGTGGTGCATTGGAAGAGCTGTGTAGCGGCCCAGGACCAGAAGAGCAGTGGTTGACAGAGCTGTGACGGCCCCCCTCCCTATGGCAGAAGGAGATGGGTTTGTATTGGAATTGTGGTGTAGTGATACACTCCCTGAGAAGATAGAACTGGATTTCTGCCCCTCCCCTCCCATTGGGCTCTGGCTGCAGCTCTCAGGAAGCAGGACCTTGACTCCACGGATCTCATCAGACTCCCTGATACCACTTTGCAATGCTAACCCTTTGTTTCCCTCAAGCCTTTCCTGAGAGCAACAGGTGCCTCTTTGGCTGCAATGCCCCCTCCCCAGCCCTGAAGCAAAGGGGATAATTTTGCCCAGACACTTGCCCAATTGAGTACCCCCCCCAGGAGGAGGCACAGCACTCTAGTCCTGGCTTTTCCTTTGATGTCTCCCCACTGAAGCATATAGCCTTGGGCAGGCAGAGGAAATCAGCATGAGGAAAATCAGTTTCCCTGTGGGCGGGGAGGGGTTTGTTGCATCTGGGTAATGCACTAAACAGCCACCCCAACCCAGGGTGGGATCAGCCACTGATGCAGGACTTCCTGCTGAGGCAGCTGACTCTGCACACAAAGACACTCACCTCCTGTGCTTAGCAGTATGGGGAGCCCAATTAATCAGTTGCTTGCTTCCTTGGCTGGCTCTGGGCTAAGGAGTACCCAGCCCTGTGTCTGTCTGTCTAGGATTTTCTCTGGTACCCATCATTGTAGTATTTGAGCACCTTCCTTCTTTCTGCAGCAGCCCCCAGCCTGGAAGGACAGCGCTTGTCTTACTAGCTTTGGTTGGATGTGGGGAGGGGTGACTGTCCAGGGGGCAAAGGTGACTGGGGAAGCACCCAGGTGTCCTTTGTAATAATCATCACAATACTTAGCACTTCTCTGGCAAGTTTCACCTCATGATCTCAAAGGGCTTTACAAGCATTAACTGATTTAGCCTCATTAACTAAGATACTCACCTCCCTCTGATTAATTAAGGGAAATAAGTCCTGTGAGACAGCTGTGTTATCCCTATTTTACAACAGAGGAAACTGAGGCACAGAGAGGTAGTGACTTGCCTAAAGTCTCTCCCACGTAGTGTTGGTAGCAGAGTGAGGAATAGAACTCCCTGGTCCTGACTGCTTCCTCATGAATGGTTTCATCAGTGGCCCAGAAGACACCTGCATGATTGGTGCTGCTGTGTTGATTCTGAACTGTTTTGCCAGATCAAGATTCCAGCCCCCCCCGTCCCGCCCTCCCCTCACCTATCACCAGATCCGTTCCCCCATATTGGCTTCCCCATCAGTGCTATTTTTTCTAATTATGTAAATCCCTACAGGATAGGCCAGGACTAGTGGGGTTGGAATCAGAACCCTGAATGTATTTGGGGCTGTGGTGTAACTTTAAGTAGACTTTTTCTTTTCATAATGGCAGTTTTGTAAACCTCAGCAAGCAAACTTGAGATGCATAGAGGAAAAAATGCAAATTAGTCATGCTTCAGAAACCCTCTTGCTTCTGTGAAACCTGTGATCTATACACAGACACTTGTTGTGTTGACTCTAGCCACATTCTGGTACCTTGTTGTGGCATTAAAGCTATTGGAATTGAGCTGCAAGCGAGAGAGACAGCAGGCCTGAGAGAGAAGAATGAAAAGGAGACCCCCTTTTGGATGCCACTCCCTTTGAGAGAGGAGCTGAAGTTATGCTGCATTGTTCAGAGGCAGGAGAGAGGGTTAGGGCAGTGCTTTCTGTTTCTCTCCCACAGCCACCACCAGTGAGGCATCCAGCTGGGCAGCAGGTGAGAGGAAGTAGTTCATAGAGACTGAGTGTTTTGAGGTGGAGGAGTCTTGGATCCTCTGGGAGTTTGGTTTCCAACAAGGGCAGCTCTTTGGAGGGAGGCTGAGCATAGCATTTGTGGTAATGACAGAGTGCTTGGTGCTGTACAGAGTAAGAAGAAACCCACATCCTGCCCTCAAGGAGCTCACAATGGGAAAGAATGAAAACATTGAGGGTGTCAGGCATCTAATCCTTCCCTTTTAGGATAAGCCTTGATACCTGTGTGCCTTGAAGGGAACATTGTGGATCATGCTTGGTTATTTAATGACCCTATTGCTTGAGAGAACATTTCCTTGTCCCTGCCCAACATTTCCCCAGAATGTATGCATTTCTGTAAGGTGGGGGTTTGCTGCAGGGAGGGGGGTAGAAGACACACCTCCTGCCTTCAGACCGTCCTCCCTACTCTTTCCGCATGCTGCTCTGCCTCTCCATTGCCTCCAATATGAATATGTCCAGCCAACCCCTTCATGTTCCAACTGCCTCCTCCTTTCATTCTCCCTGCGCCAGGGCCAAACGAACTGGGACCTCCTGCTAGCTCCCCTACTGCTTAGTGCAGGTGTGCAGATAAGAAAAAGAGATGCCATCACACCTGGCTCCAAGGAGACACTATCTGCTCCCTAAACCCCAGGGGTTAATATTGAGATTCTCTGAGCATTTTGGGGCTGGGGAGAAGTTTCCCACCTCTGTCATCCTCCTGCTGTTTGCTGCATGACTGTAGATTTGTCTGTGGATGCTCAGATACATACAATCCATACGCAGAAGTGTGGTCTTGAATCCTTGTCTAACAGCAGCTTCTGGAGCTATGGGTGACGGCACCTGTATTCAGCATGGCCCGGGGAATGATGGGATTGCTTCTGCATAATTTAACAGCCTTCTGAATAATTCATAGTGCAGTTGTGCTATGGAACAGTCTTCTAATTTCCTGTAAGCGCTGGAGGTAGCTTCCATCCAGCACAGGAAATTATTGCTCAGTGATGAGGAAGCTGTGCTTGTATTCCTATCTGTCTCTGCAGCAGAGCACACCCAGGACTCCTATCCTAGCTCAGGCATGCTGTGCTGCAAAGTATTCTGGGGACTAGGGATGGATGGGGTGGGAGGCTCCATTGTTGGAGCTGTGTGTATGTAATAGCAGGGCGGGATGAAGCTTGGGATAGGATATATAGAGACTAAATTCCCTTCTTACCCCTAGCAGAGGGAGGTTGCCATAGGCCAGATTTGGGCTTCAATTGTGGGGGGATGCAAGAGTGGCTATCTTAAAAATTCTGATTGCTAGTCCAAGGCCAGCGTACAAATAAGTTCATCATCCTGAAAGCAGTTGCTGGCCCACCAGAGTGTTTCCTGCCTTGGCAGTTCATAGAATCGTAGAACTGGAAGGGACCTTGAGAGGTCATCTAATCCAGTTCCCTGCACTCAGGGCAGGGCTAAGTATTATCTAGACCATCCCTGACAGGTGTTTGTCCAACCTGCTCTTAAAAATCTCCAATGATGGAGATTCCACAACCTCCCTAGGCAGTTTACCTTCATGATACAGCAGACTTTAGAGTCATCTCTTTCTCTGGTAGAATCTAAGTCAGTGACACAGAATATCTTTTACTGGCCCTCACTCACCTTGTGTCTCTCATATTCTGGGACCAACACAGCAAACCACACAGGTAGTGTCTGAAAGTTCTCAGATTTGCTCAGTGGCCTGTATGAAATGACTGGGGGAAATTTCAGTCGTGTTCCCAGTGAACAGGAGTCCACATCACAAATATCACCATTACAACTAGTTGGCGGGGAACTCCCGCATGGGCCATGGCAGCAGAGGATGAGCCAGGCAAGCAGAATTACCTTCTTACCCCTGCAGGTGGCCACCCAGCATAGGACAAGGCACACTAGCTAGGCAATGTGAATGCAGATTGCACTGCTTGTGCTCTACTGGTGTTATAGAGAGGAGACTTCAGTTTCCAAGGATGTCAGGCCGTAATCATTCAGCAGTCGTACAAACTTGCGTGCGCACACACACTTCGTTACCCTCTTGGGTTTGGTTTTCTTCTTCCTTCACTTCATTTCCGCTCGGTCTTCAGTAGCTGAGATCTCACAAATGGCTGGAGTTAGAGATGAACATGTTTACAGCATTTAAAAGCTGGTGGGGGGGAGAGGGAGGAACCAAGCCAGTCATCAGAAATATAGAACTGTAAAGGTCCAATAGCTCCAGTCCATCAGGGCTAGCTACACATGTAGTACTGAGAATGAAAGCTGGCCTCTGTGTTTTTCAGCTGTGTTGGGTTAGTTTGTAGCTTTGGTACTTTGTGAGAGATCACAAACTCTCATTGGTTCCTTGGTCTGGCAGTGCCTCTCTTTTTCCTTCCTCCTCGCACTGGTCCAGGACTCAGTATAGAAAATTCAGAATTTTGGACTAGAGTGAGTTTCATCCCATGCAGGGAAAGTCCATGATTCAAATCCCTCAGGGAGCAAGGGGTTCTCTGGGGCAAGGCTTAGGGAGAAGAGAAATGAAGCCCAGCCCTGTATGGAGACTGAGCTGGCTTTTGATGCTTGGCTCAGGAAGAGAAGGTTTCTAAAGCTCCTGATTCCCCTGAAAGTGCTTTTGGGTGGGGCAAAATTACTCCGGTGACATTGTCCTGGAGTCTTGAGCTGGTCTCTCAGTCTGCATTGGCACAACAGATTTTAGAGTTTAGCAAGATGTCCTTCACCTCTCCAGGAGCACTGGTGCTAGGGACGTGTGGGTTTGGTTTTAGGAGAAAAGGAGCATGAAGTTGTAACACCAATTGCACTAATTCCTCTCCAATCTGGATTTTGGGACCAGTCAACTTGATAGAGGTGGGTGGATTTCACTAACTAAAAAACAGGATCCTGCTTATTTGGAGGAATGTTTATAGGGCACTCCACAAAATATGCTTCTGAGTTAAGTGTCAGAGTAGCAGCCGTGTTAGTCTGTATTCGCAAAAAGAAAAGGAGTACTTGTGGCACCTTAGAGACTAACCAATTTATTTGAGCTTAAGCTTTCGTGAGCTACAGCTCACTTCATCGGATGCATTCAGTGGAAAATACAGTGGGGAGATTTATATACATAGAGAACATGAAACAGTGGGTGTTACCATACACACTGTAACGAGAGTGATCAGGTAAGGTGAGCTATTACCAGCAAGGCGGGGGGGGGGGGGGACTTTTGAAGTGATAATCAAGGTGGGCCATTTCCAGCAGTTGACAAGAACATCTGAGGAACGGGGGGGTGGGGGGGTGGGGAGGAAATAGTTTTACTTTGTGTAATGACCTCTCCCAGTCTCTATTCAAGCCTAAGTTAATTGTATCCAGTTTGCAAATTAATTCCAATTCAGCAGCCTCTCATTGGAGTCTGTTTTTGAAGTTTTTTTGTTGAAGAATTGCCACTTTTAGGTCTGTAATCGAGTGACCAGAGAGATTGAAGTGTTCTCCGACTGATTTTTGAATGTTATAATTCTTGACGTCTGATTTGTGTCCATTTATTCTTTTACGTAGAGACTGTCCAGTTTGACCAATGTACGTGGCAGAGGGGCATTGCTGGCACATGATGGCATATATCACATTGGTAGATGTGAAGGTGAACGAGCCTCTGATAGTGTGGCTGATGTGATTAGGCCCTATGATGGTGTCCCCTAAATAGATATGTGGACACAGTTGGCAACGGGCTTTGTTGCAAGGATAGGTTCCTGGGTTAGTGGTTCTGTTGTGTGGTTGCTGGTGAGTATTTGTTTCAGGTTGGGGGGCTGTCTGTAAGCAACGACTGGCCTGTCTCCCAAGATCTGTGAGAGTGATGGGTCGTCCTTCAGGATAGGTTGTAGATCCTTGATGATGCATTGGAGAGGTTTTAGTTGGGGGCTGAAGGTGATGGCTAGTGGCGTTCTGTTATTTTCTTTGTTGGGCCTGTCCTGTAGTAGGTGACTTCTGGGTACTCTCCTGGCTCTGTCAATCTGTTTCTTCACTTCAGCAGGTGAGTATTGTAGTTGTAAGAATGCTTGATAGAGATCTTGTAGGAGTTTGTCTCTGTCTGAGGGGTTGGAGCAAATGCGGTTGTATCGTAGAGCTTGGCTGTAGACAGTAGATCGTGTGGTGTGGTCTGGATGAAAGCTGGAGGCATGTAGGTAGGAATAGCGGTCAGTAGGTTTCCGGTATAGGGTGGTGTTTATGTGACCATCACTTATTAGCACCGTAGTGTCCAGGAAGTGGATCTCTTGTGTGGACTGGTCCAGGCGGAGGTTGATGGTGGGATGGAAATTGTTGAAATCATGGTGGAATTTCTCAAGGGCTTCTTTTCCATGGGTCCAAATGATGAAGATGTCATCAATGTAGCGCAAGTAGAGTAGGGGCATTAGGGGACGAGGGCTGAGGAAGCGTTGTTCTAAGTCAGCCATAAAAATGTTGGCATACTGTGGGGCCATGCGGGTACCCATAGCAGTGCCGCTGATTTGAAGGTATACATTGTCCCCAAATGTGAAATAGTTATGGGTGAGGACAAAGTCACAAAGTTCAGCCACCAGGTTTGCCGTGACATTATCGGGGATACTGTTCCTGACAGCTTGTAGTCCATCTTTGTGTGGAATGTTGGTGTAAGGGGCTTCTACATCCTTAGTGGCCAGGATGGTGCTTTCAGAAAGATCACCGATGGATTGTAGTTTCCTCAGGAAGTCAGTGGTATCTCGAAGGTAGCTGGGAGTGCTGGTAGCGTAGGGCCTGAGGAGGGAGTCTACATAGCTAGACAATCCTGCTATCAGGGTGCCAATGCCTGAGATGATGGGGCGTCCAGGATTTCCAGGTTTATGGATCTTGGGTAGCAGATAGAATACCCCAGGTCGGGGTTCCAGGGGTGTGTCTGCGGATTTGTTCTTGTGCTTTTTCAGGGAGTTTCTTGAGCAAATGGTGTAGTTTCTTTTGGTAACCCTCAGTGGGATCAGAGGGTAATGGCTTGTAGAAAGTGGTGTTGGAGAGCTGCCGAGCAGCCCCTTGTTCATATTCCGACCTATTCATGATGACGACAGCACCTCCTTTGTCAGCCTTTTTGATTATGATGTCAGAGTTGTTTCTGAGGCTGTGGATGGCATTGTGTTCTGCATGGTTGAGGTTATGGGGCAAGTGATGCTGCTTTTCCACAATTTCAGTCTGTGCACGTCGACGGAAGCACTCTATGTAGAAGTCCAGTCTGTTGTTTCAACCTTCAGGAGGAGTGCACCCAGAATCCTTCTTTTTGCAGTCTTGGTAGGAAGGTCTCTATGGGTTAGTATGTTGTTCAGAGGTGTGTTGGAAATATTCCTTGAGTCGGAGACGTCGAAAATAGTACAAAAGGTTTTCTCCACTCCCCCCCCTCCCCCCCGCTCTCCTGGTGGTAATAGCTCATCTTAAGTGATCACTCTCGTTACAGTGTGTATGGTAACACCCATTGTTTCATGTTCTCTATGTATATAAATCTCCTCACTGTATTTTCCACTGAATGCATCCGATGAAATGAGCTGTAGCTCACGAAAGCTTATGCTCAGATAAATTTGTTAGTCTCTAAGGTGCCACAAGTACTCCTTTTCTTTTTGAGTTAAGTGTGTTAGGCTTGTTTTTTTCATACTGGAAAACTGCCCCTTTTCAGGATACCATATGTTTATCACCAGTGTGGACCAGCCATTGGAGATCTGCTCAATAGGGACCTTATTTCTAGGGGTATGGCACTGCAACCCAAAGGCTTGGTTAGCAGGGGCCTTGTCAATAAGAAATGCCTGCAAACCAGAGCAAGACTAGGTCTGCGGAGCCCATGACGCTCTAACCGAGCCTTTATTTGTCATTTTAGTGCCAGCCTGGGACATTTCAAGATAAGATACCAAGGAGCTCTTCCTACTGTATTTCTTTCCAAAAGTAATAAATAAGTGAAATTACATAATAGTGCGGCTGGGATTACATTGTCAGGGTTTTGTTTAAACCCTGAAAGGGGAAATGGAGAACAAAGGAAAAATAAATAAGGCCTGTTCTTGGTCCAAGTAAAATTTCCATGAACACACACAACCCTTTCCGGAAGGAATAGCACTCTCTGTGCTGGAGGTAGCTTCTGAAAAAGAGAGAGGGAGAGAGGCAGAGGGGGGCTTGAGAGAGAGACTGACAGAACCCTAGAGGAAATGTCTCAGCATGGAGTCAGGTTTCTCTCTTTCCCATGAAGAAGGGGGTAATGCTTTTTGCATCAGATTGGCTGATTGCTAGACATTCACAGCAGAGGAGGGGGATCTGTAGGCTGCCAAACAGGACCCCTGAGGACTGAAAGAGAGAGAGAGAGAGAGAGAAAAAGGAGGAGGCGGCGGCTGGGAAATTTATTCCAAGCAGTAATAGATTGGCTACTGTGGGAACGTGAGTATGCTGCCAAGCCTCAAGTGGAGCAGTGATGGACGGGGCCAGGGTTGGAGGGCCAGCCTCTCCTTTCCTTGGCTGCTCTAATCCCACCAGCATTCCTTTTTATTTCATGGCCTCTCTTGATTGTATGTATGTATGTATTTATTTGAGTTGTCTTGGAGGTTTTATTATTTCCCTCCTTAGAGATCTTTTATCTGATAGATGAAAAAGCAACTGACAGAACCTCCAAAAAAACTATGGCAGCTGGAGGCAATCCTGCTTCTCTCTGTCTAGGTTTCCATTCTATGCCCATCACCCTGGTATCTGAGCTGCTTCTTCAAGTATGTGTCAGTATGGATTCCATACTGTGCCTCCTGGGCATGAGAGCGGAGTCATTTTGAATGGCAGTGTCCATTAGGAGCCCTATGCCTACTCTTGCTTCAGTGTGAGGGCCTAAAGGTCAGAGTAGCTGCAACCCTCCTTCAGTTACCACTTAGAGTCTGTGACAATGAGAGGCAACCTGGACTGTCCAACCTGCTGCTGTTCCTTGAGCTTCAAACTTAACCTTTTTGTGAAGAAATTGCTCATCAATTTCTTATTACTCATTTATTCATTACTTTTCCTTGGATGTTCCACACAAAAAAAGAAGGAGCAGAGGAGCCCCCCCATCCACCCTCCACAGCAGGTCAAGACACGTCACACCAGTCACTGGCATGCAGACTCTAAACCCACAAGGTTTAAATGCTGCCCATTGTGTGACAGTCTTATGCCTGGAATTGATGGGCACAGCAAATGTCTGTTCTACCTGGTGGAAGGATGTAACCCCAGCAATTGCTCTGTCTGCTGCTCCTTCTCATCCCACACCCCAAAACAGAGAGATGTGGCTCAAATTACATCTCAGAGCAATCCATGAAGATCGTGTCTGATCCCAGAAAAGACATCCTCCAAACCAGAGTTGAGGAGGCTATTTACAGCATGCACCCCAGTAAATGGCCACCATACCTCTGGTTCCAGCAGGAGGAAGAAATCTGAAAGGGTGACAAGACTGCTGGTATTGGCGCCAGGATCCTGGGTGCCAATCACCCAGGTAACAGTGGTACAGAGCCTCTGTGCTGAGTGCATTGGTCTGACTCTGGAGCAAGGAGACCTGGCACATGCACTATCCCCTTCAAGCACTGAGCGACAGACCCCCATTGCGCATGAACACAGTTCAGAGTGTGCAGTGTGCATACCCCACAAGGAGGGCCTGAAGCAATTTTCCAAAGGCAAGTCCTCCAAATCCTCATAGTCAAAGGACAGGAGCAAGGCACTGGCTGCGAAAGAGGCTTGGGAGACCACAGTGCCAGCACCAGTGTTGATACTAAGACCAGCCCTGGTACCAGTGCCAACCATTAAATCCTTCCCCATACCAAGATACAACTTTGAGGAGCTGCTTTCACCCCTCCTTTTGGCACCAGAACCAACACAGGCACTGGCAAGATCAGCCCCAAACCCACAACTAGTGGTACCCCTATTCCTGGAGATGAACTTCTCCTCGCCATCTTCAAGCCAGTCCTTCTTCCCAACTGCAGGCAGGGAATCCTCTCCATTAGACCAGAATGGTACGTAAGGGGAGGTCTGGAGGTGCCCTGTACTGGGCCCTATAGGTGACTGGCAGTGGATGGGCCAGCCACAATCTAACCAATACCTGTATAATTTACCATAGTGGACTTACTGGGCCCACCTTCCTACCGATCTCAGAGTGGAGCCCCATGGCAGGTGCCAGGGAAAGGAAGGTGGTTTATATCACCATTGGTGGTTTATATCACCATGCCTAGTAGCCCCCCACACCAGAATCAGATGAGCCCCCTTGTGAGGGAGCAGAGGCGACTCTGGAAATTCTCCTCCCCACCTACAGGCTCCTCCTCCTCCTCTCTGGATGAGGCCATTGTCTTGATCCCAACACTGGCTATCGGTGACTTCAGAGCCTCCCAAGACCTGCTTTCAAGAATAGCTGAAACCTTGGACTGGGAGACAGCAGTGAGCCAAGAAAAATATGCACAAGCGTCTCAACATCCTCAGTGCTAACAAGAATTGCCCTACTGATCAATGAGGCATATTGGACCATGGCACACCCCAGCCTCGTTCCTGACTGCTTCAAAGTGAGTAGAACAGTGCTTCTAATTTTTATGTGCACCCAACACTGCGGTCACTTGTAGTATCTGCAGTCCAGGATAAGACCAGGGCTACTAAGGGGACTCCAAAAGATGATAACCCCAAAACACTGGACCTTTTTGGGCCAAAGTCTTACTCACCAGCCTCCGTCCAATTCTGCACCATAGAAGCAGGACCTGTTTGAGGAACACAGTTTTTTGATGTGGGAGAGGGTGACCCCTTCCTATAAGGTTCCTCCAGGACTGCAGGAAGGACCTAAGAGATAGGATCTGGGGTGGGAGGGGGGAGATGAAAGTGAAAACAGGGCTACAGGTAGCAATGGACAAGTCTGATATCACCACTCGATCCATGACTATGGCAGTCACAATGCACTGGTCCTCCTGATTACAGGCATCTGGGATTCTAATAGAAGTCCAGGAAACAATGGAGGACCTACCCTTTGAGGACATAAAGCTCTTCAGCAGCTGAATGGACAAGGTGTTCTGTTCCCTCCAGGATTCAAGGGCAATGCTAGGCTTTTAAAGATCTACACTCCGGTGCCATACCACAAGCACATCTGGTACCAGTCCCTGCAAAGACAAAGACAACCATCTTATTCCCACAGTTGTCAACTGGAATAGCCATCCAGAAAGTAGCCCTGTTATACCAGGAGGCACATGTCGCCCTCCTCCTCCATCCCGCCCCAGGCTCCCTCTCAGAGGCAGCAGATTTAATGGTGGTGTTGAGAGCCATGCTAAAACCATCTCAGAGCTTACCTTTGGGAATCACCTTGCCCCTCCCACTGGGCATGGTCAGAGATTACAATGACAAATGGGTGCTAGACACTGGTATATTGAAAACTGTGTACAAATTTCAAGCTGTCACTTTAAATCATAAAGATTTTCCTGGTCCTGCTCGCAGGCTATGAGGCTTTATAGGGAAACGTGCAATCGGAGTGGGTGTACAGAGAGTCAGCCAAGAGTAAGGTGGGGTGAGTTGTGCCTCTCTACTTTAGGGAGCATCCTGCCTTGTGTCTCTCTGGTTTTGGGGTTCTTGTATGTTATTCCGAATTCTAAGTAATAAAGTAGTGTTACGCTACAACTTTCCAGCAAAAGTATTTATGTTTTTATCTAACTTCCCGATGTGTATGCCGTGAACATACCAGACATCACCACCCATGGTTACGCTATCCTATTCCTTTCCTTACCCCTTACCCTCCCCGCTTCCCTGTCCCTCTTCAAGGATCCTTCTCACAAGAGCCATTATAGAACAAAATGGCCTTCTTGCTCCAAGTAGGAGCGATGGAAGAGATTCCTCAGGAGAGCAAAGCAAGAGGTTTCTGCTCTTGATATGTCCTTATCCTGAAGGAGACAAGGGGCCTTTGTCCTAGCCTAGGCCAGAGGAGACTGAACAAATACATAGAGGTGCTTTGAGTCAGGATGGGAACTCTTGCCTCCATTATTCCATTGCTTCAGGCTCAGGACTGGTTTGTGGCCTCTTGACTCTTACAGGATGAAGACTTCCAAATGGCCATCCACCTAGGCCACTGGAAGTACCGGAGATTTACAGTAGATCCAAATGATTACCAGCATCTTTTGGACTCTCTATGGCACTGAGAGCCTTTACGACATATCCATCACTGTTTCTCACTGAGTCATCCAACAACCCCTTTGCTCTGCCTATTATACCACTCTCAACTGTCCATTTCTCTGCTTTGCTCAGAATCCGTGTTTTGCCTTCTTCCATGCAGCACCTTCTGCCTGGAACGCCATCCCTGAACGGCCCTGAAAAGTCACTGCCCTTTTCTCTTCCACATCCCACCTTGAGACCCACTTCCTCCAGGATGCCCACAAGAAGTTCGCTAGCTATCATTAGGGCTATTTGAGAATCGGTGATGTTTATTTAGCCCACGATCTTCAAAAATGGCCCCTGATTTTGAGTACCTCAGTTGGTGTGTGTCCAACTTGTGATCCCTTGTGCTGATTTTTCAGAGCACCTGTAGCTCACATGGACCTCAACTGGAGTTGTGGGTGCTCAGCATCTCTGAAAATCAGGCCCTAGGTAGCTGTAAAGGAATTGGGAACTGTCAAAACCCAGGTTTTGTTCTTGCTGAGTCAGCTGACTCCTTAGGTTAGTTCTGCCTGAGCTTTCTCAAGGAAGGAAGGGAAGTGGTTTCCAGCAGGGTTAGTTGTTTTATTTTAAGGCTTCGTAATAAGAAGATCGAAATCTTCTCTCAATCTGTGCAGGCCAAGTAGTCCCTTCCCCAAGTCTGTTCCTCACATCAGTAACCAAAATTTCCTGGCTCTTTCCTCAGAGCCTCAGCAATCAAGGACTTCACACAGTCCCCCTCCTGTCTGTTTGGTTTCTGGAGCAATCCTTCTCTGCAGTAGCTCTAGCTCTAGTCCTGGTAGTGGTAGTGGTCCATGAGCATGGCCCCTGGCACCTCAGCTTTCTGGAGGAGGTTGCAATCCCCCCACCCCTTTCTACTGCCCTCTTTTATAAGGGTCAGCTAATTAAGTTCCAGTTCTCTCTCAGGTGCAGTGGGTGTGGCTAATCAGCCAGCTGCAAGCCTCTGACCCCAGAGGAATGGCATCCTTGATATCTTCACAGTATCTCAAGTTGGACATCCCAAAATGGAAGCACCCTAAATCAGCAGCCACTTCTGAACACGTCTTTGTTTTAAAGACACAAGGTATCTCTTCTCCCTGTATATCTTGCCCCGCTTCTGCACCCTTTGTATGTGGCTTATCATGTCAGACTGTAAGGTCTTCAGAGAGGTGTTTGAACACTGCCTAGCATACTGTGTATCGTCCCAGAATACTGGCGTTAAAGTCAGCGGGAGTGTGTAGAAGTGCTGCTCCCCTTCCTCTGCTAACAGCAGAAGGACAGGTCCTGGGAAGTCAGTGGGCTCCCCCTCCTCCTGCCTCTTTACTGGCTGGGGAAATGAGCATAGGGGCTGGAACTAGGGGTGCTATTGCACCCGCTGGCTCTTGAAGTGGTTTCCATCATATCCAGCATTTAAAGTTTGGTTCAGTGGCTCTCAGCACCCCCCCCCCCCCCCCCCGTACAAATTGTTCCAACACCCCTGGAAATGAGGACTCATCCGGCGAGAGAATCTGAAGTGAGAGCACCAGGAGCAGCTGGTGTCTGGGTTTATGACTTGGGACTCTGAGCCCATGGAGCAGCACCAGCGCACAATGGTCAGGATGTCATCCAAGATGGGAGTCACCTATCTGCTTCACTCCTGGTCCACAGGATGATCCTTCTCCTTGCTGGTTCCTTGTTCCCTGCAGATGGGGTGGGGAGGAGGGAAAGTCTGCCACCTTCAGCCCTCCCTCCCCTGGAGGGGAGGAAAGGAGATGCCGCCTCACTTTCCTAGCCAGAATCCGGGGGAAAGAAAATGGGCCTGCCCATTCCCCCCGCAACCCCTCGAGGGTGGTTAGGAGCACATCAGTTGTTTCCCTATGCAGCACACCTACATGCACGCACACTTTGGGCAGCTTTGGGGCCTGTTTGGGGCTGTGGACTCCTTTCAGCTACCTTTATACAGTTGTCCCCATTCTCTTCTGTGCCTTCTCTCATCACCCAGCAGGATACAGTGGAACTTCACTACGTCCTGCCAGCACTTGTCCCAAAATAAAAATAAAGTGGCAAGCTTCTCCTCCTTTGGTGATCTACTTTAACCACTACGGAAGACACATAATAAGTAACTATAATAATAATTTTTCATTGGAAACTGGGGCCAGGTGTCTTTGAGTTTGCTTGCTTTTTTCTGCACGTTATGTCGGCCTCTTCTGTGGCATAATAACCATCCTCATGGGAACCGGATGTCATGAGCAGACAGTGACTTGGGTTGGGTGAGCCCATTCCAGATGGTCATTCAGACTCTTTCTTTTTTTTTTAGGACTTCAGGTGTTGGTAGAGGGAGAGGCAGAAGGTGGGAATGGGGAAGGCTGTGGGAAGATGGAATTAGAGTACTGGCTTCTTGCTCTTGGATGATCAGAGAGAACCAAGCAAAAAAACTAAGGTTTGTTTGGGGAGAGGTGAGGAGTTATACAGGAGCACAGTGGATCTGCTTACACCTATGTCTTATACGTTTCTCTCTGCCAATTAAGACCCAGACTTTATGTCTAATCCACACTTCCACTATCTGTAAGGGGAAAGCTGCTGTGGATGGGGGATTTGTCTGAGAGGTTGGGAAGGTCTCATATTGGCAATAAGGGAGCATGAAAACTGAGAAATAGTTATGACCAACTTGCTTTGTGCCACTTTCAAACACAAAATGGGGCCTTTCCTTATCTTAGTACATGACAACTAAAGAGAAGAACCTTACTTTGATTCCAATGGGGCTTTAAAATCCATTTTAAGGTTTTCCATAGCACCCATCAATGTATTACTGTGGTGTCTAAATGCTTCCCAGGTAAATTAAATCTGCATAGCAAGGTCCCCAATGGATTTGTATTGAGTTTTCTGCTCTTCTACAGCACTGGTTTAAAAGAAAATCTGCTTGGAGAATTACATAATACTAATATCACTATTATTAGTTTTAACCTAGTTATAAGATTAAGTGTAGTTATCAAAGAGAAGGGACTTGTAATGAACGCTGAAGTTGGTCACACTCAGGGTTAGACTGATGACCTCTAGAAGATCATTCCGCAGCCCCTCAACCTCCAGTTCTACCAAGACTGCTTTATCTCCAGTGTTTTGTACTGGGTGTTGGGAGCTGCATTGTCCCAGAGTAATGCAACTATCTTGCTGGATCCTGGATGGGGAGGTGGTTGCTAAAGTAGCTGACTCCTGACCCACTCATGACTTTGAGGATCATGGCCAAAACTTCTTTAAAAAGACAATAGAAACCAACTGGGAGACGGTGGAGCGGGTAGAATACAGAGGTGATGTGCTCACAGAAGCTCATCCCATTGAGGAAGGCGGGCAGACATATTGTATACAAGATGGAGTCTCTGCATTACATCCATCTTAGTCCCGATATACAGCAAGATACAGTAATCTAGTGTGGAGGAGACCAACACATGTCTCTGTGGTCAGATCCTCGTCCAGGAGGGAGGAGTGGAGTTTCCTAGTAAGATGCAGGTGGAAGAAGGCATTTTGTCACCAGTGCGACTACTTGGTTGTCTAGGCTTGGTGGTGAACAGAACCCCATGCTCTCACTAGTTTGACAAACGGAAGGCAGCTGCCTTCAGTGGACGGGGAGGACAGCATCTTCGAAGAGTTTCTCCCCTTCCAGACAGCATCACCTCAGGCTTGCCTATGATCAATGTAAGACAGTTATTTTTCACCCAGGTGCTGATTTCTTGTGACATCCTGGTGATGGTGTTCGTTGTAACTAGGGAAAATCAGATAGTTGAATGCTGCACTGTCTGCTCCAGGTGTCTCATGTTGGTAGTGAGTCAGTGGCACTTTGAGGTCAGAGGTGTCAAAGTTACAGGGAGGATGAATGACATGAGGTTTGTTGCTTTGAAGGAGGCTTTGATAGTTTCCATTAGCAGTGGAAAACAGTTGCTCTTTGCTTATTGTCACCAGCCAGGAGAGTCATGGATGGACTTTCAATTCAGTCCCTGAATGAAGGGGAACCTGATCAGAATCTGTGTGCAGCCTTGTACTATGATCCCCCCCAGAATGTCCCTGCTAGGGTCCTAGCCACACATAGTCATTAAAGATATCATGGCATTTTTCATAAGAGCAAGAGTGTTGAATATAGTGTCCTGAATAAGTTTGTACTGGGACAATTACATTCCATTTCCTTACATTTTTTCCCCTGCAATTTCAATTTGATAGTGTATTCTTCACTTCCTCTTCTAAAATAGCGTGTAGTGCTGCCATGGCCTATCAAACTGTGGTTGTCCACCCTAGTGATGGCTTCCTTTCAGTTGCTCTGAAGAGATCCCTTTTATATTCCCTGCCTACTTAAAAAGATATTTTCTGGGGCACAGTTTATTCAGGGTTTGAAAGTGCTTTGAGACCCTTTGTGTGCAAATGCCATTATTCTCTCTTTGTCCCCTGAATGGACTCTGGGTGCAGTGCCTGAGCTGAGGAGAACCTGTTCTAGATTTGTGTCTACTTGGTATGGACTCAACATTTAGCCTGCCCAGGACGGGGAAGAAAATGCTGAACTGGATTTCTGTGCTCCATGGAATAGATTCTGGGCAAAGCCTCTGAACTTGTTCCAGTTTGTGAGCTGCTGTTTAAGTGTCTGGGAGACATGTGGGTGAGTGGATGTGCACTAGGGCTGTTGGTGCCAAGATTAGGGGTATCATACACCTGGCTGCATGCTCTGCCTCCTCTTCCCAGTGACCTCCAGAGCAAAATCTGGTGAATTGCCAGCCCACAAACTTTGTGCATTTTTCTTCCTTGTGATCCAGGATGTGATTCCAGGATGACATAAATCAACTGATCATTTGATATTTCCCAGGGCACAGTAAAATTCAGCAAGCAACTGGGGATGTTGCAGGTGCACCACACTCCCAGCTGTTCGTTACTGCAGAGGAGGCTGGCTGTAGGTACAGGCTTATCCCTGGGACCTCAGGCATGGAAACATCCTTGAGGCCCCCTCTTAAAAGAAAACAAACCCCTAGTTCTGCTGCTGGGGATTGGAGGATGGGCTGGGAGATGCTGCTGTAATGTCTCAAGTAGTTACTCAGACCTCTCTCCCCACCTAACTTTCAGAACAAATGTAACCTTTCTACCTGGTTTAACCAGCTGTGTTCTTTGTTTGCTGGGTGCCATTGCCAGTCCCTACTGAGTCAAGTTCACTCCCAAAAAATTGTCAGGGGAGAGGAGGCTCTGTGTTCCAGTGTCCCTGGTAACTGATCATTGCTTTGTGAGGAGCAGCTAGCTGATGTTCTGTGCAGGAACCTGAGAACCTGTCCCTAGTAGATTATTAGGTATTTCCCTTTCAAATTTCTACCATGCACAAGGTGTTTTGAATAGGAAGGGTGGGGAGAAATGTCCTCCTCACCTTATGACCTGTGGCCTTAGCTGCAATTCCGAGGTGTATCTCACACTTCAAAGCTGACCTGAGGAAAGGGAAAGGAAAAGAGCACAGACATTTTTGGTCTCAGCCCACCAAGGGCAAAGAGGCTTCTCCACTCCCAGTCAGAGGAATCCCTGGTATGTGAGGATGGAGTTGATTTGGGGGAGGGGTTTTCATACTGGCATATCTGCACTTCTCAATTTGCCTCCTTTAGGGATGTTTCGGGAAATGAGTTTGACAGTTCTCAGCATCAGGGTCCCAACAAAAGACAAAGATGAGCAGGAAAAATTGTCTCGCAGGAAATGTCAGGCTGGAAGAGAAGAGGGTACTGCAGGTTAAGATTGGGCTAACAAAGCTGTTGACAGTGGCTGTGTGCCCTGGCAGAGCTATGGGGGGTCTCAGGACTGGAATAGCAGTGAGTGTTACAGGTCAAAATCGGAGTACATTGGCTGAGACTTGCGGACGTAGGAGAGCTGGAGAGGAAATTCAAGTATGCAATTTTAGGGAGCAAAATACACTTTAATTTCTGAAAGCCTGTATCCGGGAAGGTCAGCTAGTTTCCATGAGCTATTCAAACCTTGGTCTGTTTACTGAGCCTACCACCAGGCAGGCCAGCTGTGGTGGGAGTACTTACCCAGTAGGAACTGGAATGAAATTCATAACAAGCATCACACAGACCAACCAACAGCAGCTGGATAAGAACATAGGAATTGCCACAGGGATTATGCCAAAGGTCCATCTAATTCAGTATTCTGCCTTTGATACTGACCAGGAGGAGGTGTAGTCTTGTGCTTCCACAGAGACCTTGTACTGCATTATTATGTAGTTTGATCTACCTGTAGGGCAAGTTCCTTCCTAACTGTAGGTCCTACTGACCTGGGGCTAGACTGGAGCCAGTAACCTAGAAGCCAAAGGCTCACTTTTCTCCCAGACCTAGAGCCAGAGTTTAACTGGTGTCTAATAGATGAAAGGCTCTGAATAACCCTCCTCATTCCGTGCATAAGCCTATCACCCTGTCACTCCATAATTACAGGGCTTGAAAAATCTACTCATCCAGGACAAGTAGGTATGTTTCTTGGCTATGTCCCATCCACTGCTATAGTACCTATGTTTTTATTTTAAAAACATCTAGCCCTAAAGGAAACCTTCCAAATGTAAGCAAAGCAGAATGGCTTCCTATAAGACCACTCCAGTGCTTCCACTGATGGGAGGAGAGAGAGAATGGGACGCTGGTACTGTTGGCCATAGGGTGGCCTGATGAGGGTGCCACTCTCTAGAGCAGGGGGCCCTGGTAGGGTTGTCAACTTTCTAATTGCACAAAACTGAACACCCTTGCCCTGCTCCTGTCCCGCCCCTTCCCCGAGGCCCTGCCCCTGCCCTACCCCTTCTCTGAAGCCCCGCCTCTCGGTCACTCCATCCCCCCACACCCACCCCATCATTCACTCTCCCCCACCCTCACTCACTTTCACCAGGCCAGGGCAAGGGCTCCAGCTGGGGGTGTGGGCTCTAGGGTGGGGCCGAGAATGAGGGGTTTGGGATGCAGGCGGGAGCTCCGGGCTGGAGCCGAGGGGTTCAGAGTGCAGGAGGGTGTGAGGGGTGCGGGCTCTGGGATGGAGTTTGGGTATGGGACAGGGCTCAGGTCTGGGGCAGGGGGTTGAGGTGTGGGAGGGGGTTTGGGGTGCGGGTTCAGGGAGGGGGCTCAGGGCTGGGGCAGTAGGTTGGGGTGCAGGGTCTGGGCGGCACTGACCTCAGGCAGCTCCCAGAAGCAGCCAGAATGTCCCTGTGGCCCCCTAGATGCAGGGGTGACCAGCATGCTGCCCTTGCCTGCAGGTGCCATCCTTGTGGTTCCCGGCCAATGGGAGCTGTGGAGCCGATGCTTGGGGAGGGGCCGGTGCACGGAGCCTCCCTGGCCCCTGCGCCTAGGGGCTGCGGGGACATGTTGCCACTTCTGGGAGCTGCACAGAGCCAGGGCAGGCAGGGCGCCTGCCTTAGCCCTGCTGCGCCACCGACCAGACTTTTAATGACCCAGTCGGTGGTGCTGACTGGAGCCACCAGAGTCCCTTTTCAACTGGTTGTTCCAGTTGAAAACCGGACGCCTGGCAACCCTAGGCCCTGGAGATCTCCACCACCCCAGCAGAGGGCTCTGTGTGGGGACAGGGCCTACTACTACCAGCACCCCTTCAGCAGAGGTCAGAAGTGTGCCCCACCCATCCACACACCCATACAGTGCCTTCTGCTTGGTGTGCTGGTGTGAGCAGGGGCCCCCTACTGAGTTGGCATGCACAGGTATTCAGGCAGGCTGGGGCCGCCCTGCTCCTTAATCCGCTCCTCCATTTCTGGCAACCTGCCCCCACCTCAGCAGAGAGCTCTGTGCATGAGGCAAGTATACATGGATTTTTTTGAGCAGAGGGCTGGGGATTCCCAGCACTGACCTATTGGTGCAGCATTGATTTATTTGTGTGTGGGGGTGGGCGGTTAGCATTAATTGGTGACACACAGTTCATCCAGCAGGAGAATGGGCTCTTTGGGCCCAGGCAGTGGGAGTTGCCTGGCCAGTAGGAGATTGGACAGGCGGGTCTGTGGCTTGGGAAATCAGTGCATTTGAGCCTGAGGAGCAGGCTAAGTCCTTGGGCCAGGTCAGTGGTTTTCAACCTGTGGTCCATGGACCCCTGGGGGCCTGCAGACTATGTCTAAGATTTCCAAAGGGGTCCACACCACTCTTGGAAATTTTTTAGGGGTCAGGAAATGAAAAAAGGTTGAAAACCACTGGGCTAGTGGATGTTGGGTACATTTTTCAAGCCTTGCATAATTAACCCCTCATGTGGGATACTGTCAGCCTGATTCTCTTCTTGCACCAATGTCAGCCAGGAGCTGTATAAATCATGTCAGGCCTAGAAAATCATGAGGTATTAAAAATAATAATTTGGGAGTGGGGGGATTTCTTCTGGTTTTGAGCTTCTAGGGTTCCGGTTTGCCAGTTTCCTCTCTTCCCTCCCCCCTCCCAAAAAAACAAAACAAAACAAATACCTGAGGTCTAGAAACTTAACTTTTATTTTTTTTAAAAAAGGAGATTCTTGTGGGTTCCAGGGCTCCATGAGCTGAAGCTCTAAGAAATACACCAAATATTGGAGAATCGCAATAAAATCACAAGCATTGACAATACAGCAGGAGGAATGTCACTGGTGCTAATGGGGTCAAACTCCATGAGCTAGGCTGATTTACACCAGCTGAGGATTTGGCCCAATGGAATTCTACTGGTGTCAAACCAGTGCAAGCGAGAGCAGAATCAGGACAATTGTGTCAGATTTGGGAACTCTTAAGAACGTAAGAACAGCCATACTTGGTCAGACCAAAGGTCCATCTAGCCCAATATCCTGTCTTCTGACAGTGGCCAATGCCAGGTGCCCCAGAGGAAATGAACAGAACAGGTAATCATCAAGTGATCCATTCCTTGTCACCCATTTCCAGCTTCTAGTAAACAGAAGCTAGGGACACCATCCCTGCCCATCCTGGCTAATAGCCATTGATGGACCTATCCTCCATGAATTTATCTACTTCTTTTTTTTAACTCTGTTACAGTCTTGGCCTTCACAAAATCCTCTGGCAAGGAGTTCCACAGGTTGACTGTGCGTTGTGTGAAAAAATACTTCCTTTTGTTTGTTTTAAACCTGCTGCCTATTACTTTCATTTGGTGACCCCTAGCTCTTGTGTTATGAGAAGGAGTAAAAAACACTTCCTTACTTGCTTTCCACACACCAGTCATGATTTTATAGACCTCTGTCATATACCCCCTTAGTCGTCTCTTTTCCAAGCTGAAAAGTCCCAGTCTTATTAATCTCTCCTCATACGGAAGCTGTTCCATACCCCTAATAATTTTTGTTGCCCTTTTCTGAACCTTTCCCAATTCCAATATTTTTTTTTTTTTTTTTGAGATGAGGCAACCACATGTGCACGCAGTATTCAATATTTGGGCATACCAGGGATTTCTATAAGGGCAATATGATATGATGATTTCTGTCTTAACACTTCTGTCTTCTGAAGTGTTCTTAATCCTACACACCCTCCCCCCCGCTCAAGCCTCCTGTGTCTGTAATGATATTTGTGCATGGCCGTAAATCATTCCGCCTCAAAGATCTTTGAAGTTAATGATCAACTGAATGCTTCACAAACATTAACAAACTGGATCAGCGCCCTTCTTCTTTCCCTGACAACCCCTGGGACCTTAGTAAGCTGGCATCTTGATGCAGATACTCTTTGTCCTGTGAGGCAAAATAACTGCACTTCTTTTTGTCTTCGCATGGTTTTACTATGCAGTGATACAGTGTCTGCTCATATCTGCTTCACAGCCTTGTGAGGCTCTTAATAAATACACCAGGCTCTTTAACTGCCTTGCCCAGCACATGTGGGACAGATGGATGAAAATTCTGAACTGCTCTGTGAGTTTTGAGAATGGTAGCGAACATGGTGCCAGTCACAACTGTTTGAGGTGTGAATACTCAAGGAGTATCCCAGGATCATTCTTGGAGACTGAAGATGTACCGTTAGGAATGGGGGATTTGAAGTCTTGGGGGGCTCCTGAAAACCCCATAGGGCTTGCTTGATATAGGCTCTGAGGGGTAGGGGCTGGGGGGAATCCACCTAAATATATGGAATAAGACAGCTGTCTGCTCTGAGGGACCATAAAGGGTCCAGATCCATTTAAACATTGACATATAAGATAACACAGTCAATGAAATAGCCACCTAAAACTTTTATTCCAGCCAAGGTGCATGCCCTCCTCTCCTTCCTTCCTTCCGCCTCAGCTTCAGTCTACGTATTTTGTGTTCCTCGTTGCCGTAGTAGTGGAACTCTGGACTTTGCATTTGACCCTGACTGCAGTAAGATCAGTGCTCCTTCTTGCCTCTAGCAGAAGTGCCTTCCATAGTCTAGGGCAGTCTTCTGCACGATTGGTTGAGTCTCACTGGTTCATGTAGCTGTGGCAGAGGAAGAGGTGCTCTCTCACGTGTGGTCTCAGGTAGGGCTTTCACTGCTTAGACACAGAGATTTAATTGCACTCAGTATTCCAAGGAGGAGCCAGTGTAAACCGTGGAGCAGCAAGATGATGTGCTTGTGGCGGTTTACAGTAGTGCTCCAGCTTGTCTGTTCACCTTTGTGTGAGTTGAAGTTTTTGTAGATGGTTTGGTTTTGTTTTCCTTAGAGCCTGAGTTTCAGAGGTAGAGGCGATCCCTCCTCCACCCCCAGTCCCACCCTGGTGTTCATCTAGTGGGGAATGTGCTTTTGCATAGAATTTCATGCTGTAACGAGGGGTCCAGTCCCTTTATCATGATGGCAGGTGGTCTGCTCCTGGCCCATGTTCCCAGCCCCCGCAAAACCTGCTGACCCTTGGGGATAGGATATACGTGCTCTTCCACACCTAGGGCATGTCTATGTTACCGGCTGGATCAACGGGCAGTGATCGATCCAGCGCAGTTCGATTTATCACGTCTAGTCTAGTCTAGGTGCGATAAATCGACTGGTGAGCGCTCTCCCGTCGACTCTGGTACTCCACCAGGGCGAGAGGCGCAGCTGGAGTGGATGGGGGAGCATCAGCTATCAACTTACCACAGTGAAGACACCACGGTAAGTAGATCTAAGTACATCGACTTCAGCTACGTTATTCACGTAGCTGAAGTTGCATAACTTAGATCGATTTCCCCCACACACAGTGTAGACCAGGCCCTCGCAAGAGTGAATGCCTTTTCCTGTGTGGAATGGTGGGGTAGGGATGGAGGAGAGGTGGGAGCTCATATCTTTTGTCTGGATTTTGCTCCTTGCTATTTTCCCATCTGACAACAGCTCTCCTGTCCCACAAAAACAGGAATATACATTCCATTCAGCACAACTTATTTTATCAGCCATTTAAACAAAACAGAATCTAACGCATATCTAACCAGATTGCATACTAACTCTTTACAGGAGTTCTGACCTGCATTCCTGCTCTGGTCCCAGCAAAAGCATCACACACTCAGAGAGGACCCTTTGTTTTTCCGCCCCCCTCCAGCTTTGAAAGTATCTTGTCTCCTCATTGGTCATTTTGGTCAGGTGCCAGCGAGGTTATCTTAGCTTCTTAACCCTTTACAGGTGAAAGGATTTTTCCTCTGGCCAGGAGGGATTTACAGGTGGTTAGCCTTCCCTTTATATTTATGACACCTTGGTCCAGAGGCAACATGTTCAGCCCCTAACACATAGGGGATGGAAGGCAAAGCAGTTGAGTAACAGTCCAGTAGCCCAATGGACTTTAGGTGGACGGGAGAGAAAAGGTGAGGCCAGATTAATTTTTGAGACTCTCCCTGCTCAGCATTGAGTAGTTTTTCCTGGGAGTGAGAGGATTTCTTTAGGACATATGTTGTGGATGATCCTCCAAATGGTTTTGGGGATTCAGGTATCTCCCATACCCCAGAAATTGAGATCATTAGCTAAACGTTTTTATGGCCCCTTCTCCCATACACTCCACTCCACTCCAATCACGTCTTCTTTTCAGCCTCAACCTTCTATTCTCCTTGCCCCTCATCCCAGCCACTCTCTAGCTCCCCCTTCCAGCAGTCCCCTAACCTTTTGGTGATATACCATATGAGTGAGCTCTCTGTATTTTGTCCCCACCTTGCCATCTGCTCTAATTAAATCTGCTGAGCTTGGAGACTTCACTGGATCAGAGGTGCCCAGAATTCTATGCTTCCCATCCCCTTACCTGGACACAAATGGCATGTTCTAGAATATATCAGGTCTAAAGACAGTGCCCAGGCCTGGAGAGGTCAGATTTTCTGAAATCCAAGAGGGAACTCAGCAAAGGTGGCAGGCCTGGTTTCCAGCTTCTGGTTTCCAGGCCCCCTGGTGAGAATGGGAGGGAGGGAATTGGTTTGGATTAGATTTGAGGGAAAGATTCCAGCTGGAGCCTATTCTATCTGAGTTTGGACCTCGCTCTGGTTATATCCTAGGCTTCACACAACACTCTTTTCCTCAGTGGTCCAGGAACCTTTTGCAGCCAACTAATAACTGAATGTTATTTTTCTCTTTGGCTTTTCCTCAGGATGAAGATGAGACGCCACAAGCTCTTTCTGACTCTGTGCATGGCTGGTCTCTGCCTCATCTCCTTCCTGCACTTCCTCAAGGCCCTCTCTTACGTCACTTTTCCCCGGGAGCTGGCTTCGCTTAGCCCCAACCTTGTCTACAGCTTCTTCTGGAACAATGCGCCTGTCACTCCGCAGGTCAGCCCTGAGCCAGGAGGGCCGGAGTTTCTCCGTACGCCGCTGTACTCCCATTCACCCCTGCTTCAGCCGCTGCCACCCAGCAGGGCCAGTGAGGAGCTGCACAAAGCTGAGTTTGTACTGCAGGAAGACACGTCAGAATATTTTGTCCATACCAAAGCTGGCGGCGTCTGCTTCAAGCCAGGCACCAGGATGTTGGAGAAGCCACCAGCGGGCCGAACGGACGAAAGAGAAGATGGCGCTGCTTCGGGGCACCCAGCTCGCAAGCCGCTGAGCACCAGCGGCACAAAGCGGCGCAAGTGGGTGGAGTGCGTGTGCCTGCCTGGCTGGCATGGCCCTAGCTGTGGGGTGCCCACTGTGGTCCAGTACTCAAACCTGCCCACCAAGGATCGGCTGGCACCACGTGAGGTACCCCGGCGGGTCATCAATGCCATCAACATCAACCATGAGTTCGACCTCCTGGACGCCCGTTTCCATGAGCTGGGTGATGTAGTGGATGCCTTCATAGTCTGCGAGTCGAACTTCACGGCTTATGGCGAGCCGCGCCCGCTAAAGTTCCGTGAGATGCTCCTCAATGGCTCCTTCGATTACATCCGCCACAAGGTGCTCTACGTCTTCCTTGACCATTTCCCTCCCGGCGGGCGCCAGGACGGCTGGATTGCCGATGACTACCTGCGCACCTTCCTGACACGGGACGGCACCTCCCGCCTACGCAACCTGCGCCTGGATGATGTCTTCATCATCGATGACGCGGATGAGATCCCGGCCCGCGACGGCGTCCTGTTCCTCAAGCTCTACGATGGCTGGACAGAGCCTTTTGCCTTCCACATGCGCAAGTCCCTCTATGGCTTCTTCTGGAAGCAGCCCGGCACTCTAGAGGTGGTTTCTGGCTGCACAGTGGGGATGTTGCATGCTGTCTATGCCACGGACGGGATCCGCCTTCGCCGCAGAGAGTACTACACCATGCCCGGCTTCCGGCAGTACGAGAACAGCACGGGCCACATCCTGGTGCAGTGGTCACTGGGCAGCCCCCTCCATTTTGCTGGCTGGCACTGCTCCTGGTGCTTCACCCCAGAGGGTATCTACTTCAAACTGGTGTCAGCCCAGAACGGGGACTTCCCCCGCTGGGGCGACTATGAGGACAAGCGGGACCTCAACTACATCCGGGAACTGATCCGGACTGGTGGCTGGTTCGACGGCAACACCCAGGAGTACCCCCCTGCTGACCCCAAGGAACAAATGTATGCCCCAAAGTACCTGCTAAAGAACTACCAGCGGTTCCACTACCTGCTGGAGAATCCCTACCGGAGGGCAGAAGGGGCTGGGTGACGGGAGTGGGACTTGCATGGGAAATGGGAACGTTAGAGCAAAGGGGAAGAGTGAGGTGTGTCTTTTATTTTCCTTTTTCATTTTGTTTCCAGCCAAGGTGCATAGTTTCTCTGCATTCTCTGCCCTTCCGGGAGTGAGACTTGGGGTGGGATTCCCAGTCATGCTAATGAGGGCCAGAGGGAAGAAGAGGAAATGGGAACTGGCCCTGTAGAAGGCAAAAAGGCTGTGGCACACCCCTTCAACCTTGCCTGCAGGGTGGGGAGATCTTATCCAGGGGGCAGATTTTCCTACATAAGGGCGGATGGAGGGAGCAGCTGCCCCCACCGTGGAACAGGTTGCATGCACATGTGCATCTGGACTTGTCAATGAGCATGTGAGTGGGCGGGCGAATGTATGATCATGTGCATGTGAGTGGATGTGTGTGTCACGTGTGTTCATGTGAGTTTGTGTGTACATGTGCAAAAGCATCTCTACAGGCATTTATTTTTTTACCTCGGTAGTCTTTAAAATACAGCCTCTCCCTACCAACCTCATGTCAATGCGTCTCTCATGGGCTCCACTCTTTGTCTGACGTGCTGCCAGTCCTGGAGCTTGCAGATAAGAGAAGAGGGGTGGAACACAAGTGCTTGTACTCCTTCCCTATCCCACCTCACTGTTGCTCTGCGCCCCACACCTTAGCTCTGCCCACAAAGCTTCAGGCTGTGTTCCGGCAACCTGCTTTCATCAGGGGAGCAAGCTGCAGGGGTCTTCACTAGGTTGATTGTGTGTTGTGTTCACAAGTGTGTGGATTAGTGTGTGCACGAGTGTTAATGTGCATGGATTTGGCAGGTGTGTGGCAGAATGCATGTGTGTGAGAGAGAGAGGTAGGAGCGTGGCAGGATTCAGAAGCTCTGCTATCTATTTAGGGGTTAAGGATATTCAGGGAACCCTCTACAAGCCTGCTGGGTATAGGGGGAGGCCAGGAAGCTGTAGGCTCAGCGTGCCAGTGCTCCATAAATGGGCCTGTTCAGAACCAGCTCTGGATAGGGGGGTAAGAATAGGGACAACCTTAGGGAGTACTCCCTGGCAGTATCTGTGGCAGGGAGCCTCCCTCCCCAGTATAAGAATACAACACAAGTGCTGGTTAATCCTCTTCTCCCTGGAGTAAAAGGGAGGGGAAGGGGAAATCGCAACCCCCTAGAGCCTAGCCTGGGTGTTGGGGCCAGTGGGATACAGACTGCATCCAGGCACAGCATCCACCCCAGGGACAGGGAAAATCAGCTGGGGGATTACTTCTGGAACGCTGCTGCCTTGTGGCTGGGAGGATGCGTGAGCCAGACTCCTTGTCTGGACTGTGTGGAGAGTCATGCAGTGAGGAGGGGAAGTGACAGTACTGGATTTAGGAGCCGAACCAATCGCAGCCAGCGAGCTAAGCTCTCCATCCCTGTTGTCCCTGCACTGGGTTTTTAATGACAGGGCTTGCTTCTTTCCTCGGCTGTCTTGGTTCTTTGGGGCGACAGCCACCTTCCCCCTCTCCTAGTTTGAGCAAATGGCTCTGTAGTGTGTGTGGAGCCCGCGCTGTAGCATGTAGCAGGGTGAAGTACAGTGGGAAGCTATGTTATTCTTCCAGCTGAGAGAGTACGCTAAAGAGAGAAATGATGGAATCATGATTCCACACCCTCTTGTTTGGAATAAGCATGGGGGAGAAAAGGGAATGTTCCCTATAAGGAACGATCCCCCGCCAGCCAGGCCAGCCATGCTGAAGAAAGGGGGCTTTCTTTGCCAATGGGAGTGTAAATCACCCTGACCATCAGGGCTCACCACTCTTGGTTTTTTGCCTGGATTCCCATTTCTGCTACTCTCTTTTCCCTGTGTGCTCCCTCCTCCATCTGTCTGGGGGAAGGTGACAGGTCCTAGGGCTCAGTTCTCAGGTCGTGGCTTCCTCCTGATCCTATAAGTATTTCTAAGGTTCTTATCACCTTGGTATCTATTCCTGTAGCACTTTGAACTAACTGAATTCCTTTTTTCAAGCAGCTGTGGGTCCAAAGTAGATAGAATGACATAACGCACCAAAATTGGAACCCCTTGGTTCTTGACAGATCTGAGCTGTGTTTAATCCTATCTCACTCCTAGTCCCATGACACCTGCTCGAAAGAGGCTAAGCATCAGTTTGCTTTATACCCAACTGCTACCATCACCCACTACAGTCTGCTCCATGAGATCATTCAAGGCTGGCACGTGGAATAGGAGAAGGGGAACTTTCCACCCTCGCCCCTGGGAGAAAGCTGTGACTGAGCGTCAGAGGCATGACCCATCAGCTAGGGTGTGAAGGAGGCGTGGTTCAGACCGAGGGATGGTACCTCACAGGGCAAGGTCTACAGGCCCATCGGCAACAGAGAGTTCATGACTGTGGTGAAGGAACTCTCGTGACTTACAAGAACTGGAAGGTGATTGCAAAAAGAGGGGCATATGTTAGGGGAGAAGGCCTTTGCAGCAGTGGGTATAGCACAGCTGGGCAGTACTACAGGCCCAGATGGAGGAAGAGGGAGAGCACCATGCATCAGTACAAGGGCCTGGTGCAGGATATTGCAGAGAGGTACACAGGGGCCCACACATTGCTCATTTTCTTTCATTCTTGAAGAAATAGTGAGAGCCCAGAACCTGCCCTCAGACCCTCTGCTTTGACTCCGCCTTTCCACAGGAACAACAAAACAACCCAAAGTCCAGTCCCTGCTGACTGGAGGGGAGAGAGACACACGCTATATATCTTTGTCTGCAAACTCCATAATGCTGGGAGGTACTCAGCTACCTTGATGGCAGGCACCATATAGCTAGAACTTGAGTCCCTTCCTTGCAGCACAGTCCTAGCCACTAGTCTGGGGTGGATTTAGGACATCCGGTTAATGCCAGCAATCTTTCTGGATAGGAAGCGATGTGGGACCAAGCCAACCACAATACATCCACAGTACTGTACCACCTCCCCTGGCAGAGCACCTTTTCCCCATTTGCCCCCTCCCCTCTTCCACTCTCTGGGAGGGTTTGCATTGCACTGCAGGGCGTGCTTGCCTTGCCTGGGTTTTTGCAGTTGCCTGTTGTGAATTTCTAATGCACCCGTCGCTGCAGTAGCTAGGCCTGATCCAGCACAGAGATACAGTCTGCTCGTTCCCCTTCCCTCCCTTACTTCCTCACTGGCCCTCTTCCCTCTCTTGCTTTCATTTCCCTCTTCTCTAACAGCCCCTCCCCTGCCCGCCAGGCATGAGGAACAGATCCCACTATAACTGGGTACGAATTGAGCTCCTTTGGGGACTCCGAGAGGGCTCTCTGTTCCAGAGTCCCCCTCCTCACTAGTTAGTTAGAAATGAAACTTGAAACAGGCTTCTGTGTTGAGGGACTTTCAGGAGAAACGTGTTCAGTTTTACTCTTCAGATGAATTATTTTTGTAATTGTTCAGTTTAAAGCCAAACCAGTTTATATTTATGGTATTTACCTTGCGTGGCTAATCCTCTCCCGATTGGGTTTAGAGAAATTGACCTCTTGTGGATTTATCATCTTCCACTTCCATCGTCCCTTGCAGGCTGCCGGGTGGGATTTTGGGGAAGTAGCTCTTGCGGGTTGATTTCTCAGGCCAGCAGTCCGCCCCAGCCAGGCCCTGAAGGAATGGGAAGCAGAGGTTACATATGTAATTTGATCAGATGGCTGGATGGGTGCCTGTAGGAGGAAGACAGAGATTAAGCTTGAACAAGGAACAACACAAAAGTGCAGGGTCTCAAATTGTGGCAAGGGAGAAATGGGTGTGATGATAAGGATTGGTCCAGAGCCCTCATTCCCACAAACCATTGGTATGAGCAATACCAATTTGATCGTGTCTTGATCTGGCACTGAAGATGCTGCAATGGAATATATCTGGGGCATGGTTAATGACAAGAGGGAAGGGCTAGGAAGAGATCACAGCTGGGTTATGTGCTATTTGTTGCAGCAATCATAACTGAGAATGAGTAGTACAGCTCACTTCCTCCTTTGCCAACAGACTCTTCTTTGACAGCTGCTGCTTCGCTTATGGTTAAGTGTCTTTTCACCTTTAACCCCTCACTACCCTTCTTAATTTGAACCACGGATAAGGCAGCCTCTGCAATTTCTGGGGCTTACACTCTGCTGTGTGTCTGTTTCAGTCTGTTGTGTTAATGTCCCCTGCTCCTTTGTAGTTTTCAAGGCTCTCTCCTCCCATCTACCCACATTAAATCCTGAGAGGCGGGCTATTTCCAGATTATTTATAAGTGAGGATGAGGACATGGTGTTGGAGCAGGTGGGTCCCCCTTACGGGACAGACTGGCTTGAAGGTGCTTCTCCCTATCCCATCAGTGGAGCTCGTGGTAAACCTTGGTGATGCTCAGAGCCAGATTGAGTATGATATCCCTAGGGGAACAAGAGACAAAGGATGGGATTGTTTTTATGGCTCTGTGTTTATTATGAAAAGGAAAACATCACAGTTCTCTACTTAGTGTTCTTTCCTCCAATATTTGCAGTATGTCCCTGGGGCTGAGGTATTCCCTAGAACTCCTGTTTGCCTCCAACCGGGGGACACACCGCAACATATCATTTATACGCTGAGCGTGGGCAAATGAAGAAGCTCTGATTCATCCCATTAATGTGGCAAGGCTGGGGGAGCTCAGAGCAGCATTTTCCCCAGTTATCCTCAAGCAAGGTGTCCTCCTGAGACCATAGCTTCTTCTCACACCCTGGAATCATCCCACCTTATGTCCCTTTGTCACCCCCTTTCTTCATTAACTTTCATGGCTGCTGCAGATCTGCACTGTGAGGAGCCTGGAGCTGGGCATTCCTGGTCCTGTTAGTAAACACTGGTTAGGAAGGCAGTGGGCAAGGGAAAGGTCATCCTGGATTTACAGACCTAAAACTGGGGAGGAGGGGGCAGAAGGGGAAGGGACCCCAAATCCCTTAGTCTTTGTGTTCAGAGCTCAAAAAAAAAAGACAAACAAAAAAAAACCCCAACCTTCAGTCTCTCTGAGAAGTTGGAGGAGCTCACCCTTAATGTGAAAATAGAGGAGTATAAATGTGGGCTGGAAAAAAATGGGAGGGGTTTTACCCCCAAATGCCAAGAAAACGGAGGAGAGTACACATACACTGGGAATATCAGAGCTGCAACCAATGGTATAGAAAGGAGGAATTAAAGGCCAAAAGCCAAACTGAGAATTCAAACCACTGTCCATTCTCATTCCTGCAGGAATGATCAAGCAGTATCCTCCATGGAGCAATGCACTGGCATTCCCATGGGACTGATGGTACCCAGGGAACTGACTTGTGGTGTTGCCCGGAGCGCCCTCTTTTGGCAAAGGAATGCGTGGACTTGCCAAAAAACCCAACAACCTTGTAATTTATAAACACCAGTAACAATTAATTTTTGTAAGGATGAATCAAATGTGCATTCTGAAATCATTTTCTCTGTAAATGGTTGGATTTCATTTCACCCTTAAAGGGATACTTTAAAAGGAGATGATAAAAATAATAATAAAAAATTTACAAAGTATGAAGGGAAACCAGATGGTGTTTGTAGCTGCCTTTATTTCAGCCCACCTGGTCAGGAACCCATGGAAAAGAGGCAAAGAGGGTGCTGCCTCCGGCTGCGGCACACCTCTGCCATTCCTGAGTAACCGTGGACCGCTTGGGAGCTTTAACACCTGAACCTTTAAATGCAGACGCAATATTCTACCCAGTGACTTAAAGGAGCAACCACTCTAGCTCAGCCAACAGAGGGAGTTCATGCACCCCGCTGAGCAAGTCGGATATATTTCACCCAACGGAGTCCAGTGCGGTGTAGGCATAATCCCATGGATGATTTCTGGCAACTGTGAGCCAGGATTTCTGTCATGTCTGTAATAATATTGTTGGCTAGCAGTGTCCTTTTAAACAATGAACGTTATGTAGTGATAGCCCAAGGCCCCATAAACGTCTATAGGGCTAGAAGCCCCTCCTCCCTTAATCAGGCCTTGCAACCCTTTGAGGGAATGGCTGTAAAAGGGTAGGTCTGATATAGTTCCTTCACCCAGGGCAATGGGTCCCCAACCCCTGTTCACCTCGGGACAGCCCGTACCTGAAAGAGGGGCTTCGCTAGCTCATCCAGTTGCGGGAACTGCTACACAAAGTGTGACACACTCAGGGCTGATGTATTCCAACCAATAAGGAGCAATCGTAGCACGCACATGGCAGCCGCTCCATCCCTGTAGCATAGACACACCGCCCCCAGTACACAGGTCAGTGGTTGGAGGGACCTATAACTCCTGGGGGGATTCTGCACCAAAAAAATTAAAACTTTTTTTGTGCACATTTTAAAATTCTGCAAGTTTTATTTGTCAGAATAGCACTACATAATCACACCAGTTTCAACTGCTTTGGTAATTTATTTCAAAATACCTGTCAGCAAGTATGGCTGTATCAATACAGACACGCACAAAATTTCCCCCAGGAGAAGAGAGTTAAAGAAACCCCTACGACCACCCCGTTCCTGTTTCTCTGCCCCCTTTTCCTCCCCAGAGCCCAGCCATGGGGCCCTCATGGCCCAGATACCCACCCCCTCTTCCCCCAGAGCCCAGCTGCAGAGCCCCCCTGGCCCAGATACCTGCATGCCCTCCCCCCAGGAGCCCAGGGATCCAGAGGGAGAAACAGCCTGACGCTCACTCCCAGGCTTGCATGGAGTTTCCTATGTGCCCCTCCCTCTCCTTCCCTCAGAGCATGCTGGGAACTGCAGGTGTCAGGAACCCTCTAGGTCCCTCTCCCTTCCCCCCTCCCCACCCCGGCAGTGTCATCTATATGCAAGCTGGGCTCTGCTGTGTCCAGCATCCCCTAATGGTGGCTAGCAGCTCCGCAGCCCATTTCTGTGGGGGAAAGGAAATTCTGCACACACGTTAATTTCTGCGAAATCCTGCTTTGAGCAGCGGTGCAGAATTCCCCCAGGAGTAACCTATTAAGCATCGAGCAGATCCATCCTATGGCTTTCTTGCTCTTTCTGTGAGCAACAGGCTTTCATCCAGGGCAGGAGCCAGCCTGGAGATGACAGAGAGGTTTCAGGCCTCTTGCGAATTTCAGCTGTGCTGGGGGAGTACCCCTCTCATTGTCTGCCCTCTCCACCTTCCCACCTCCTGGGGTACAGCGGCCAGTTGCAGGCACAGCTTCCTACCACTTCCCGCAGCCACCTGACTCCATTTTCACAGGAAAGGAGGGGAAGCAAAAAGAGCTCAGCAGCTGGGGTTGGCTCCGTTCCCTCCTCTTCCTGCTCCTCTGCACCTCACCCTTCCCTCCCTGCAACATCCCCACTGAGAAGGGGGCAGAGGGGATGAAGAACCCTGAAGCTGCCCCCCCCCCAGTCTGGCAGAGGAGAAGGGGACCCTGCTGTGTTTGCCCCTGCCCCAGGCCTGGGAGAGTGGGGGTGAAGAATCCCAGGAGGAGCAGAGGTGGGGCTGGGGAGCCTGAACTGATGCGGGATAAGGGGTGGGTGGGGGCTGGGCTGGCAGAAATGATGGTGGAGGGAGGGGGCTGGGCAGATGCGGGGGGGGGGGATGGGCAAACCTGATGAGGGGGTAGAACTGATATGTGGACTGTGGGGGACAGGATGGCTTTGAAGGTTGGGAGCAGAATTCATTGCTAGGCAGAGGAGAGATGGGGGCAAGCGTGCTTGCAGCAGGGGCCAGTCACCTCTAATACACTAGGGAGAGTGGGCCACACATGCACGCGCGCAATGGGCAGGAAGAGTTCAGAAAGCAAAAGACAGACCAACAAAAACCACAATAGAATCTTTGTTTAAAAATCTCATGATTTTGGGAGCAATCATGATTTCTGCGGGGTGGGATCTGGACTCAAGATTTTTTTTTTTAACTCCATGACTGGCACTACTGCAATGCTGATGCTTATCAGCCCCCAGAGAAGCTGTTGGTTGATATAGATAGAAGTACAGTGTTCTTAGACATCCATTGGAATCCACCAGCTCACCTGCCAAATCAGCTAGCCTTAAAAATGGATGGTGCAGAGTGTCAGGCGCACACCTGGCCGTTGCTGACAATGAAAGAGGCAGGGGTTATGGAAGGATGAGTAGAAGGGCCACCGCCTGGGGTCCAGAAGACTAAGGTGTGGCCCCAGACAGAGCCCCTGCAGCTGCAGATCTTGGTGGCAGAAGCAAATATTCAGATGAGAACTTCAAAGGCTAAAGATGAGAAAGGTTCCAGGTGCTCAGCAATTGAACAGGGTGTTTTGACCCTGGGATAGGTGAGGCTCATTCCCAAGGGACAGGTGACAGCCTCTACTGTCCTTAGAAAGGGAGCCTGGTCCAGATTATCTGAGGCAGGGGATGAGACCTGCCCAGTAGAGTAACCCAAGCGATCCTGGAGAAGCTGTGCAGAGCCAAGTTCTCTTTTCATTATGAAGGACAGGTTGCGCTGGAATGGGCTTGCCCTGTGCCTGAGCCTTGGAAAGTGGTGTGGTTCTGGTGGTATCTGGCAAATTCTTCCCAGTCCTTAAAAATCAGTTGGAGATGGTGTAAAACTCTCCCTGATCCATGCCCATATCTGCAGCAGGTCTCCACCAGAACAGACCTGCCTCAAAGATTTAACAATCTGAAGAGAGTAGATGGTATAGGGTGAGTGTAGAACAAAACAGAGGAGGAAGGGGAAGACAAGGATGATCATACAGACAGGAACACAAGATTGGCCTATGTACAATCTGGAGGTTGCAAAGTTGTTTGTTTGATTTAAACAAGATAAATGAACAAAAGATATTAATGAATCTCTAAAAGGCCACCAACTCTGTAAAGCCATTAAACGTAGCTGTAGATGGGAAAAGTGCTATGAAGGTACAAAGTATTATTCATTATTCCCCTTTTTTTGCCTCTTACCTTCTCTTTTTGATCAATTGTTACCATAAATATATCACTTATCTATTCTTGATCTTGGTCCTTTAGACATTTCTTTGGGGATATGAATTTCCCTCAACTCCAGGTCTGTAGATAAGTATTAAATACATTCTCAAGAGTAAAGAACATCGGTAGTTTCATATGCTTAAAGTTAGTAAATAGTTTAGCTGATTATAGGAGGGTGTGCTTCTGGTCAAAAGCTCTGGGAAGCTTTACAAGTTGCAATTCAGGTCTTGACCATAAGGTTTTCCTCTGCCCTGTGACAATTCCATTCTATGGCCAAATGGAACTCTTTATTTTCTACTAAGCAAGTTATTCTAAGGATTGATAGTGGAAGGTGATCAGTGGGACCACCCACATGCTTAAAGTTAGGCATGGACTTAAGTGCTTTGGTGGATCAGGGCAAAGGCACTCGTCACCTTGCAGACTTGAGCCGTGTGTGATTACTCTGGTAAAGCAAGTAGAGATTTCACTAGTTTATTTGAAACTGGCCATTTGCATGGAGAGTTACAGAGAGATTATGTGCTTCTCAACTGTATATATATCAAGCTATTGACACAAGGGCCAAATTATCCGCTGGTGTAAATGGGCACTGCTCCACTGGTTTCAACAAAGCTGTGCCCATTACCCCAGCAGAGAATGTGGCCCAATTACTTCATGGTTAATAGCATGGATAGAACTTAGAACCCTAGAAAAAAGACATTATGTGGCTGTCAGATTGATCACTCACATAACTGTATTCAAGACTCTAGCATCCTTGTTTTGAAATATACTGACAGCCTGAGAAAGGGGCTTTGGGTGTAGGTGAAAGATAGCAATTTAGATAACCAATCTGTGCTGGAGTGAATATAGTTTGATGACTTTTTTATAGTTGTCCTAAACTCTCTAGTTTTGGTAAAAATCCATGGTGTACTGAAAAACAGACAGGACAGGCGTTAAAGAGATGATCCATTTAATTTGATTATTACAGACACAAATATGTAAGCTTCTCTACTGAAGTGCATCGCTTCTCTCAGATTAAAAACTAACCTTCCATGTATTTTATATATATTTGTGTATACACACGCGCACTTGTGCTTGATGGAATAAATTATGGCTATATTGCTCTCTAAGATTAATGATGAAGACATGGTAGACATAGGAATTGCCAAGCCAGATCAGAACAATTGTCCACCTGCTCCAAACCTCCCTTTCTGATGGCGGCCAGCACCCAACGCTTCAGATGAAGGTGCAAGAAATCCCATCGCGAACAATGATGGAATAGCCTCCCCATAGTGGAAGTTTCTGTCTATCTCTTCTCAGTCACAGGGTATGTCTACACTGGAAACTTCAAAGCGCTGCCACGGGAATGCTCCCGCAGCAGCGCTTTGAAGTGCGAGTGTGGTCGCACGCGCGCGCTGGGAGAGAGCTCTCCCAACCCTCCTGGTAATCCACCTCCACAAGGGGATTAGTGCTGAGCATTGGGAGCTCGGCTCCCAGCACTCGGAGCCTGTCTACACCAGTGCTTTAAAGCGCTCAGACTTGCTGTGCTCAGGGGGGTGATTTTTCACCCCTCTGAGCCAGTGAGTTAGAGCGCTATAAAATGTAAGTGTGAACAAGCCCAAGGTGTCATAGAGTTTAAGACCAGAAGGGACCACCAGATCATCCATTCTGACCCGTATATCAGAAGCCACCCTCACCACCCAGCTCTTGCACACTAAACCCGACAACTGAAATTAGGCCAAAGTATTACAGCCCACAAGAGACTAGACTATTATGTGTCACAGGCAGACAGCCAGGTGCACCAGTGCCTGAGCCCCCCATAAAGGCAGGGAAATGATTATGTGAGATATACCCAGATAATCCTGGCAAGTGACCTGCACCCACACTGCTGCAGAGGAAGGTGAAAAACCCTCAAGGTCCCTGCCAATCTAACCTGGGGGGAAATTGCTTCTTGACCCCAAATATGGTGATCAGTTAGAGCCTGAGCATGTGAGCAAGAACCAGCGAGTGGTTTAGCTTATTCCCAGAAGTATAAGAGTTTATATCTATTATGATTTTTTTAATCCTATGTAATGTAACTGTGGACATTCTCATTATCCAATAGCAATGTCCAATCCCAGTTAGAATCCTACTATACTCTTGGCCATATCCATATCTTTTGGCAGTGAGTTTCACAGGTTAATTATAGAATCATAGAAATGTAGGACTGGAACGGACCTCAGTAGGTCCCCTGCACTAAGGCGGGACTAAATATTCTCTAGACTACCCCTGATAGGTGTTTGTCTTTGCTGTTCCTAAAAATTTATGACAGAGATTCCACAATCTCCCTAGGCAATTAGTTCCAGAGCGCTCAACTACCATTACAATTAGGAAGTTTTTCCTAATGTCTAACCTAAATAATCTTTGCTTCAGTTTAAGCCCATTGCTTCTTGTCCTGTCCTCGGTGGATAAGGAGCACAATTTATCACCCTCCTTTTTATAACAGCCTTTTATGTTATAACAGCCTCCCCACTGTGTTTTTTTTCTCCAGACTAAACAAACCCAATTTTTTAATCCTTCCTTGTAGGTCATGTTTTCTAGACCTTTAGTAATTTTTGTTGCTCTCCTCTGGACTTTCTCCAGTTTATCCACATCTTTCCTGAAGTATGGTGCCCAGAACTGGACACAATATTCCAACTCTGGCCTCATTTGTGCTGAGGAATTATTGTGGAGGAATTATTTTTGAGGAATTATTGTGGAGGAATTATTTTAATTATTGAGGAATTGTGTGGAGGAATTATTTCTTGTGTCTTGCTTACAACACTCCTGCTAATACAAGGGTTCTCAAACTGGGGGTCGGGACCCCTCAGGGGGTCGTGAGGTTATTACATGGGGGTCACGAGCTGTCAGCCTCCACCCCAAAGCCCACTTTGCATCCAGCATTTATAATGATATTAAATATATAAAAAGTTTTCTTAATTTACAAGGGGGGGAGGTCGCCCTCAGAGCCATGCTTTGTGAAAGGGGTCACCAGTACAAAAATTTGAGAACAACTGTGCTAATACATCTCAAAATGATGTTTACTTTTTTTTCCCCCCAACAGTATTACATTGTGATTCATAATTAGTTTGTGGTCCACTATCACCTCCAGATCCTTTTCTGCAGTACTCCTTCCTAGGCTGTCTTTTCCCGTTTGTGTGACTGAGTATTCCTTCTTAAGTGTAGTATTTTGCATTTGTCCTTATTGATTTTAATCCTGTTTATTCCAGACCATTTCTCCAGTTTGTCAGGATCATTTTGAATTCTAGTCCTGTCCTCCACAATGCTTGCAACCCCTCCCAGCTTAGTATTGTCCACAAACTTTAAGTGTTCTCTCAGTGCCATTATTCAAATCATTTATGAAGACATTGAATAGAACCAAATAAGCTAATTATGCCTTTTGTAAAACTGTATTCCCTTTTATCAGGTTGCTTTCTAGTTTCAATGATGTCTCCTTGTTGAGAGAGGATTACTATGTGCACATAATTTACCTTCTTTATACCATTAATCATTCTGCATACCTCTGTCATCTCCCCTCTTATTTGTCTCTTCTCTACAAACAGTCTCAATTTTTTCAATTTCTCCTCCTGTGGAAATTTTTCCATATATCTGAGCATTTTCACTGTCCATATCTGAACACTTTCTATTCCTGCTATCTCCATTCAGAGGTAGAGTAACCACAGTGAGCATAGTATTGATTAAATTTTCAACATTATCTTCTATCCTGTTATTTATAAATCTTAATATGGATTGAACTTAAAGTAAATGATGACCATGAGGTCCAGCAATCTTCCCACCTTAACAGGGGAAAAGAAAAAGAGACAAATGTACAGTATAATTTTTTAGGCTAATGGAAATTTAGCATGACAGTTTGATGAATTAGATTTGATTGGGTTAAAAGTTCTCTTGTATATATTTATTACCTCTAGTATAAGATATTTTATTATAATCTTATGCCATTTTATGTTCTATTACTTTAAGAACATTATCTGGATGTATTATGACTTATTTTTTAATTATATGGTTTTTATTATGTTTAGAGAACAGAGTTTTAACAATCCCTAAAATACAACTCAAGACCTGCTGCTCCAAAAAGCACAGGCCTCTACCTTGTGAGCTAGAAGAGACTTTCCATGAGTCACCTTTTCAAATTCATCTCCATGGTGAGCCAGCCAATAAAGGACAACCTGAAATCACACAGAGAACACTCTCACTTACTTGCCCAGGCCTATATTCAGTACAGGGCAGTGGTCCACATAGGTCCCACTTCAGCAAAGTACTTAAATACATGCTTAAGGCCTACTGAAGTCAATGAGACTTAAGAAAGTGCTTACGTGCTTTGCTGAATCAAGGCCTTATGCACATGTTTCAAAGCACATAAGTAATCCCATCCCTAGCACTCAAACACATGCCTACCTGTAAGCATGTGCTTAAATACCACCCGTGTCCTTAAATGCTTTGCTGAACAGCAATGGGAGCACTCATCTGCTTAAAGTTAACAACATGTGTAAGTGGTTTGTTTATTTGGGGCCATACACATTAGCTACACCAGTGGTTCCCAAACTTGTTCCGCCGCTTGTGCAGGGAAAGCCCCTGGCGGGCCGGGACGGTTTGTTTACCTGCCGCGTCCGCAGGTTCGGCCGGGGCTCCCAGTGGCCGCGGTTCGCTGCTCCAGACCAATGGGAGCTGCTGGAAGCAGCGGCCAGTACGTCCCTCGGCCCGCGCTGCTTCCAGCATCTCCCATTGGCCTGGAGCAGCGAACCGCGGCCACTGGGAGCCGCAATTGGCCGAACCTGCGGACGCGGCAGGTAAACAAACCGGCCCGGCCCGCCAGGGGCTTTCCCTGCACAAGCGGCGGAACAAGTTTGGGAACCACTGAGCTAGAACATTAGGACTTCTTGAAAAAATGTACTTTAAATATAAATTTATGCTACTATTTAAAAAGCTGGGAGGATTAATCAATTAGCCTGGGTTCTTCAAATGTATACCTCCTTGCTTTTTTACAAGGGCACAGCTTAGTAAGATGTTTATTAATGAAGGGGAATTAATTTTTTTTTATAAATGGTCAAGATTTTTTAAACCTCTTTAAGAAAAAGAGTTAACTGGATTATGTGGGGAGTCATTAGGTTTTTGGTTGACCTCGGCCATTCACATGGAAGACAGCATGTTGAACAGAGAGGGAGAAATTAATAGAGCCCTGCAAATCCGTGCATATACGCAGATCATTTTTGCAGATCGCAGATCAGATGCAGTTACAAATTTTGTGTCCACACAGGGCTCTAGAAATTAATAACAGATTTAGAGACTATCACCAGCAATGGTATTTGCATGCATTTAGAGAGATGGAAAAGATTGTTGATAACTTTTTTGTTTAACTTTTCCTTCCCCTATTGTACAGGGGTAGGGAGTGCTCTGCTTTCAAAAGCAATCTGTGTGAAAGGAATACAAAAAGCCATTTGGGACATGAACTCTGGAGCCTCATCTACACTAGAGCAGCATTTTGGTGTAGCCAATGTAGGGTTGCTGTTGAATGTGAAGCCATATTTTCTGTACTGGTATTTGTATATGTGAAGTATAGGAATATCCTAGAAGCATTTCAAGAAAAACATTAAATTGAGTGTTTTGTTCAATGGGAAGGTTTAAATGGGAAGTATGTTTCTAGACAGAACTACAGAGAGAGCTGTTAATTGTGGCTCTCACTTGATGAGCAGGTCTAATCAACATAGTGCTTAAAACAGTAATGGCAGCTACTGGCTCAAGGACACTAGAGCTCCCAACATTGCTAACACCGGTGGAGCTGAATCAGTGTTAGCAATGGCTTGCCAAATTTCCCTAATGTAGACAGAGCTGTAGGTACCTGGAGAACTAGAGAAGTTCTGACATTACAAAATATAACAGGCTGAGAGGGGGAATGGTTTTAAAGTCAGACGGTTTAAAATTACACATATTTACCTCTAATGCCTAACAAACATTTGGCTGAAAGGATTATTTTGTAAAAGTGTCAACACTCCTAGCCTTTCAGTTAAGGTTTGAGAGTTCACAATAAGCATTTTTGAGAACTAGGGTAACCAGATGTCCCGTTTGTAAAGGAACAGTCCCATTTTTGGGGACTTTTTCTTATATAGGCACCTATTACCCCCCACCCCCGTGCCATATTTTCCACAGTTGCTATTTCAGGGGTGGCCAACCTGAGCTTGAGAAGGAGCCACAATTTACCAATATACATTGCCAAAGAGTGACAGTAATAAGTTAGCAGCTCCCCAAGAGCTCCCCTCCAACTCCCAGTGCCTCCTACCCACTGGCAGCCCCACTGATCAGCACCTCCCCTTCCCTCCCTGCACCCCGATCAGCTGTTTCATGGCATGCAGGAGGAGGAGCAAGGGCATGGCAGTCTCAGGGGAGGGAGCAGGAAGGGGTGGAGTGGGGGCAGGGCCTGTGGCAGAACCTGGGGTTGAGCAGTGAGTACCCCTTGGCCCATTGGAAAGTTGGCACCTGTAGCTCCATAGGAGTTGGTGCCTATACCAGGAGCTGCATATTAACTTCTGAAGAATCATAGAATATCAGGGTTGGAAGGGACCTCAGGAGGTATCTAGTCCAACCCCCTGCTCAAAGCAGGACCAATCCCCAATTTTTGCCCCAGATCCCTAAATGGCCTCCTCAAGGATTGAGCCCACAAGGCTGGGTTTAGCAGGCCAATGCTCAAACCACTGAGCTATCCCTCCCTCTCCCCAACCCCCACATGGGGCTCCGGAACCACAGGTTGGCCACCCCTGTGCTATCTGGTCACCCTACTGAGAACCCCCAGAAGTTCTCCAGTGAAAACAAACCAACCAACCCTGACTTAGTTACTGGTATTTCTAATATTTAAAAAAGCAAGAAAAAAAATTAAAAGAAAGGAAGCAAATAATCTTTCAGGCTTCCTTTATATATTCAAAATAAGGGAAAAAATAAGGGAAAAAGGCAATTTAAATAAATCTTTTTTATTGTAAACTGAGCGTATATTTATATTGGACCCAAAGAGAGACAATAAACATGGAGCCCTCTCCCACAATTTGTACAAAGTCACTTTTCAGAGCAGAACTGCACTTTAACACAAGCTAGAACAAGACTTCAACAGCAACCGTCCAGCTGCGGTTTTGAAAGCAAGTATTGCACACCACTGGGACTTGCCCAAGAATAATTTCAGGGCGGAACAGACAAAAAAACCCCCAAAAAACAAAAAACAAAAAAAAACCGTTGACCTTTTGCTGGCACCTTAAGCAACACAACAAACACTCCCTTCCTTAACCACAAAATCCAGATGCAAATTTACCGCACGCACCCCAACAGCACCCCACCCACACCCCAACAAACACCAAACGATAAAGGATCTGAATCTTAAGAATTTGCGAATGCATCTGTTGTTCCGCCTGATTTGATCTGAGAGTAAAGAATGAGTCTGTTTGTTTATACAGGGCTCGTCTCAAAGATTATCCAGGGCAGGCCGAGAACTGGACTGGCGCTCTTCCATTGCCGAGTCGGAAACACGAATGAATGCATAGGAAGAGAGGGGAAGTGACAAGAAGGCCTGCACCCGAGCCTGGCAGGCCCGCTCAGCCCAGGGAGAGCTGCAGGGAGGCGCGCGGCCTCCTGCGCGCGCTTCGCTTCCCGCTGGGGCTCGCCCACGCGCCAGTGACGTGTCACGCCACTCAGGACAGGTCTGGGCTCTGCCACGTCCCGCCGCCGGAGGGGAGGGGAGGGGTCAAGCGAGGAGGGACCAAGCTGTCCCCACTCGCGCTGCGTACAGCACCGCCGGCCGGATGGGGGCAGCCCTGAGCGCCCTTCCCCGCCTCGCGCCGCGATGAGCGGAAGTTCGCCCTCCCCGCGCGTACCATCTATGCTCCCGCTCGCTCTCGCTGGTTGGCCGCCCGGGGTCGCGCCCCGGAAGCGAAGCGGCCATGTTGCTGGGTGACCCCTGGGAAGCCGTGCCGGGAGGGAGGCTGCGGGGTGGGCGAGAGTCGAGGGACCGAGAAACAGCTCCCGCTTCCCGGGTGAGCGGGGTCCCGGGCGAGGCCCCTCCCCCTCCCCACGCCCCGCCGGGGGTTGCCCTGCGGCGAGCCCGGACCTCCCCTGCCCCCAAACCCCTTTCCAGCGTCTTGTTCCGCCCCAGGGATCCCGCCCTGCGCTGCTCCCCGGGGCCCTTCCTCAGCCCGCAGAGGGGTCCGCCCGCGCGGGGTCTCCCCCGCCCCAGCAGGTGCCTTCCTTGCAGCGCCTGGCAGGGGAAGCCCGGGCGGAAACAAGCGCTGGCGGAGCTGATCCAGGGAGTCTCGGTGGGGCCGGGGGGGTTTAGTGTCGTGCTTAGGGGGATTTTACAGTGTCTCTGTTTGTGTTGTTGCCTCTTTCTGCTTTGCTGGTAGATAGAGTGAGGTTGTTCTCTGCCCCCCAGGAGGGATCTTTTCCTCTGCACTAAGTTTCCCGCTCTTTCCCCGCTGGAAATCCATCCCCTTGGGTTCCCCTTTCCCAGTGGCTTGTGAAGAAAGTATCAGGGAGATTTGCAGGGGGGAGACAGCGAAATGTAACTGGGAAACAAATGTTGACTTTCACTCATCCATTTTTCTTCAGTTTGCCTTCTCCTGCATCTGTCCCCCATGGCAGCGTGGTCCCGTGAGGCAGTGCTGAACCTCTATCGCGCTCTGCTGCGCCAGGGCCGTGGTCTACGCTACACCGACCGTGATTTCTACCTCTCCTCGATCCGGCGTGAGTTCCGCAAGAACCAGCAGCTGGAGCGGCTTGAAGACAGAGAAAGACAACTGGAGAAGGGACAGGCCTTCCTGCACAATAGACTGGGAGGGTTGGTTTAGAGTCTTTGCCTCCCCCTGCTCTTATCCCGCTTCCTTCTTTTCTCCTTCCAAAACCGTTAATCTTCCTGGACAGATGATTAATATCTTCTGCCCACCACAAATGTGAAGAATAAAGTCCAGAGGGTGCCTGAATATCCATCTGTACAAGCAGTACTCCGGTGTTCCCCTCACAGATGCATTAAGCCTTAGGTAGGTCATTTGCAGCCACATAGTATGCTTTTTGTTGTTGTTTGTTTGTTTTATTGCAAGGTTTCTCAACCCATGAGTAGGGACTCAAAATTGTGTCACCAGAATGTTTCAAAGGGTCATGTGGCAGCTTCTGTGGTTCCCGCCGTACAGGGCTGGTTGAGCTCACCTCCTTGCTCTAGGCACTGCAACCTCTGGGGTCCCAGTGCCACTCAGGTTTGGTCCAGCTGTCATGATGGAAGACTGGTTCGGCCAAATTTGAGTGAATTGTCCTGCAATCACATGAGCCAGGTCACAATGCAACTCATACAAATTTGGTTCAGCTGGCGTCATGGGGCTAAACCTGAGCAGGGCTGCAACCCTGGAGTTTGCAATGGCCAGATTGGAGAGCCAAGCCCAGACAGCCCCACAGTAGCAGACGCCACTGTGGGGTAAGTGCTTGGCAGGATCTAGCCTCCCCCAGGGGTAGGATATGACCAAAACCACCCTAGAGCAGGGCCATAGCAAGAGCTGGGCGAGCGGTGCAGCTGCCCAGGGAACAAAGCTGTGAGGGCAGCTTGGGCCAGCCCTGCACAGCAGATCTCGGGGGAGGTGCGCCACCTCCATCCCAACTCACCTCAGTGGGCTACCCAGCTTGTCTACCAGCAGGCAACCAAAAAATCTGGGAGGTGGGGGAACATGACCCCACGTGGTCCCCTCCCACATCACCTCTGGTAGGGGGTGCAAATATGCTTGCTTCCCCTGGGCACTAGAATGCCTAGTTACAGTTCTGCCCCAGGGCCTTCATTCCCAGACTATTTACTGGTTGAGAACCACTGTTTTAGTGGTACCACTGTGGACAGCTGCTACATCTTCTGTGTAGTGACCAAAAGTAATTCAACTGCAAACTCCTCAGCTCAGAGACCATCCTTCTTGAGTTCTTGGAATTTTAAGTGATTTTGGGAACTGGTTCAGAAAAACAAGTGTAGCCATTATAAACTGCCTAAAACGTGGTGAATAGTGTGCCTTTAGCCAGTTCTAAAGTCAGTATAGCAGAACTGGCTTTAAAATAGTTTTGAAAATTTCCCTAGTGCAGCTACATCCTTGATGAATCTGAAAAATAGCAAGTTTTAAAGTGATTAAAAAAAATACTTTTTGTACACATAATTAAGCAGTGGAACTCATTGCCATTATATACTATTGAAGCCAATAATTTAGTAGGATTCAAAATTAGATGTGCATATGAATGAGAACAGTGGTTCTCAAACTGTGGGTTGGGACCCCAAAGTGGGTTGGGACCCTATTTTAATGGGGTCACCAGGGCTGGCTTAGACTTGCTGTGGCCCGGGGCTGAAGCCCGACCCTACCAACTGGGGCCAAAGCCACAGCCCAAGGGCTTCAGCCTTGGGTTTAGGACTCAGGTTACAGGCCCCGTGCCTGGGGCTGAAGTCCTTTGGCTTTGGTCCAGGGTGGTGGGGCTTTGGCCCCCCCCCCCCCCACCCGGGCGGAGTGGGCTCAGGCAGGCTCAATGAAGTTTGAGAATCCCTGAATGAGAACATTTATAGTTACATTGCATATGATCTTTGTATAAATGATAAACCCTCATGCTTTAGGGTGTAAACTCCCAGAGATTAGGAAGAAACTTCCCCTATGAGCAGACTAATCCATAATTGCTCATTATGGGGCTTCTTGCATTTTCCTCTGAAGTATCTGGTACTAACCACTGTCAGAGAAGGGATACTAGGCCTTGGGTGTGATCTAGTATAGCAGTTCCTTTGCTCTTGCACACCACTAGAATAATTCTGGTTTGTTTTTTTTCGCCCCTATGGACAGCTAGATTGCAGTTTCTGCAATTAGATGCAATCCTATAGAAGGGGACTAGGACTCTCTAGTTTGGAAAGGAGATTAAATGGCATAGGGGCCAGTCCCCTAGTACAGGTTTCAGAGTAGCAGCCATGTTAGTCTGTATCCGCAAAAAGAAAAGGAGGACTTGTGGCACCTTAGAGATTAACAAATTTATTTGAGCATAAGCTTTCATGAGCTACAGCTCACTTCATCGGATGCATTCAGTGGAAAACGCTGAATGCATCCAATGAAGTGAGCTGTAGCTCACGAAAGTTTATGCTCAGATAAATTTGTTAATCTCTAAAGTGCCACAATCCTCCTTTTCTTTTTCACCTAGTACAGTATTCAGCTGATTAAAGGGAAAAGACATAAAAGGTAATATGGTTTAACATATAATTAACATGTAGAAATCACTATTGCAAGACATAACTGAGGCAAATATGTTAGAGAGATTTTAAAAAAGCATTAGATAGTTATGTGGTGATCCAGCTAGACTATGCTAACTGTGAGGAGAGGCAGAGGCAAGCCAAAAGGAATAATTTTAAATTTTTATAATTTTATAGGGGAGAACCCCAAAATTGTACAAGGAACTTAAATATAGAACGTTACCAAAGACTACTTGTAATAACAAACTGTGTTACCAGCTCATTAACCTTTGGGAACTTGTACATGTTATTCTTCCTTACTCTATGCAGTTAGTACCAAATACATTGTTATTAAGAAGAACAAGAGATTATTTAACAATATACTGTGTCGCTTCAGGGAAGAATCAACTTTTCCTCTCCTTGGCTGCAGGTCCAGCTCCACTCTTGCTTCCCCTTGGATTGGAGTACTCCTTAAATTTGGTGTTCCTGTGGCTGTATCTCTTTTCATCGAGTTTATCCACAAGCAGGGTTTCTTCACCTAGAGGGCTCTTACTTATCCATTGGGCACCTTTCAATCCTATTCCTTCAATAGATGCTCAAACAGTCATTGCCTCTGTTAATATACTTTAGGTCCTTTGTGGGTGGGTGTCATATTTACTGTTTTCAGGATCTGTTTTCATCTAAAAACTTTTTGATCAATTCCATTTTTCACCACTTATATTTCCTTTCAGTTTTTTTCCCCCTTGATACACTCTCTCTGGTAAGTCTGTAGACTGTATTTCCTTCTACTTCCCTTCTCTAACAGTGTCTGCTCACATGCCCAGGTCTGTGTATTTTTCTGCTTCTCCTGACCTGAAACCTTTCCTATTTTCCTTCTTTCCTCCTTCTCAGTTCCCAGTCCCCTACTTTTATTCTCTGGTTCTTTTATTTTATCACCTCACCTCCTACCCAGACTCCAGTTCACTTGCTACCTCAGCATCTAGATTCTGCTCCTTCTCTAACAGCTTTATTTCCGCCGCTGCCCCACTACCCCTTTGGGTGGATTCTGAGCCCCTTCCTCAGCTTTTGCTGCCCTCTCATTTGCTGTCTCCCCAGGACAGCATTCTGTGCTGCAGTGTTGCAGGTGCTAGTACCAGAGCGAGGGTTACTACATTTATGTGTAAAGCCTCCGCAATGACCCAGGCGAAATGTCAGGACCTGTTAATCATCATGCTTCAGGTCATAAACTGAGAGCTGGAGTTGAAGAAGTTTTCCCTGTGACTATAATACCATGTAATTAGGGACATTAAAGGGGTTTTATTTCCTTTCTCTGGAGAGTCTGACATTGGCCATTGTCGGAGGCAAGATAACTGACTAGACATGGTCTAAGCCAATGTGGCAGGAGGCAAAATACAGAAATAGATGGACTGCATCTGATTCATTGTGGGAAATCCTAACTTCCAAAGAACAGTAAGCAATGGACTGGGGAGATGGAGGTTTAGATTGGTGGGGTACAGCTTTCTGACAAATCTGTTCTCTCCTCTCCAGGCGAGATGGCAGGTGCTGGAGAGCGCAAGGGGAAGAAGGATGACAACGGCATTGGCACAGCCATCGATTTTGTGCTATCCAATGCCCGGCTCGTGTTGGGTGTGGGCGGAGCTGCCATGCTGGGCATTGCCACTCTGGCTGTCAAACGAGTAAGTGTGAGGAGGGGAAGTCTGAGAGGAAGGAAGGTGTGCTTGTGTGGAGGAGGGGCATGGAACATTAGAATGGAGATAGTGAAGGTAACAAGGTGAGGGGTAGAGAGATGAACACTGAGGAATGTGGGAAGGACCCAATGAAGGGCTATGGCCTGGTTGCTTCCTAATGGATGGGGCACTTAACAAATGTAACTTCTTGTGTCCCTGTGATGCCATTTCAGATGTATGACCGGGCAATCAGTGCTCCCAGCAGCCCCACCCGCTTGAGTCAGTCAGGAAAGAGAAGCTGGGAGGAGCCAAACTGGCTGGGGTCCTCATCACGCTTACTGAACCAGGATATGAAGACAAACCTGAGCCGTTCCCTACAGACCCTCCCCACTGACCCTTCAGCTTTAGACGCAGGTAATAAGCAGTGTGATACCTTCAACATTATAGCAGCTGCCCTTTCAATCCTGTTACCCCCTCTCCAGGTAAAATTGAGATCTTTAACCAACCTCTAAGGATCACCAGTTTTTAATGTAGAATCTGCAAAATAATAACTTGGCACAGAAGTTTACCTGGTGTCCAAATCTCTGTTTCCGCAAGCAGGCCAACTCCAGAATGGCTTTGGCATTGCTACTGCGGGAGCAGCAAGAAGCTTAATGACCAGGGCATCTAAGTCAAGAGCTGAATTATGTCATCTGAAGTCATTAAATGGGCTCTGTCATCCCCCAAAGGTGCGGTAGTCCTCTTAAGAGCTGCTGTAATGCCTTTATTCAGCTCCTAAATTATCTCCTTGAATACTGCCTGAGGAAGGGGTACATTATTTCCCCTGGTGCTGGGAGGGCTGCTTCAACCAGAGAGAAGTGCTTCAGTATGAAGAGGTGTTGTATCAATGAGATCTGAGAAGGTATCTGTTCAGGTCTAGCTGTCAGATGGAAGGTCTGGGAGAGAGATCCTTGGGAAATCTTCTCCCTTTCCCAAGAAACAACACAAGCCCTTGACCTGCGGCGTCTCTTAGCTCTTCCTGCTTACCCACCTGCTCTGGCCTGCCTCCTGATCTATGATGGTAATACAGCCCCGGCAGACATACCACCTTAAATTACTGTAACCGCATCAGATCTCACAAGCTAAACTGCATTGGGCTTAGTCAGTACATTTTAGGAGCCCTTCAGGAAAAACTCAGGTGCTGTTGATTCAGGGAGGTGTACTCTGTCCTCTCATTGTTCCTGCATCATGTTAGAGGCACTTGTGCTGCAAGGGCTGCTGTCTTTTGGATAAAATTTAACAGGCGCTGCCCACTTACAGTCATCAACATAATTTCTTTTTGCAAGATATGGGGTGTTAGTCTCATTGTCCTGGTTAAATTCCAACTCAGGGAACTTACTGTCTGCCCACCTAATTCCTTTAGTAGTTATTGTTGAAATTATTCACAACTTTCTCCTACTATGATACTCATAATAAAGCCTGCAAAATGACTGCTAAATTCCATCCTGGAGGGGGCTGCACTTCAGCGCCACCAAGTTATTTCTGTCAAACGTTTAGCAATGAAATGTTGGGGATTATGGGATTTCTCTCTCTTGCCTGGCAGATGCGTTCCTACCTGCAAAGCCCAAACCGTCTGCCAAGAGGAGCCAAGTAGAATTGAAGAAGTCTCACCTCCGCCTGTCCCTGCAAGAAAAACTCTTCGCCTACTACCGGAAGAAAGTGGCTATCCCTGCAGAAGAGCAGGCCCGGGCCAAGCAGGCAGCTGTAGATATCTGCGCTGAACTGCGTAGCTTCCTACGTGCCAAGCTGCCAGACATGCCCCTGCGTGACATGTACCTCAGTGGCAGCCTGTACGATGATCTGCAGGTAACTCGTCGGAGTGTGGTAGCCATTATGCTGCAGGGTGACTGGGTAGAGGTATTTCAGGCTTCCCTGCTGGCTGTGCTGCTTCAGTACAGCATTCCTGTTTAAAAAGCCTTCCGATGCCACATTTCCTGGGAATATATTTGTGTGATGTTTTTGCAAAACAGGCAGGCAGTTCTGGCTGTGTCTGTAGAACATCTGCCCTTTACTGCCTTCGTTTTTTCCTTTCTGATTGTCCCAGTTCCTTCTTTCTCTGCCCCCTTTGTATTTTCCTGCTCTGCCTCTGCCACATCTCCATTTTTCTCTATCCTTCCCCACAGCACTTGCCTTGCACGTCCTCCTCCAAATGTGTTGCTTCCCTCAGAACTCTTGTATATTCCTGTAAGCCTTTCCTACTTTTTTGTGTTTGTTTTGTTAACACATGACAGAGTTGAACTGGAGAGCAAGCTCTTCTGTAGATCACTTTGATGCAAAAATGCCTACAGGCTACAGTGAGTGAGTCACTTCTGAGGCAGCACTGAATCGATGCTCCTGGATGGAGTGCTGCATGTCGGATGCAACTTAAATCTGAGGTTTTAATCAGATATGATCATTAAAGATCCCAGCACACCTTAAGAGAATGGGGCATTGACTGTAGCACCTGCGCCAGATTCTATCGTGGGATGATTCAGATTTGACAACTTAAGCTCTCCCTGCAGTTTGTCAGTTATTCTCCAGTTCGTGTTCCAAACTGTTGTGTAATGTTGCTGTATGCTGAAACAACTGCCACATCATACCCAAGAGGTGGATTCAATTTAGTGGTACGTGAAACAGTCCGTTTTGTAGTTGGTATATCCATTTGAGTTCATAAGGTGCATAGAGATCTTTCAGGCAAACGCTGAATAAATACCAGATTTCCATATGCCCTGCAGTTTTCCCCTGGATTATGAAGAATGATCCCTCTGCATGTTTCCTGATGAAAGGAAGGCAGAGAGTCCCACTTAGAAAGAGCCTCTTGGATTCCCATTTGAAGGAAGATGTGTGGTGAGCAGATAGGTAGCTTTATCCCAGCAGGTTCAACTGTTATCTCTCACCCTTTTTTCCCCTCTCCTGACAGGTAGTGACAGCTGATCACATTCAGCTCATTGTGCCTCTGGTCTTGGAGCAGAACCTGTGGTCATGCATTCCAGGTGAGGACACCATCATGAACATCCCTGGCTTCTGCCTGGTACGTCGGGAAAACCCAGAATACTTCCCCCGTGGGAGCAGCTACTGGGACCGCTGTGTGGTGGGGGGCTACCTCTCCCCCAAGGCTGTGGCAGACACTTTTGAGAAAGTAGTAGCAGGCTCCATCAATTGGCCAGCCATTGGGTCCCTACTGGACTATGTGATCCGTCCGGCAGCGCCCCCAGAGACCCTGACACTGGAAGTCCAGTATGAGCCAGAGCGGCACCTTCTTATTGACTTCCTACCATCCCTGACACTGGGTGACACCATCCTGGTGGCCAAACCCCACCGATTGGCCCAGTATGACAATCTGTGGCGACTGAGCTTGCGGCCAGCGGAGACAGCTCGCTTGCGGGCCCTGGACCAAGGCGATTCTGGCTGCCGTTGCTTGTGCCTCAAGATTCTCAAAGCTGTGTGCAAGTCAAACCCAGCACTGGGCCGCCTCACTGCCAGCCAGCTCACCAATGTCATCCTGCACCTGGCCCAAGAGGAGTCTGACTGGTCCCAAGATATGCTAGCTGACCGCTTCCTGCAGGCACTGAAGGGCCTGATTGGCTACTTGGAGGCTGGTGTCTTACCCAGTGCTCTGAATCCCAAGGTGAACTTGTTTTCAGAGCTCACCCCTGAAGAAGTGGATGAGTTGGGCTACACCCTCTACAGCTCCCTCTCAGAGCCACAGGTCTTGCTGCAGACGTAATGGGACTTTACATGGGAGAATGATGTTGTGGTTGTCTGGCCAAGATGGACTTTGTTTGACTCTTACTAAATGTTGCCGCACCCCCCCCCCCCCCAAAAAAAAACAAAACAAAACAAACCCCACAACCTTTTTCTTTAGGCCATCCATACTTCCTGCTGTGAAGTTGGTGCTCCCGCTGGATTTCTTGGTGCTACTGGTCCAGTTCCACTGTTCTCTGTCCCAGCTGTTATCTATTGACTGGGGGGATGGAGGGGAACCACTGAGCAGTGTTTGTTCTTAAGGCCTGCTGCAGGTGTTCCAACCTTCTACCAAAACACTGTGCCCTCTTTTCCCTATGCTAATTGCTGCAGGGAGTGAACCCCTTCACTTCCTTGTTAGAGTGGGTGGAACTGGGCCAGTGAATCCAGTGTCAATTTGAGCAAACTTATTGTTGACATCTAGTATTTTTTCCACTGCCTGACTTCCCCCCCCTTCATGTGTTTCCTTCTGTTTCACATACCTTATTGTTTTCCTTTCCTCTCTCCCCCACTCAGACCCAGAAGTGCATAGCAGCCCAACTGGGATTTTTTAATAGGACTATGTATAGCAGTGATTGTATTACAGAGTGAACTCTGCATGATGATTGTACAGGCAGTATTTAGGGGTGTAAGGCTTGCAGGAGAAATATGCACATGGCTGACGTTTCTGCCAGTGTAGAGTCCCAACAGCAGTCTCATCCTTGGTAAGTTGGGTGTATGTGATCAGTCAAAGGTGCACCACCACTTCAAGTATGTGCTGGTCCCACTGAACCTGGGAAGAAACTGTTTGCATGTACATCCCGCCCTCGTGAGGCTGAGGAGAGAGTGGGGTTTGCCATTCCTGGCTGGCAAGATCCATTGGGTGTTCCTGGTGGAATTGCCTTAGAAATCAAGAATAGTCAAGGTGGGACCTCAGATGTGCAGAGTAAGAGGCCGAATATTGGGCCTATTTTCTAAGTTTCCCTCTTATAGCATCTCTCATGCCATTGTGGTTTTTCCTCTCAGTAATAGGTGGAAGCAGGTTTATACAACAGAGGGGTTTGCAATAGACACACATGGATCAGATTGTCATCTGGTGTAAGTTGGTGAAGCTGCACTGAAGTTGATGAAGCCACACTGAATTACACCAGCTGAGGATCTGGCCCATACATACTAAGTGCAGTATTAGTGGCTAGTAGCCATCTAGGAATGAGTTACTGGGAACAGGAGATGAAGGGTATGTATCTCTGTTTTGGGAGGAGGGGAAGGAAGGGGAGAGCTGAGGTAGATCTCCCCTTCTGTGTTCCCACAGGTTAAACTTGTACTGTTTGCAGTGTAAAGCCATTGGGACAGTGGGGCACATAATTCACATGTCCTCTGTTTGGTCTTGCCGTGGGTGGATTTCTGCAGTATTTCAACTTCCACTGCCATTTTGTGCTGTTCTCTCTCTGCTGTCCTTCCCTGCCTGCCTCCAGATGATTATACAGCTTTGAGGGAGTGGCCAGGCACACAGCTATATCTCCTGCATTGCAGGCATGGAGCACCTATCTGCTTGGGACTACACAGCTTCATTCCTGCTGCCACCCTCTGACAATGGTGGGGCTCTGTCTGTCTTGAATGACAAGTACTACTATTCTGTTTGCGTGCAGTTTTGGAGTTGTCTCCTTTTCCTATTTTTAATACCCAGCCTTTCTATTTAAAAGCAACACAAAAGCTGAGGAGATGAATTACAATTTTGGAGACTCAGGAGAAGAGATCTGAGACCTTATTTTATTTCCCTCTTAAAGGTGGTGCAGGGACTTGTGATGTAAATCTCAGGGGTGGAGTCCCAGCAGAGAGACTTAGACCATATTTTCTAATTAAAGATGGTGCTGGTAAGATGAATCCTAGGGATGTGCATTTATCCTAGGCCAGGTTTTCTCAGGCAGTCAGTCTAGTCTAACCAGTTTGTCCGACAGTATTCAGTGATAAATGCAATGTTACATTTTAAATTATTTAACCCCTAGACGACTGCTACTTTCTAGGCTGCTAGCCAAAAGCTCGGAAAGCTGTGTGTTGTATAAAATCTGTAGTCTCCGAAGGATTAACAAATTGACTTTGTGTTATTTTATTTTTAACTTTTGCAGCAGTCAGTGTTGGGTGTGGTGTTGGTTGTTTCTTGCTCATGTTCGTGGAGTTTACCCCTTTTCCTTTCTTGTTCTCGCTGTCCTTCCAGTATCAGTCTTCCTGCCATAAACACAAACAGGTGAGACTTTGAGTCCCTTGGAGGACTGTGAAACTCACCCTCCCTCTAGTTACTTTAAGGTCAACAAAGCTATTAAAATATCTGGGGATGGATGGATTCCCTCTGTGCATTCATCTCTGCAGCGTTCTCACCCCCCTCACTTGGTGCCGACTCCAATACGATGGCCTTGACATAATTGAGTAATAGCATGGTCAGGAATTATCAAAACCCTACAAAAAAGGGTGAGACAAGAATAGGGGGAAACCAGTGTCTGGTTTGGCTTCGGAAATCTTCCCTGTTCTTGTCAAATCCCTATCTTTATATAGACACTGTAAGTGAACCCTTTGTTTCTTTCTGGCAACCTAATGATTAATGTTTTTATGACTATTTCTTGTTGCTCCAAAGTTGAATTTGTGTATCAAATGGAGATTGAAGCTGTCTTTCTTTCTTCTCTCTCCAGCAAGACTTTGTTCCACTTCACTTCAGTCACTTTCATCACTTCATCTGTTCAATTCTGAAATGTAAAACTTTTTCCCCACTGATCTAGCTGCAAGGATGTGGCCTCAGCTTGGTTCCTAGGGAGCCAGGTGCTCTCGTCGTGCAGGCAGCTACCACAACTGACAACAGTCACCCCATTGTTGGCAGTCTCAGCGTAGGCCAAAGATATAATGGGTCACAGAGCTTGAGTTGACCATGTGCTCCACAGAGAGTAGTTAGATCAGGTCAGGGCTGAGGCATGAAGGATGTGGGGGAAGAGGGGGAGGCCAGTGTGCTGGAAGTTGACATTAATCTGCATCCATTTGTAAGAGTTGTCAAGCTGGCATCTATCAGTGTTAAAATTCAGTAAAAAATCTAGTTGTATTGAGAGGAGAGTAATAGCCAGGAGGGCTTCTGAGACTTACCCATTCATGGGCTACTTTCTATATGAAATTAAAATACAGAGCAAGGATGCCCAGAATAAAATGTGAATATTGCAGCTCATGGCCACTTCCCCAGTTCAAGGAAGGAAGGGCAGCCCATGGAGACAAATGATTGTAACAGGCCCAGAACCCAAGTCTGTTGTTCTGCACTCTTGGCTCTGGGAATGCCTTGGTGTGTGTTGCTATTGCTGGGGTCACATATAAGATTCTTTGTGTTCCCTGTAACTTCAGCGTGAGGACCAACTAGCTCAACTGCAGGTTTTTACTGCCATTGAGCTCAATCGTTAATCTTTTAAGTTATTTGAAGATTTTTAAAATTAAAAGCAATTATGTAAAAAGACTGCCCTTTGCCTCCTGGCAAGCTGCTGGTTTGGCCCCTAGTGTCACGGAGCCTGGGTGCCCATGTTATGAAGTGGGCGGTTGAGATGCCCCCATATCTCCCAGGTTGTGATATTGTGGATTGGAAGGGGGAAGGACTAGTGCATGATCTGTGACAGAGTGTGTGGAAATACTGAAATAAAATAACTTTCCACAGAATGTTGGCTATCTCTGATACATGTGTAGCCAATGCCTTGCCTCCTTTCTCTGTTCATTCCCAGTGCCAGGGCAGGGGAAGACTTGCCTGAAGCACCCATTTTATAGACCATAGTTGTTATAAAATCTAGCATTTCTCTAGCACTTGTCTTGAAGGGTCTTAATGTAGTTAAGATAAGGTTCTCTTGCCCCTCACTGATTTGCAGTTCCACCCGCCACTCTTCTATCTCAGAATGTCAGCCATCTGCAAACACAAGAACATCTCCTGACACAAGAACTAGGGGTCACCAAATGAAATTAATAGGCAGCAGGTTTAAAACAAACAAAAGGAAGTATTTCTTCACACAATGCACAGTAAACCTGTGGAACTCTTTGCCAGAGGATGTTGTGAAGGCCAAGATTATAACAGGGTTCAAAAAAGAACTGGATAAATTCATAGAGGATAGGACCATCAATGGCTATTAGCCAGGATGGGCAGGGATGGTGTCCCTAGCCTCTGTTTGCCAGAAGCTGGGAATGGGCAACAGGGGATGGATCATTGATGATTACCTGTTCTGTTCATTCCCTCTGAAGTACCTGGCATTGGCCACTGTCAGAAGACAGGACACTGGGCTAGATGGACCTTTGGTCTGACCCAGTATGGCCGTTCTTATGTTCAATTGGCCATGAGAGAGCAATGATCAATGCATTGCAACACTATTGCCCCTGGCAGCCTGCATACATGAGTCAAATGAGAAGGACTCTTCCTTAGGGAGTCATGTCTCCTCCAGTTTCTCTGAAGTGGCAGTGAAATCTCATGCCCCTGCATGGGCACCTCTGCTTCTGTTTAATGTGGTTTCACGTGCTTCAAGGGCTTTCTCTCTTTTGATCTTAACTTTCCAGTTCTGACATGCACCCTTCTTCACTGACTTCTTTCTCTCTACATGCCACTTCTCTCGTATTCTTCCCCCTGCCAGATACAATTGCTAGCTAAGGGTCATGCTGGAATAGTAGGGAAGACCTCTTGGCACTGACTCATGTGACTATTGGAGTGTTGGACATGAAAAGATGCCATCTTTTGACAGATTATACCAATCTCCCATCAACCTGATTCTGGGACCCTGCAGCAAGGTACAGAAACTGTTCCATAAGCTTCACACCTCATGAGAGGCACCTGTGATTAAGAGCTTAGTTTACTTGAGGGAAAGGAATACTAGTTTTTTTTATGGTTAGTAGATTTTTTTTTAACAGATATTAAAAAGGGAGTTGCAATTGTAAAGGTTTCCCAGTTTGCTTGGGTTTCTTGGCAGCCTAGTGTCAGTGAACGAAAGAGAATGAGCAAGAGCAAGCCTTTATTTGGGGCTGCCTGGTGCTTTTATAGAAGCAGTTTGTTTGTGCAGCCTGCCCCAATGAAGTCTACTTCTGATGTGACACTCAAGCACACTGGCCCTGAAAGCCTGAAGCTTGCCACGTTTTTGGAATTTAACACCTGGCATCCAGGCATAACAGCTGTCCCAGCATTTTTTGTAGTAATTGGCTGCAGTAGCTGGGAGAAAGCCTCTAGCTCAGGTTCTGCTGAGCTGGTGCAGTCTACAATGACTTCTTCCCAGCCTGGACAGGAAGTCACGAGCATCATAGTTACACCAATTGAACCACTCCTCCTAACTCATCCCACAATGCAGTGCTTTGTATTTGGAAATTGCCCACAAGCCCTGCTTTTATGGGACTGGGCACCAGAGGATGATTGCTTTCAGAATCTCTGACTGCACTGCTTCAGCAGTTGTAACATGGATGTGGATGTGCTAGCTGCACTGTTGCAAGGATAAGAGATGGAATCAGTTCATGCAATCCAGTGTCCCAGCAACAGTTTCCTTGCTGAGTGTAGGAAAGGCAATTGTGTCCCTGCCCTCATCCCCAGGAAAGAATTTTCTGTAGTATCTGGCTGGTGAATCTTGCCCATATGCTCAGGGTTTAGCTGATCGCCATATTTGGGGTCAGGAAGGAATTTTCCTCCAGGGCAGATTGGAAGAGGCCCTGGAGGTTTTTCGCCTTCCTCTGTAGCATGGGGCACGGGTCACTTGCTGGAGGATTCTCTGCTCCTTGAAGTCTTTAAACCACGATTTGAGGACTTCAGTAGCTCAGACATAGGTGAGAGGTTTTTCGCAGGAGTGGGTGGGTGAAGTTCTGTGGCCTGCGTTGTGCAGGGGGTCGGACTGGATGATCATAGTGGTCCCTTCTGACCTTAGTATCTGTGAATGTGCTGGACTTGCTTCATAAGCAGTGTGAGACATTGCCTTCCACACTTTCCCAAGCAGTAAGTCAGCCCCCAGAAAGGTGAGCTGCTCAAAGTGAGACGCTCGCTCTCTGTGTGATCGCTCAATATATTGCAAAGATTAAAAAGAACAGTTGCCAACAACTGGCTCATATCAGTTAGTATTACACTCTCTGATTGGTGGGATAAATTCTCTTTGGCTATGCACCCAATCAAAAAAAATCAGAGTGTGTGTGTCTTTTCAGATTCCCCAAACTTACCAGAATTGAGCCCTGGTGTATCTTCTGGAGAAAATGTCAAAGCCAAGGGTCTTCCATCAGAAATGACTTGCAGCTTGCCCCCTGGAGTTCAGCCTTGAAGACAACTTCATGGTGGGATGAAGCTGCTGCTGCTGCAGTGGAGCATAGAATGAGTGGGCCACTGAGAGTTTTGTGGATAATAAACACCTTGAATCACACCCCAAAATGGGCAAGTTGCTAGTGCAGAATACGGAGCAAAGGAGCTGGGTTCATCATACTGGGCCTCCCTATTTAAGAGGCGAGTAGCTATTTTTTGTACTAATTCAAGCTTCCGCATGCTCAAGTATAGTCTTGAGTGTCACTGGCTTAATGGTTTAATGATTTAAATTTTGCTTTTGAATTGCTTAGACGCAAGTGGTACGAACTGTACTTTCAATGACTACACTGGGATAAATGACCTGCAGCATGGCTGTGGCTGGCCTGGGTCAGGTGAGTTGGACTCATGGGACTCAGGCTGCAGGGCTAAAAATTGCTGTGTTGATGTTCGGGCTAAGGCTGAAGCCTGGGCTCAGGGACCCTCCCCCAAATGTCCACACAGCAATTTTTCAATCCGGAGCCCGAGACCCACAAGCCCATGTCAGCTGACCCAGGCCAGCCACAGGCTTTTGTAATCCCTGTGTAGACATACCCTAAATCAATTAGGAGGATATGTGGAGTGGAGGAATCGGACACAGAGTATTTCAGTTTCAGGTCTTAGATTCCAGTTTAGCTCAGTTGTGCTGGAAGATTATTACTATTGGAAACTTTGAGTATCTATGTGAAATTGTTATACCAATAAAATAAAAACCAGCAGGATCTTTTTAAAGGGGAAAAGGCAAAATGCCACATTTATTGTGACTACAGAAAGAATCATAGTAAGCAGTTAGTTATAGCTTTAACATTCCATTCAATTTCATATTTATTCACACATTCATTCATACACACAGGTTCTGCAAGGTAGTTATCATAGTTACCAGCCTTAGAGTTGTTCATGCCAAGCCACTGGCCAGGTGGCCTGGACATGAGGAGGGAGCAGGGCCTTGTCAGATGCTCGTCTGATGCTCCTGGAAGTTGGTTTGCAGAATCAGACCCCAAAGTTCTCACCTTCTAGAGTCCATTTTTATAGGAATTTCTTCCTATGCCAGTCTATGGGAATTGCTTCATCATGCTGTTGCTGAATCAATCAGCAGATGGCACATTCCTGATGGCTCTGTGCTGCCAGATGTTATCTTGTTCTTTGGTTCTCCCATCCTTGAGGCTGTTGGGTGGATTCCAGTCTGCCCTCCGGGGGTCCTCTGGTTACTTCCACTTGACACCTTCTTCAGGTGATGGACACTGGATTCTTAGGCTGGCACCTCCCTGATCATTCAGTTATTATCCACTCCAAGCATCCATCCACATACATCCTCTATCTCTGTTTTAATCACAATTGTTAACAAAGCGAGATGAATACAACAAAAGGGTGGGGAGTCTCTGGGTGCTGTTTCTGTTGTTACAGAGTATTGCTTTGAGTCTCTCACTGTGTGAGTAGTTGTTGTTACAAAGAATTGCTTTGAGAACAGACTCTGTCTTAGAATGTACTAACACAATTAGCAGCTTGCAAGTTTCACACAGAGAGGGAGAGAAACAGCACCAAAAACCAAGAGACCTCTTAATTAGTAATAACCTGGAATTTAAACTATGGGGAATCAAACTCATTTGTGATTTTAATACAGAACTTCTTTAATATGATTCAACATAATGAATTGTTGGGTATCTCAATCCCATTCCTGCTGGGATCTTTGCTCACATTACAAAAACCACATCATTGACACTACCAGACATTGCTGACAGTCTCACGGGAGAGACCAAGGACTGAATGGGCCATGAAGACTGAACTCTCATCCTTAGAGGTGGGGTTCCTCCTGTAGGAGGAACTCAGGTGGGTGATTGTGGGAAAGAAAATTTAGGGAGAAATTGTCCGTATTCTGTAGATGATGGGCACGTAGCTATGGCCTCACAGTGAAATGGAACCAAACTTACTTTTTTAATTTCGGCTTCACCATTCTATAGCTTAGTGTTAAGCAAGAGGAGACATGTACCTGACCTATAGCGATGATGATAGCCATGTGATAAATGTTTGTTGTACACATTTGACCACCTCATTTTTCCTCTGTCTGCTAATCTCTTTCTCCAGGATTTACAAGCACATCCCCAGCCCCAAGGCAGCTACCTTTTTAAAAAATCAGTCCACTGGAGCAGTGTTTCCTCTTGAAATATTAATCATGCTTATTTCTTAGTGTTTTTCATCAGTAGATTCCAAAGCGCTTCACACTCTTTAATGTGTTCATTTTCACAACAACCCTGTGAGGTAAGGAAGAAATATTATCCCTGTTTTACAGAGGGGGAACTGAGGCAGAAATGGTATGTCAACGTTGCAATAAAAGACCTGCAGCACAGCCATGGCTGGTGCAGGTTAGCTGACTCAGGCTCCTGGGGCTAAAAATTGCAATGTAGATGTTCGGGCTCAGGCTGGAGCCTGGTCTCTGAAACCCCGCGAGGTGGGAAAGTTCTCAGAGTCTGGGTTCCAGCCTGAGTGTCTATGCTGCAGTTTTGAGCCTTGAGCCCTGCGAGCCTGTCAGTTAACCCAGGCTCAGACTCGGTGCCACAGATTTTTTTATTGCAAAGTAGATGTACCTAGAGAGGCTAAATGATTTACCCAAGGTCATGGCAGAGCTGGGAATTGAACCCACGTCCTAGGCCAGTGCTCTAACCACTGAACCATCCTTCCTCTCTCAAATGGGCAATTTTCCTCCCAATATTATCCTGGCCTGTGGTGACGGGCAAGATTCAAGGATCTCAGGATGGGCCAGGAAAATATTTTCAAGATCTTAAAATGTCAGGATATTACAACTAATATTTCCTGGTTTTAAAGGTTGACAGATGGGAGATTTGCATTCTCTTCCCATGGAACCCAGCACTCAGTTGTAGCTCTGAAAAGGCCCTTAAAGGCTTTTTTAGGGACCAACCATTATATTAGAGGTGTTTTACTTTTATTGAAATATCTCTTTCAGCCCTGTTCAGCTGGGCTCATGATAATGAAGGCTCCTGACTCTAGAGCTACAGGGAGACAAGAAACAATCCCAATGACATTTTAAAATGGTCTTTAGAATAGTTTTTCTAAAACATATATGGCATATGCAGAATCAAAGCTGGCAGGATGTAAAGGTTTTATTACCATTCATCTGAGATGATCTGCAGTACTCACAAGTGACATAGCCAGAAGTGAGTTAGGTGAACATTCCAACCGTGCTAATAAAATCTTTATAATGCAACATCAATCTTTAAAAAATGTCAAAGGTTTGAAACAAGTTGATGAAGTGAAGCAGTAGGGCAGTGAACATTTGGAATGGTTCTCCTTTATGCAGGAAGTGTCTCATCAGAATCAAGACTGAAAAAAATGGCTTGGTTTACAAAATTTAAACTTCTCATGCACTTAATCCAGTGCTTAATTTGTAATGAAAGAGGTGCTGGAACTCAAGCAATTTTTGTACTTTCATAACTGATGTGACAAGCCCAGAGGTGCCAGGGCTATGAACTGCCAAGCCTAGCTGTGCCGGGGATCAGCCCTGGCAAGCCCTGGCACAAATTAAGCACTGTCTTAATTCTTCTTAAATACTAGTGCAGAGGGCAGTTTTTAACAAAATTACTCTAAAACCCAAAAGTCAGATTGACTGGTTCAGTATCACGGACTCACATAATGAAGTATTGCTAACCTAAGTTTCCCTTTAAAATTAAATTCCAGCCATGTTCTTGATGAAGAGCCTTCAGAGTACAAATAGATTGCTGGGGCTGAAAGTGGCACAATTGGTATGGTTTTTAAAACTGTAGTTATTTGTTCATAATCCCTGTTGACTTCAGGCCAGTTTTACGCTCTTGTCTGCCACTTCATTCCCCGCCTAGCAATCTTCACATCCCCTGGCACTGGTAGATTCTTCACCCCTCTGAAGGGGTGAGTAGGCCGTAGTACTCTTCCTGCTAGCCCCCTGATTTCAATGGGTCCAATTCTACAAGGTGCTGCGTGCCCGTGGCACCCATGGTGCTCAGCACCTTGCAGGATCAGGACTTACACTGGCAACAGCAATACTGCCACCCCAGTGGATTAAAAAAAAACAGACCAAGGGCACCTGAAAAAAGGTGAGAAATCAGCAACCCATGATTCCCTGGGTGTCCCATGACAATCTGCAGGAGCACACTGCCTCAAGATTTGGAATGCTTAATCACTGGCTCCCCACTCCATTTAAATGAAGGGGGAGCGATGGCCATTAGGAGCAGCACGTCGGCACAGCTTGGTAGTAATGGCACCCTAGCCTTATATTATTGCCTTCAACCTCTTGAGTTTGTTTAACCCAGGATCTAGTTATTACTTCAGATGCAGGAACCACCTTCATGTAATCCGAACTACATATTTAATGTTATTTTTAGGCTCCTGCTTGTTGACATTATCAATACTAACTGAGGCCCTGTGATATGACATGGTGAAAGCAGTAAATCAAGTGGCAATACAGCATGCAGCTTAACCATGCTTTTGGACTGAAATGACACTTCAGTTAAAAAAATTGAACTATACAAAATTAACAGCACATGTAAAATGGACTCAAAACTAGCTAACTGGTAGGTTGCAAAATGTAATTGTAAACAGGGAATCATCATCAAGTGGGAGTTTTTCTAGAGGGGTCCTGCAGGGATCAGTTCTTGGCCCTAGATGATTTAATATTTTTACCAATGACCTAGAAGAAAACATAAAATGATCACTGAAAAAGTTTGCAGCTGACAAAGATTGGGGGAGCAATAAATAATGCAGAGGACAGGTCACCAATGCAGAGCAATCTGGATCCCTTGGTAAGCTGGGCACAAGCAAACAACATGTATTTTAATACAGTTAAATGTAAATGTACACATCTAGAAACAAAGAATGTAGGCCATCGTTACAGGATGGGGGACTCTATCCTGGGAAGCAGCAGGTTATGCTTATAAGAAGCACACAGGATCTTTTTCAGGGAAAAAGGCAATATGCCGCATTTATTGAGAATACAGCAGCACCCCCCCGCCCCCCCATTGATGTTTATAGTTACCAGTCCAGAGTTTGGATGAATCTAGTGGCCAGCCAGATTGGTCGCAGAGGGGAGCCGGGCTCTGTCAGTTGCGATCCGATGCTCCTGGAGTTGTGGCAAGATGAACCCAAAGTCCCATGGCCAAGCACCCTGTTCTTATAGTCTTTTTTTTCTCTGTTGTAGTCTATGGATTTTGCAGTGTCAGTTTGTGACCGGTTACTCCTTAATTGGTGTTATCTTTTGATGTTAACATTCCAAAACACCTCCGAGATGGTCATCCTGTCCTCGTTTCGATTTAATTGTCCTGTCTTTAGGCATGCCAGCCTCCACCTCAGGGTCGTCAATCTGCCTTTCCTCAATCATGGATGCGCGTTGATGTTCTCTGGTGTTGTTAAGTCTCTTCACTCCTCCTTCCTTGACCATCTGGCTATAACAATGGCCTTCACACCTTATCTTTGCCTGAGGCATACATTCCTCATTCACACAGTCTTTTACAGAGACCTTCAAAGGTATTCATTTTGGAAAGGATTATATGGTTACTTACACAACTTAGTTTGCAATGCATACAAGAAGCAAGACCTTATAGCAAATTTTTATTAAAGTTAATGTTTAAAATCAAATTTACACAAGCTAAGAGGGAAGGTACTATACGTCTGGGGTTGGGCTTGGGTTATGGGGGATTGCAAGTATCGGTTACAAAGTTCACGAGGTACATACCACATAAGCAGCATAGATCCAGATTGAGGTGTGGGAGTTTTTAAAGCGTCAGTGGATAAATGGGCTCGGGTACGCCACCCATGGAATGTATTAAGAGTCCAAGCCAGTGTTGGTGAAGAGAATAAGTACATGGGTGGGGTGCGTCCCTTGGTCATCAGGGAAGGAAATGGGTTATTTCCCTGGGCGGTGTTCTTGGTTACTCGACCTGGTACTGTTGGTGTGCTGTGCTGTGTTCCGTGTAGATGTTTCTGGACCACCTGATGGTGTCGGACACGATTAGCTGTCTCATGAGCCGGGTGTAGCGTCGACTGACTCCGCAAGCTCTCAGTACCAGCTCATTGTGGGGGTCCCATGCACCCAGGGTGCCCACGACCAGGGTATGGATCTGGACCTCGTAGAATCTTATCCTAAAACAAAAGGGTGACCATAATCAGTCATAAGGATTGTTCTGGTCTGTCCCTGCCTTAACATTAGTACAGTCACTGGCAGTCTGTCAGATGCATTTCTACCAATGCCCCAGAGGGTCATTCCTTTCTGCTATTCAAAAAGGGTGGCTGGCAGGATGAAATTAAGTCATACATTACTACATTATTAAAATACAAATATAAAATACAAATATATTGTATTTATATATATTATAAATATATCTGAAATACAAATATAAAATCCCACTCCTACAAGTGATCCTGAAAAAGAATTGGGGGTCATGGTAGATAGTCAGCTGAACATGAGTTCCCAGGACGCTGTGGCCAAAAAGGCTACTGGGATCCTGAGATGCATAAAGGGGAATTTTTAGTAGGAGCAGAGAGGTTATTTCACCTCTGTATTTGGCACTGGTGCGACCACAGCTGGAATACCGTGTCCAGTTCTGGTGCCCACAAGTCAAGAAGGATGTTGATAAATTGGAGAGGGTTCAGAAAAGAGCCATGAGAGTGATTATAGGATTATAAATAGTGATAGACTCAAGGAGCTCAATCTTGTTAGGTTAACAAAGAGAAGGTTAAGGGGTAACTTGGTTACAGCCTGTAAATACCTACATAGGGAACAAATATTTGATCATGGGCTCTTCAATCTAGCAGACAAAGGTATGATATGATCCAGTGGCAGGCAGTTGAAGCTAGACATATTTAGACTGGAAATAAGGCATGAGGGTAAGAGTGAGGGTAACTACCCACTGGAACAATTTACCGAGGGTCATGGTAGATTCTCCATCACCGGCAATTTTAAAATCAAGATTGGATTTTGTTTTAAAAGATCTGCTGTAGTTCAAAAGGAATTACCTCAGGGAAGTTCTATGGCCTGCGATGTACTGGGGGTCAGACTAGAAGATGACCACAATGGTCCCTTTTGGCCTTGTAATCTATTAACTTAATTGTTCAGGCTCGCAGGGTGTTGGTTTGTGTGATGTACCTTTTGTAACTCCTCAGCATGTTTGAGTTATTTTGGACTCTCAGTCATTGCAAGGAAATACAATTCCATTTGTTTCCGCCAAAAGAAGGAAATTGAAGGCTGGGAAAATACAAAACCCCTCATTTGCTAAATGTTATTTGCTGCCAATTGTGGCTTTGCTAGGGAGACTCATGTGTGGGCAAGATGTGTAACGTTGAAAGACCCTTCCCACTAAGAAACCTGCAGAACTTTTTGCTTGTGCCAGTTGGTTACCAAATGGCTGATACGGAAAACTAACTGTTTTACAGATTGTGGGTTATCAATGGACATGTGGCACATCCAGATCAGTTCAGTATGGAAAAATTTAGATGGACGACCAGGATTGTTTCCCCTCTCTCTATAAGAATTGAACTTTAATCTGTAAATGTAATTTACAGATTCAATTTTTAATATTGAAATGATATTTACATAACAGAAATGGGAAATGTAGGGCAGTGAGTGGGTGGTTAAGCAATGGATGATTTATGAAATAATTTGTGGGTATAGCAAATACGGTGAATTAATCCAAAATTATATAGTTGCAACTTGTGACTAACTTTTATTTATTTGTAGATGATAAAATCATAATGTATGTGGTTTGATTCTTAATTATATATATTTACTAATCAATCTAAAGATAAGATGGGAAGTCCAGATCCTGCTAAGCAAACCATGAGGGTTGACTAAGATTTCAGAAGAAAAGATACATCTGATATCTTAGACTCTGAATGTTCATATTGAGTGTCAGGGTAGGAATTGATGACAACTGAGCATTAAGAGGATTTGGCTTGACCTATCTTGTTTTATGGTAGTTTCCCTAGAAATTGGGAAAGAGATTTCCAGCTAATGTCAAATTTAGTGTAAAAGTGCTTTCAGATCCCCTTTCAGCAAGCCTTATATTGGCAGAACTTCTATTGGCACTGCTTAGACTAAGGAGTGCTAAACACATTATTTCCTCCTTCAGGAGGTGATTCAGGGTGGGGGATCCCCTCCTGGATATCCCCTAGTTTGCCCTCGGGGGGGGCAAGATTTGCCCTCTCCAAGCAAAAAATGCTGCCAGATCTGCCCCCAGACACACTTGGCAGATTCCCCATGGATCCAAAATAATACTGGGGCATCTGCAGCAGACCACAATGACACTTTCTTGGGCCTCTCAGAACTTGTTACCCCTCTGCCCGGGCTAGCCTGTCTCCCCAGTCTGTTAGCCACCCCAGACAAACTTCTCAGGAATTTACCAGCCTTTACTTTGCCTTGCAGGTAACTCTTGGTGCACCCCGGTCTCTGAGCCCCCTTGACGAGCCTGGCTGCCTGTGGTATTCAGCCCTTTTCACTGGACACTCTCAGTAATTACCAAGTCAGCTGCCTCCAGAGAAATAGTGTACACACCCGCTTACTTGATTCACATTTACGATAAAAGAAAGAGAAGTTTATTAACAAAGATAGAGATTCAAGTGATACTGAGTAAAGGTAATAGAAACAGAGATGGTGACAAATAAAACAAAAGTATAACATGTTTCTGTGAGACTGAACATAACTTTAGCAGGCTAAAATCTTGGTCCAAGTTAAAGCATCTAAAGCATTCTCCAAGCGTCACCAACCACATAGCCAGAATCCAGGTTTCATGGATATGAAAAGTGCAGGCCTTTTTGCTCCTTCAGTGATGCACCAGTAAGAACTTTCTTTTCCTCCTTTTTATAGTCCAGACAACTTTTGAACTGTACCCCTTTGAAGTGTATCCCCAGATGAAGTTCTTCTCCCCTACTATTTGTTCTTCGGTGTGCTGAGGTCACACTGTCTTTCTCATTCTCCTGTTAACGTGTTTTTCCTGTTGACTTAGTAAGCAAAGGAAGCTTGCTTTGTGTTGATTTACAGAATGCTGGATTTACATCAGAGACCTAGGCAGGCAGGTAAATCAACATTCCTTTGTCCTGGGAAAAACTTGTTTATCTACCCTACCTGGCTACATAGTTTAAACATAGTTACATAGTTTAATACATACATAGAGCTTCTTGAATAATGCCCGTACATACATCTCACAAAGCTTATGACGACCACCCCGATATAAGCTTTCATTTGACATCCTACATTACATTCTTTATCGATAAATACTGTAACAGCAATGTATTAAGTGTAGTGAGTTTGTCAGGCTTGATAGCAGTTTCTATTACATGACAGTGAACCCTTTGCCAGTTGGCACTGGGGGATTCTTAGGGTCACACAAAGCCCTCTGCTTGGGGGCTGTGGGGCCCAAACCTGAAAGGGATTTAGATGCCTAGCACCCACTGAAATAATTGAGAGCTAGGTGTCTCAGCCCCTTTGAAGATCTGGGCCTGAGTCTCCACATTGGTTCTGCCACTTCCTCCTTCCCTGCCCTCTCTACGCTCCCTACTAACCGAGCTGCACTGCCAACCATTCTCCCTTGCTGCGGCTGGGACAGTGCTCCAGAAAAGAGAAGTCTTGAGCTAGATACGTAAATTTTGTTTCTAGGGGGTGGAGGAAAGAAGATGTGCTTCCCACCGCCCTTCTTTGTGGCACACCCAGTTTCCACCACCTCACTCCATGCAGACCCTGGACATTGTATGTATATACAGCCTGTACAGTGTGTGTGTGTTAAGGTTACTATGGAAGCATTAACTCTCACTTCCTGATGTTTGTATATTTAAATGAATGACAGGAGTGGCGTTTGGCATTTTTACTGTGTGTGTATTTGTTTAAAGAAAAAAGAAACCACTATTTCACTTTGTAATATTATTTAAATTGCCAATGCAGGCTTTGCAGTGAGGTGAATGGAATGTGAGGGGTGACTTCCCAGCTGTTGCTATGGTTTGGCCAGAGAGTTTTCTGCAATGTTGTTATCAAAGGGGCAGCACATCACTTCACATTGTTGTCATTATTTATTATGATTTGTGTTAGTGTAGCATCTTGGAGCTCCAGTCACTGACCTGCTCTGCACTGTGCAAACAGAGAACAAAAAGATAATCTCTGCCCCAGATCTCTCCCTAGGGAAAAGATAAAAAACGCAACACTTTAACATAGAGCCTAGCATTTGTAGAAAATTGTGGGCTTTAGTAAAATAGCAAAGAGAGTGTGTGAACATATCTTAACATTTTCCTTCATGTATGTAGCAGCAGCCCCTCACCCTGGTAGGCTGCTAAAGAAGGCAGGGCAGTTCTCCCTGCTCTGACATCACATGGCCTCTGTCCTGCCGTGAATTCCACAAGAGTAGACCCTGGGGCCTTATGAATCCTCTTAGGGGTTCATGTATTGTAGGTGCATGTTTTATCTCTGCATTTCTAAGGTACCCTTCACAGTAACACTTAGTCAAGAACACTGCAGCCAGCTGTTCACATTTTAGCAGGTATTCACTGACCATGCACATCAATTATTTAATTGTTTATAATTGTATTAACCTTTTTTATCATAAAAATGATTTCTCCCAAACTTACCAGGCTTGACTGCACTGCATACAAGCCACATACCTCCTAGGAAGTCTCTGTTCTGAGGTTTTTGAGTTAATGGTGAGAAAAGACTCTTGCATTTCTCAGTTTAGAAAACATTGTTTTCATTCTCACATCAATGAAGAAGCAACCACAGGATTTTTACTTAAAGGGGAAATTTTTTTTTGGTCTGATATGAATTATCTCCACCAAGGAGAAATGTTCAGCAAATTCTGTGCAAAGGCAAATGGGTGGTTTAACAATTAACATGGAAATCTGTATGATATCTTATTTATACAAGTATCTAATAAATGATGATGTATTACAGTCATTTAGGAAACTGGGAAATAACCTTGACGTTAACCAAGGGCTGGGGTTTTCGGGTTTTTTTGTTTTTGTTTTTTTTGGCTGGGGAGAGATGGAAGATTTCTCTCTGGAATCTTTCACCAGTACAAATTTCATGCACAGAGAAGAAGACCAGGCAGATAAAAAAACAGGCCAATCTGGGTGAAGTTCCTTGTTGCGCATTTCATGTCTGCTTATATGATTTTTGCTCAAATGTACAGTGACTCATGGAAATCCATAATTATCTTTTCAAGAGGAAGGGTACGCTAAGTATTTACTTTCCATTGATTTAGCTATAATGACAGCTTTACAATCACCTTTTTTATTTTTACTTAAAAGGGGTAAGGGAGGGGGAGGCAGTCGAGGTTGGGGAATGACAAAGCCTTCCCCTCAGCCAATCCCCATGCTGCACTGATGTCCACCCACCTACCCATCCAATCCCGTTTGGCTTCTTTGAAAGCCAGTGCCTCTCCTCAGTTCTCTGCACTGAAGCTCAGTTCGCTCCTTGACGCATTTTTGAGAACAGTCGTCATGGATCACTGAACTGTTATTGTGATGTCTTCTGAGATGGAGTGCATTCTCCCCTCCAATGACTCAAAATGTTATTTTGCTCTTAAAAGAAAAAAAATCCCTTGTATACATGGTACCTTTCCATTCAGCAGAGCTGTTCCTATTGTGCATTCAGAGTAATTTATGCTGACTTTAGTGATGATTAGGTTGTACTGCTTTCTTGCTCTTGTGCTGGCTCTGCAGGGCTGAGTGTGGGAGCTGGACTGCATTTGTCCTTGTGGGTTATCGTAAAATTGTTTGCTAATTTCCAGTGAGTTACAGCTGTGCAAACCCAATGAAGGCCATTAGCTTCCACACGTGTTGCTAAGGCCATAACTTGAAGAGGATATGGCTTCTGCCAGAAGTAGCTGAGGGCACAAGTTTGTCCTGCAAAACCTTTATTCCTGATAATGATGCCTGACTGCCAGAGCCGAGGCTGAGTTTCTAAGGTTGGCGTTATGCAAAAACATCTAATTATAACTGAATACACCTGAGTCAGCAAGGGAAGGTGGGGGGGGGAGCAGGGCTGGCACAGCTTGGGGGAGGAGCCATGGGGGAGCAAGAGAAAGAGGGGGGCAAAGCTAGCATGGCAGGGGGAGGGGCCATGGAAGAGCACGGTGCACTGGAGGGCAAGGCTGGCACAGCAGGAGGAGGGGACGGCCAAGGGGAAGCGAGAGGCACAGTGGGGAGAGGGGCAACAAGGGTACTGGGGGGCAAGGCTGGCATGGCTGGGGGAGCAAGGGAAAGTGGAGGCAGGGCTGGCACTGAAGAGAGAGGGATCAAGGGAAAGCGGGGTGGTGCTGAGAGCAAGGCCGGCACGGTGGGGGGAGGGACTGGGAGAGCAGGGGGGCACTGGGGGCAGCGATGAAATAGCAGGGAGAGGGCAGTGGGAGGCAGGGCTGGCACGATGAGGGAAGGGGCATTAGGGGCAGGGCTGGCACAGCAGAGGGAGGATGCTGGGGGCAGGGCTGGCACAGCCGGGAGAAGGGCAGTAGGTGAGGAGCAGTGGGGATGGGGCTGGCACAGCAAAGGGAGGGTGCTGGGGGGGGCAGGGCTGGCAGAGCAGGGAGGACAGTAAGGGAGTGGGCAGGGCTGGTACAGCAGGGGGAGAGCAGGGGGCAGTGATGGCACCACAGGGGGAGGGGCAGTGGAGGGGGAAGAGCAGGCATGGTGGGGGTTGGCACCGCAGTGGGGTGGCAAAGCTGGCATGGCAGGGGGAAGGGCAGGCGTGGTGGGAGTTGGCACCGCGGGGGTAGAGCTGGCATGGTGGGGGGCTGGCCCAGCAGGCGGAGGAGCAGTGGGGGGCAGAGCTGGCGTGGGGGCGGGGCTGCAAGGCTGTCCGGGCCGCGCACGTTGCAGCACCACACAGGCCCCCTGGCTCTGCCCACCCCGCCATTCAGCGCCGAAGCGCAGTCCCCCCAGCTGCGGCTCCCGCCGTTTGCGTCTTTCTCTCACCCTAACCAATGGTAGCCCGCAGCATACGTGAACGCCCGGTATCAACCAATCAGCGGTTTACAAGACCACGTGGTATTCCCTGTGCCGTGCTGAGCTCGGAGCCCGTCTTTGGCCAGGCTCAGCTGGAGGCGCTGTGAGGCCCCGCCCCTGTCTGTGCGTGACGTCACGCCTAGTCAATGAGGTACCGTGTTAGAGTGAAATAAAATAGTCCTGTGATCCTTCTGCCGAGTGTTCGCTAGCCACGACCTCTGCCGTGTGCGAGACCAAGATTCGTGGTGCCTTTAGCCAGGCAGGGGACGGTAGCTGGGCAAAGAGCCCTTCGAATCGCCCAGGCAGTTTTGAGCGCGCGGTGAACGTGGCGGAAGGATACAGTGTTACCGGGTCTCATTTTGTGGGGGAAAGAAGGCGGCAGCTATATAAGGGGGGAGCGCGGGACGCGCCCTCTCATTGTCTGTCTGTTTAGGTCTCTGGGTGGTTGTGTGCGTGGGTGCAGCTGGGACTCGCCTGACCCGGAGGAGCCTTGCTGCCGCCGCCATGGCTTGGTAACGGCGGCAGGGCCAGCAGCGGCATCGGCCAGTGCAGCGGGCGCAGCAACAGCAGCGGCGTCCTCGGCTCATCCCCGGCGTCTGCAACCATGGCGTGAGTACGGGGGTTGGGGGCAGGGCCCCCGGTCCCCCACCGGGCCTGATCTGGCCGAGCCGGGGAGGGGATAGGGCGCTGAGAAGGCCTCCCCTATGTTGGCGAATGGTTTCTCCCCTGGTGGGGGGGGAGGGCTGAGAATGGTGTAGTCCGTAGCGAGGGAGTTAGTCTCGCGCGAGGGGCGGGGGGGGAAAGGAATGGTCCGCTCGAGACGTTCTGAACGTTCCATTGCGCGTTTCCATTCCCTGTTGGGGGGGGGAGCGCGTTACTGGGAAATACCATATTGAGGGGATGGGGGTGAATTCCTCTTAGCCCAGGGAGAAACCATTTCGCTCAGCCAGGGCTGGAGCGCTCCATCCGGGGGGGGGGGTCGGTCGGCACATGGTTCTGTAGCCCTGAGCTCTGTCTCTCGCCGCCTTTCCACGCCGAGCCGCTGGAGCCGCGCGGGTCCCCAGGGCTCGGCTCTCGGGAGGAGCGCTATGGCCGCAGCCACGGACGGGACAGGCTGCTCGTTCAGCCTCTCGCCCAGGTGCCCCACGATTTTGTAAGCCCTGATTGAGTTTCCAGGCGGCAGCCCATGTTGTCCTGAAACGTCCGCTTCCGAGCTGTGCAGTAAGCGCTCTCCTCCCCTGGCCACGAGTCCGAGCTGTTCAACGCCGCTCGGCTCTTGAACGCCACCAGCTGTAGGAGTAGCCCCAGTGGAAACGTGGCAGGAGGCACAAAATGGCCGCCTATTTATAGGGTGGAGACAGAGGCCCAGGAGCAGGAACATGAAATGGCTGCAGCTTGGCTTCGGCGCAAGAGTCCTGCGCATGAGTCACCGCAGAGTGGTGGGTGGGGCTCTAGCAGTAGGTATGACCATATTTGGTCACGAGGAAACTTGAGTGGCCCTTTTGTTAAGACTTAATGAGCACCATGTTAGGTGTTACCATATGGCCCTGTTGTGGGGACAGAATTCTGAGACCAGCCTGGACCGGGTCAAAGTGCAAAGAATGTGTCTGACAGAAAAAGCGAGATCCTGAAAAGGGAGGCAACCCCAGTCTGCTTAGTGTTCCATAACCTGGTTTTGATAGTGGAACGTTTTTGTTTTGTTGAAAGTGACATTTCTACACCAGTAGAGAACATTCAGTATTTAAATCAAATCAAACACAAATGGCTGTTTCTGCTATATAACAAATCATCTTTTATCTTTGCTCCAGGTTTTTCAAAGCACCTCACAGCAGCATTGCTGTAATTGACAAAGACACCTACTCATCTTCACTCTTTGACAAAAAAGCATTAAAACATCACCAGGATGAGCCTCTTGAACAACGAGATGCCGTTGGGGGGTTTACTGTCCCCCTTCAACCAGTTGTCTTCGGTGGCTGAGGAAAGCCTAGGACTTCTAGATGACTACCTGGAGGTGGCCAAGCCCCTCCGTTCGCATGGGTTCTCCAGCGACAAGGCTAAGGCAGTCTCCTCCAATTGGCTGGCTGTGGATAGTTTGGGCAAAAACACAGATAACAGCCAGGGTAATGCATTACTTTATTCACAAAGGAAATATATCAATTTGGATCAGTTTAGACTAGGGAGTGTTCCCATCTAGTGTCCTATCGTTAAATATTTGCATATCACTTAACATTCTGCCATTGTTATAATTAACCAGTGAGCTGTTTAAATGATGAAACAGCGGTGTCTGTTTAGAATTGAGCATCTCCCTCCATGTTCCACATATGGTTCAGAAGCCTATACTTTGGGGAAGGGTCCCACAAGATATGAGAATGTTGCTGTCATTTGCTTTCACTTATCTCTTAGAAGTCTCTCCCCAAACACTTCAATTCTATGTAGAGATTGGAGGAGCCAGAGAAAAGTGGAATGTCATAAGTCACTATCAGGGTTGTTTTGTCCTGTATAGTAGAGCCCTGCAACTCATCCCAGAACAAATGACAAGTATCAGGTGGGAAAACAACCAGACCCTCTTGGAGTCAGGTTGGTGCAGCCTCTTGTCCTGCCAGAAACCTCAGTCCACAGCACAGTGAGTTTGCACGCCGAAGAGTCTCATGCTAGTGGATGGCAGGAGCAGAGCCACAAAGCTGACGATTCATGCCCTGTTGTGCCAACCCAAGGGACACACAAAGGAGAGCTGACCCCATGGGCATGAGGCAGTGGTGGTGCTGGCTTGGGGTTAGGTCAGAGAACAATTTGACCCCCCCCAGTCAGGTGGGCTTGGGTCCAGTCTGGGTGAGGCCTAAAAATTAGGCCTAAGCAGCCCTCTGCTGTGCAGAACACATGAAAGTGATGGCAGAAGAATCTGCTGCAAGTATTAGATTTGATAAATTTGCATGTGAAAAAGTTTAGCAACAAGAGGATGGATTGAGGGGAAAAAAGCAAAATATTTTGCATCCTGAGTTTTTTCAGAAGGCTTGAGTTGATTGAGAGTGTGACTGTTGTACTTTTATGGTAATTAAGTTTCCCTGTGTTGCAGAGGATGCCTTCTCAGGCATGGATTGGATGGTGGAGAAGATGGATCTGAAGGAATTTGACTTTGATGCCCTGTTAGGAATGGATGATTTGGAAGCCACCGTCTCTCCAGACGAGCTCATGGCCACGTTGGAAGACACGTGTGATCTATTAGACCCTCCTACCCAGGAAATTCACGACAAAGAACCTCCACTGATAACTGACCCAATCATCCATCACCCTGAATCTCCAATTGGAGTAGATCAGGTGGCCTCACTGACTCTCCTTTTGTCTCTTCCCCTCTCCCCAGGGTCCCTGACTTCCACTCCAGACCAATCTTTTAGTTTAGATCTAGGCAGTGAAGTTGATGTACTGGAAGGAGACAGAAAGGCAGAAGCCACCACATTTGTGGTGGTGTTCCCCAAGTTGGAGAAAGAGGAGGAAGCCCACTCAGATGATAGTGGAATATGCATGAGCCCAGAGTCTTATCTGGGGACCCCCCAACACAGTCCAACCACTTCTGTAGAATCTCTCAATGATAGTCAGTTTCCCACAGACCCCATTTGTGATTCAGTGCGGTCCAAACCATATGATCATCCTGCTGAGAAGGTAGTGTCAGCAAAGGTGAAGGGAGAAAAAAGAGCTGATAAAAAACTGAAGAAGATGGAGCAGAATAAGACAGCTGCCACACGTTACCGGCAGAAGAAGAGGGCAGAACAGGAGGCCCTGTCTGGGGAGTGCCAGGAGCTAGAGCAGAAGAATGAGGCATTGAAGGAGAAGGCCGATTCCCTGAGCAAAGAAATCCAGTATTTGAAAGATTTGATCGAAGAGGTCCGCAAGGCCAAGGGCAAAAGAGCTAAAGTCCCCGAGTAGGGTAGTCGGTAGAAGTTCTATGTGCATGTACATAAGAGCTTGATGCTAAAAGTGTATTATTGCCTAATAAATTATTTAATAGTAAGTTGGTTTTTCTGTGTCAGGGAGGGGTGCACCTGAATGAATGGACCATTTTTTTCTCGCTACAGTCTCTGGCTGTCTATAAGCAAGAGTTTGGTAGCCTCTTAGACTCCCTAGCTAATGGAATGGAGACCATGTTTAAAATAAATGAGCTGCCCCTGCTACTGGAGTAGAATTCGGAGACTGCAAGCAAACTGGGATAGGGGTTTGGAGGAAGACCTGGCATGCTGCAGATTTCCAAATGCACTTCACTGCTTGGCACTGTTTTCAGGCTTTGGCCCTGAATTTACTAGGTTGATTCATTTACTTGTGAACTATATCCACCTTGAATCAGTGCACGTGACACAATAGCTGTCATACAGGAAGCCTCGTGAGCTAGAACACAACTGCAATGTTGAAGTATCTGAAAGATATACTTACTAGGTCCTTAAAGGGGCAATGTGAACATGAAAAAAGCATTTTCTTGAAACTAGTACAGCTTTTTCTTTTCATGTTTGCTTTTGTAGCAACAGAAAATGACTAGATAAATATACAAAATGTGGTTCCCCCAACTTAGTCTCCTATTTAGAGGTATACTAGCTACAAAATTGGCAGACAAGTGATTTTCCAAGTTGATGCTATCCATTTAAAATAGCACAACTTGATTCATTTATTTTTGGAATTAAGGGGATCTGTTACTACTTGGAATAGCTTTAGACATGTCCATCTCTAGAGCCCCAATTTAAGCTAAATTAGACTGATTAGAAGTGGAGTTGATTTATACATATTCATCAGGCTGTCACTGATGTGACTGTGATTAATCTTCATGCTAGTCAACTGAAAACACTCAAATGCTTGTATTCAGAACAGCTGTGGCATATTTTCTGTTACTGGCATTTGAGGAATCATTAATCATTGGCAGTAGCTGAAATGGTGGTTACCCTACTTTTCTGTTGTATTAGCATATAGCTGTGGATACAAATTGCATATGGGGGGAGGGGCTTAAACTGGAAAGGAGGTCCTGATAGAGGCATGGAGATGAATTCTGTCTCACTTGACTGAAAGGCTAAAATGGAAAATACTGGTTTGAGTCTGACTGGATGTACAGTAGAACCTGAGTTACAAATACTTCAGGAATGGAAGTTGTAACTGAACTTCTGATTGTGAACTTCTGGTTCCAAATGGGGTGTATGGTTGACTGGTCAGTTTGTAACTAGTGTTCTTAACTCAGGTTCTACTGTACAACGTTTACTATGTTGGCACTAGGATTCTTACCCATTTTTTTTTACCGTGGTCATAGAAGCAGTTGTATCCACTTCACAGTAACAAAAATAGTAGGATAGTGCTTTTGCTCCCTACTTCCTGTTTCTTGTGATGAACACCCTGGCTACAGCAGAGGTCCCTAAACGGGGATGCGGAGGAACATTCGGGCCTGGGCCAGCCCATGTGGGAAGAGTGGGAGTGCCACCCAGCCTCACTCCACCCCCAGCTCTGCTCCAGCCGTGGCTCTCTCTGGCTCTGCTCTTGGCCCTGGCCCCAGGACCAGCTGTGGCTCCACTCCTGGACCCAGATCCATCCCCAGCCTTGGTCCCCTTACCCCTGTCCAGCCCCAGCCAGGAGTGGAGTGGGCAGGAGGGGTGGGGGGAGAGATGGGACTGTGAAAAGTTAAGGAAGCGCTGGTTTTACAGCATTTTTGTCATGGGCATTTACTACCTGCTAATTTTGGCTTCATGACATACTTGAATACTGAATTAGCTTTTGAGCTTGAATGATCCCTTTCAAACCACTTTTAAACTTATTTAAACTCTTAGAGCTAATTTTAAACAACCTGTGGTACTCTTCAAGAGGGATGGCAGTAAAGTGTCCTGGCTAAATTCCAGGTTGGTAATTGGCCGCCAAAAATTATGTTCATATGAAAGTTACCATGCTGTATTGCTGGCACAGCAATTCCTGCTGCATTTAAACCAAAACATAGTTAAAATTACTGGTCTTTATGCAGAATAAAAGGTTTTATGACCATGTACTAGGCACAGCAACAAGACAGTCCATGCCCTGAAAAGCTTAAAATCTAACAGTAAACTTTGGGGAAACCTAGAGGATGGCATTACTTGGTGCTGTCTATATTTTAGGTATATCTGTTCATGCCCTTTTCAAGTGGAATCTTTACGCCATAATTGCTTCTAGCATTTTTCAAGAAGGCCTACGGTGGAGGCTTACCTCAGATTGGAATGGGTAGACTGGTAAATTTCTTTGAGAAGGAGAGGGCTGGGAGAGCCCTCAAACCAAATTTAAATTTACATTTTCCAGTGCACGGCTGGTACAACTTAAATGATTTCCTAGAGTGGGTGAAAAGAAAAATGAGTCCTTATATTAGCCTAAAATTCACAAGCAAATATACAAGAAGTGACCCACTTCATGAACAAAATTTTGCTGTAACCTATCTTCATGAAAAAGCATTAGTAAATGTGTGTGGAGGGGTTAAAACTTATGGAACTTTTACTTCTAGATCACCACTTCCCATCTGGGGCCCTTGATACACAAAACCAGCCCTCTTTGCTTCTCTAGAGAGATGTCTAGGGCTATGTGATGGGGTGAACTCACCCCACACTGGATGGGGAAGGATTAACTTTTCACTGAGCTGAGGAAGCCATGTTCCTGCTGGGCATGCTCCAGATGCAGCTCAGCTCAGTCTGGGTGGATCATTGGGGAGGAAGGACCGTCCTTACACGCTCCAGCCTGGGAACAGCTGGAACCCTCCCCGACTGTGGAAGCCGGAGCCACGGAGACCCAGACTGACACCCAAGTGCCTGTGGATGTCCAAGAGGGATCCAAGTCACTTGTAAATGCATGCAGCAAAAAAGCACCGAGACCTCAACTACAGCTCCAAAAGGTATGGTAGGAAGTGGCCTGGGAGGGGGGCGGGGAATGACACACTACAATCCAGTGGGAAGTTAGTGTGTTTTGGTTGGAACCCTGCTGACGTACTGTTAGGGTCGTGGGCTGGGACCAGCTGGAGCAGGGTGGCCCTGGGTCCCCCTATGCCTGCTGCAACACCTTCCCCAGGTGGTGGCCCATCGAGTCTCGCCAGTAGGCCTTACTGCCCTGCGATTCAAGGCAACTCCATTGACTCTGGCTGCTAGGCTGTGCTGCCCTGTGAATCAAGGTGAATCCCTTTGACTCCAGCCACTAGATCTCATTGCCCTGCCAATCAGGATAACTATATTAACTCCGGGCGCTAGGCCTCACTTCCCTGCGTACCAGGGTAATTCTATTGGCTCTGGCCACTAGGCCCCACTGCCCTGTGAATCAGAGTTACCCTCTCGATTTTAGCCCTTAGGTCTTACCACCTCAAGGTAAAGGACAGTTTGAGGGACAGGGACACCAACCCCATCACAGGCTGAGACAACCACTTGGCATGGAGGGAAGAAACTTGATCCAGGGCAGATGTGTCAATGAACCACCCTTGTGTTCTCTGTCCTGTGAGTTTCAGAGTAGCAGCCATGTTAGTCTGTATTCGCAAAAAGAAAAGGAGTACTTGGGGCACCTTAGAGACTAACCAATTTATTTGAGCATAAGCTTTCGTGAGCTACAGCTCACTTCATCAGATGCATTCAGTGGATGAAGTGAGCTGTAGCTCACGAAAGCTTGTGCTCAAATAAATTGGTTAGTCTCTAAGGTGCCACAAGTACTCCTTTTCTTTTTGTCCTGTGAGTGGGTCAGTGGGTACTCCCTGGCTGCTTTATCTTACCAGGAGCCTTTGACCTCCAGGAGTTACCTAAAAAGACTTTAAAAGGCCACCTAGGGATTTACTTGGGGACTTTTTCACTGTCTAGAGCTGGGGTGGGCAAACTACGGCCCTTGAGCTTCCACTGAGGAGCAGGGTCTGGGGCTTGCCCTGCTCCGGTGCTCCAGGCGGGGAGCAGGGTCTTGGACCACTCCATGTGGCTCCCGGAAGCAGCAGCATGGCCCTTCTCCAGCTCCTATGCGTGGGGGCAGCCAGGGGGTTCTGTTCTGCATGCTGCCCCTACCCCAGGAACGACAGCCAATGGGAGCTAAAGGGGCGATGCCTGCGGACAGGACAACACACAGAGCTGCCTGGCTGCGCCTCTGCATAGGAGCCAGAGAAGGGACATGCCGCTGCTTCCGGGAGCTGCTTGAGGTAAGCACCACCTGGAGCCTTTCCCCATGCCCCAAAACCCTGCCCCAGCCCTGATCCCTCTCCCGCCCTCCGGATTCCTTGATCCCAGCCCGGAGCACCTTCCTGCACCCCAAACTCCTCAGCCCCACCCCAGAGCCCATACCCCCAGCTGGTGCCTGCACCCCTTCCCACACCCCTACCTTCTGCCCCAGTCCTGATCCCCTTCCGGCCCCCTGAACCCCTCAGTCCCAGCCTGGAGCACCCTTCTACACCCCAGACTCCTCATCTGCACCCCCAGCTGGAGCCCTCAACCCCCCTGCACCCCAGCCTGGAGCCCCCTCCTGCACCCTGAACTCATTTTTGGCACCACCCCAGAGCCCACACCCCCAACCAGAGCCCTCACCCCCTCTTGCACCCCAACCCCAATGTTGTGAGTATTCATGGCCCGCCATATCATTTCTATTCCTAGATGTGGCCCTTGGGTCAAAAAGTTTGACCACCCCTGATCTAGAGACTTATTTAGGTCCCAAGCATAACCTTCTTAGTAAAAAGATCTCCGATTAGCTAGTGATTCTTCAAGTTTGTGTGACTTTTCCAGTTGCCCACATTTCAGTAGAGGGGAGAGGCAATCTCACTTAGAGAGCTGAGCCCTAGATCCCTCTAAAAGAATCTCAAGAAAGTTTGGAACGCTTGTTTGGGCATGGGTTGGTGAGGTGTTTTACAGAATTCCCCACTAGTTTACCCATTCTAAGAAATGGGGAATCCTCGCTGTAATTGCCCTCTTACCAACAAATGTTCATTTTTTTTGGCAGCAGGTACCCAGACTAGCAATACTAGTCTAGTCCATGTTTGCTTTTCCTTGGAATGTTCCTCTTGGCATGTGCTTTCCCTCTTCCCAGTGCTCATATGGAGGTTTCCTGCTTGTCATAGGGACTCCCTTAATCCTAGTTGCCTGAGACTGGCAGGCTTGCTACATGGACCTGCTGATGCTTTTCCAAGAGATTAGAAGTCCTCTGTTCCTAGGCTAAGACCTTTGTCAGCATGGCTCAGTAATGTTCTCAGGCCCTGACACCCACATTTCTCAGCCTGGTTTGCAATAAGACACTCTTAAAGGAGTTGTACATTTTTGATAGGGTGGTCCAGACACTGCTGTACCGACAGCAAAAATGACGACATCTTTTGTTGTCTATTGTGTGGATGGTTCTGTTCCAGATGATGCAGGTAAGAGGGTTTCCCCGCCCCCCCCAGCTAGATGGACCAGAGTGACAGCCATCTTTGATTTCCTGAAGAAGGTTTCTATCAAAGGCCTAGTCTCTGACCCTGCTCAGGGTTCTTGCCACTGTGTTCAGGAGTCTGTTTGGGGATCAAGAGATCCTCTTATCTGGTATCAGTATTACTGAAGTCCACTCTTCAATTAGCTGCCCAGTGTCTTTGAGGAATCTAATACTTGTTCTCAGGTCTGCAGTCCTGCATCCTGAAAGTTCCTGAGTAACAATAACTCTGGGGAGAACAGAATGGAAGAGCTACCTGCACTTGCCTGTAGTCTTCCCTATTTGATATTCCCTAATGACCAAGATGTCCTTTGCATGTGTTCTTGTTTTTGCCAAAAGTCCAATCCTCCTCTCATCTGATCCATGCATCAAAGTATCTATCTTGTCCTGACTCAGGAAGGAAAATGCCTGGCACACCTTGGGCCTCAGCAGGGCCCTCAAGGGTAATTAGACAGACGAGAAGCCTTCAGGTGAAATGGATCCCCCATTTCCATCTCTTCCAGGGTTTGGGGAAAGGCCTCATCATGTTCAGATACATCCTGGTCAAGTGGATCAGGTCTGGTAACCAGGAGGCTTATGAGGCCACAAAAGTTCCCTGCCAGTGAGACTTAGAGTCCATGACACTGGAGTTACCTCCTAGGCCAGAGACTGGAAGTGTCCATAGCTGCCACCTGGTGTTCCCTGTACTCTTTCACTAGACACTATTGGCTAGGTTCACTGCCCTTGAGTACAGTTGCTTAGAGTAGGGTTTCCTTCTGCACTCAGAAGGGGTCAGGTTCTCTTTCTCCCTCCTCCCGCAGCCAGCGGCTTCCTCTTCTCATTCAGCCAACTCTCTTACCTCCCTTCCTTGGCTGTCTTTCTATAGGGTGTACAGCTATACAGAGCCCAGCTACTGCTGTGTCAGCCAAGCCACTGAAAGATAAATCCTACTCCCAACTTTACCTTCTAATTTGCTTTCCATGGCTCGATGGAGACCACACAGATCCCCATCCTGGCAGGCTTTGATGAGAGACTCTCCTCTGGGAGGTAGAGCAGGCTAATACATTTTCTTCAGATAGGGACTCAAACTGGAGAAGCAGAAGGAGCCCCAATGAGTGGGAAAATCCTGGATGCCGACTAGTCAGTATCTTGTCTCAGAGCAAGGGAAGATCCAAAGTCTGCACAGTCTCAACTGAGCCACAGAAAACACATTAGCTGGTAAGTTGGTCTGTAAAATGTTTTTGTTTCATCTTCCTTAGAGTAAACCCACCAAAGACAGGGAGTCAAACTCTGTCATGGCATGTGAATAAACTTCTTGTGTTCCCATAGCAGCTCTCGTAGAGCAAAACTAGATGTTTTACTCAAAAGGATGAGTGTAATATAAGAACCCAAATAGAATAGAAACATCCCAATCTCCTACCACTGAAATACAATCATCCAGGGGTAGGGAGATCAGAGCTGCAGACAAACAGGGAACAGCACAATACTTCCACAGGTCTTTTAAAGTAATTTCTATTTCTCCCCCCGCTTCTTTCAGGAAAACTACTTTGACTTTAAAAGAGGTGTGGGGGAAAAAACCCTGCTGCTTTCTGTGTCTGACTGCAGCTCTGATCATCTTGTCTTCAAACAGGTCATCAAACTGATGCTAAGGCTGCCTCATGGCCCATATTTCAATTACAGATGTAACTTTCAATAAATAATTTAGTCATTTAGTCATGCTTTTAAACAGTATCTGTAGATTGGAAACTTTATTCTTCCATTGTAATTTTCATAAATTCCAGGGTGAGAAAGGACACTTTTTTACTCCTGCTGGAATTCTGCACCTCTGTGTAATGCAGAATTAATGTTTCCTGCAGAATTTTATTTTTCATGCAGATTTTGAGATTTCCACCAAAATGCTTCCTTTTTCCAGTTTTGCTTGTTTCAAATATATTAGTTACATATACACATAGTGTCTTTGCGCACACATGAGCACTTTGGCTGTGTGAGCAGAGGGGCTCAATGTAAAAACCTTATGGGGTACTGTTAAATTAAATTGGTCGTGACTTGTGACCCTCCCTTTTATATTCCCTGCCAGCCTGAATCCACCTATCACTGCGCACACACACACACCCAGCGTTCCCACCTGCGCCTGGCACGGGTGTGCATACCACCTCCGGAGACAAAGGGGTCTTGGCTGACAAACCATGTACATGACCCAACCCACATAAACACCCCCCCCCCCACACACACACACTCTACCCTGGGTCTCCCTTCCCCCATGCTAACCATCCACTATCCTACAACTAAACTATTGCTAACTCACCAACTCCACTCCCGCTAGTGGCATGATCCAAAAACCTTACAATACACACACAAGCTCGAACTTGGACAACACATGACAGACACACAAAACAGTACTTAAGGATGCTAGTGCCCTCTTAGGCCAGGTCATTACAATACGTTTGTATAATGACTTTGTTTAAATATTTAATTTCACTGAAAGAGAAGAGAACTGTTAACAAAGATACATCAAGTTCTGTATTAATATGCCTAGTAAGGAATCTATTTGTCAAAAAAACATTTCCTGAATCTTTTTTTGTCGGCTGTATTGTTAGACATACTTGCTGACAGGTATTTTGAAATAAATTGCCAAAATAATTGAAATTGGCATGATTATATTGTGTTTTTGGCAAATAAAATATGCAGAATTTTAAAATTTGTGCAGAATTTAAGTTTTGTCGCAGTATTCCCCCAGGAATATATTATGATCATCTAGTCTGACCTCTTGAATAACACTGGCCATAGAACTTCCCCAAAATAATTCCTAGAGCAGATCTTTTAGAAGAATATCCAATCTTGATTTACAAATTATCAGTGATGGAGAATCTACTACAACCCTGGGTATATTGTTCCAATCTTTAATAACTCTCACTGTTAAAAATGTATGCTTTATTTCCATTCTGAATTCATCTAGCTTCAACTTCCAGCCATTGAATTGTTATACCCCCTCTGCTAAAGAAACTTTCCTTTAATCCCTTTCTTTGCACTATTTTTATGCACCGTGAATACCATTCTATGATGAGCCAAAGGAAGAAAACCCTTTTTAAAAGGGGAGGAAGGTGTAGTCTTAGACTTCCTTAGAGACAGACTGGACAACTGATAGCTCTTCATGTGCTAATTTGTTTTATATTTTGTCAGGATTCATGACATTTTGTCTTATCACCTTATCTCAGAGCATACTTGTTTAAATTGGTTCTTCTCTGTTTACAAAGAGGGCAGTTCCTCTGCCCAGCAAGAGAGAGAAGTAGGGAAATAGAGCAAGTTAAATACACTTTATCTGTCGCACTCTGAGACTACCAGTCCCTGCATATAGTTGGCAGTTTAATTAAGACCATTTTGAATTCTGGATGTGTGTGTGTGTGCTGGCTATGAGTATTTCTGGGTTTCAGTGAGGGGGTGTGTATGTGTGTGTGTGGGGGTGGTAATGGCACAGCTGACTCAAGGGAGGTACAGTGTGGGCAGATGCAGGCTTCACACAACTCTCCTCATGCACCTCAAGCTAGGCATGATGCATCCCAGCATATTCCACTCCTGTTCCATTGTCTGAGTATAAGTCACGTGTTCATATACATAACTCGTATCAGGGTCCCTCCCATACTCTGAACTCTGGGGTACCGGTGTGGGGACCTGCATGCAAGACCCCCTTCGCTCATTCTTACCAGCTTAGGTTAAAAACTTCTCCAAGGCACAAACTTTGCCTTGGCCTTGAATCGTATGCTGCCCCCACCAAGCGTCTTAGACAAAGACCAGGGAAAGAGCCCATTTGGAGACGTCTTCCCCCAAAATATCCCCCCAAGCCCTACACCCCCTTTCCTGGGGAGGCTTGAGAATAAACAAGATGAGCACAGACCAGCCTTGGATTTTTAAGACCCAAAAAATCCAAATCAGATTCTTTAAAAAACCCAGAACTTTATTAGAAGAACAAAAAAAGATAAGAGAACAACTCTGTAAGATCAGAATGGAAGATAATCTTACAGGCAGTCAGATTCAAAACACAGAGAATCCCTCCAGGCAAAACCTTACATTACAAAAAGACACAAAAACAGGAATACACATTTCCTCCAGCACAGCGAATTTACAAGCCAAAACAAAGAAAACCTAACACATTTTTTAGCTAAATTACTTACTAACTCTACAGGAGTTGGAGAACTTGCATCCTTGATCTGTTCCCAGCAAAAGTATCACACAGACAGACAAAAGCCTTTTTCTCCCCCCCTTCCAGATTTGAAAGTATCTTGTCCCCTCATTGGTCATTTTGGGTCAGGTACCAGCGAGGTTACATTAGCTTCTTAACCCTTTATAGGTGAAAGGATTTTGCCTCTGGCCGGGAGGGATTTTACAGCACTGTATACTTCCCTTTATTTTTGTGACAATACAGGCAGGCTGCAGTCTTCTGCAAAGCTGTTCTGACCATGTGTGCCCTCTTTCCCACCACTTTATTTCTGCTACTGTTGCATGCCGATAACTTCCTCTTCAATCTATTTTTAGATCCAGGTGCTTGTACTAGTTCTCTGTAAATACGAATAGAAAAGCAAACCACCCCTAAAGAAGCCATCTGTCTCCTTTGCTGTCCTGAGAAAACAGCTGCACTCCTGTACCCCGTGTGCAAGCCCGAATCCCCACTGCAGCTTTGCAGAGTGAAAGTCAGGGTGATAAAATCCGACTAACCTCTCTTGGCAAGAAGCCCAGAAATAGCAGCAAGGACAGACTGCCCTTTGGGAGATGAGCACTCCCTCTTAGTGCCACTGAACTGCATTAACCAGCAGGATAAGGCAGGATATTCTGGTCAGACTATTTCAGGCAAAAGCCATAGCCTGGCAGCCCAACCCCTTCCCCCTCTCTCATCCCAGCACAACCTTCAGTCTACTCTCCAGAAAGCAGTCACGGTGCCTCTTGAGCAAACGGATCCTTTGCCTCTCTTATGTTTCCTGGTGTCTTATTCCACTATGTGATTTGGTTCTGCCTAAATTCCTGTTTTCCCCTCACCTTCTCCCTTTCGAGACTGTCCCTCCTTTCCCCTAACCCCTATGTAACAATTCTGCTACTGATTATCAACTTCTTCTTTAACTCTGAAAGCCTTTTTGGGGGCAACATTTATTTTCCAGTGAGAATAAACCCCATTCCTTTTATTTTTCCCCTATCACTTAATCCTCCAGACCTGGTAACATCTGCATTGAATATGTACAGAGTAACTATTTTCCAATCTGTGCCAATTTCTTAGCAATTAAAGGTGTCTGGGTTCTGGCTACCTTGGAGACCTCCTCTCTCCTTCTGCATCATACTTTCAGTAGAGAGCCACTTAGAGGCACTCTCTAAATTCAACTTCCAGTGTGGGGCGGGTCCTTGGATCTAGTGTATGCTTCCTCTTTTGTATCAACAAAGCTTGTATTAACTCTGAGTGCATGTCAACATTGACTCTACCAATTTGCTTTCCATTCGTGTTGTAGGAGGAGTGTCAGCCACACCCTGGCTTTATGGACCTGATTCATAATAGGCTAGCCCAGAGGTGGGCAAACTACTGCCCGTGGGACTGTCCTGCCTGGCCCTGGGGAGGCTAGCCCCCAGCCCCTCCCCTGCTCCCCCACAGCCTCACCTCACCATGCTGCCAGCACAGCAGCATAGCTGGCTGCGAGCTCCTGCTGCTCTAAGCGGCATGGTAAGGGGGCAGGGAGTGGGTTGGATAAGGGGCAGGAGGTCCTGGGAGGCAATCAGGGGATAGGGAGCAGTTGGATGGGGTGGAGGAGGTTTGGGGGGGGGAAACAGGAAGGGTTGGATAGGTATGAGAGTCCCAGGGAGGCCTGTCATGGGGCAGGGGTGTGGACAGGGAGCAGGGGGGTTCTGGGAGGGGGTGGTCAGGGGACAAGGAGGTGGGGGGGGGTGTTGGATGGGTCAGGGGTTCTGAGGGGGGCAGTCAGGGGGTGGGGGCCAGGCTGTTTGGGGAGGCCCAGCCTTCCCTACCCAGCCCTCCATACAGTTTCACAACCCTGATGTGGCCCTTGGGCCAGAAAGTTTGCCCACCCCTGGGCTAGCCCAATACTAAACACCCAGGGACTGCTTTGCCCTGTAATTCCTCTGCCAGAAGTAGACCACTGCCAGACTCACATGTTATTTACATTTATATTAAAGGTGCTGCTGCCTTTCTCCTCCCTGTAGAGGGGAAAAGTTATACATAAGATGGCAACCCCCTAACTTTAGCTATCTTTATTTTCTGCTGCAGCATACTCAGCCAGTGGTGTAGATCTGGGACCAGAGCCCGGAGTCTAGCCACAGTGAGCTCATCCAACCCAGCACTCACCCTACTGTGGTAGGAAGAAATCAAGTGTGGGAGCACACAGCTAAAACAGAAGGGAATGCACTCTGACAGGATCAGCTCTTCCAGGCTGAAGAGCTTCTGTCAATGGAAGCCAAGGGGAAATAGGAGCTATGTAAATGTAAAAGCACCCAGGCCACTCCTTGCACACTAAAAGCCTTCCTCCCTATTTCTTGTGGGGCACAGCTTGGCCTGTAGGCGATGGCTGAGTGAAGCAAGAGGCTCTTCTAACCCCGCTTTCTCAATACCCCACAATGGTCATTCACTAGCATTTGCACATTTAATATATTTTATATTATGAAGTCTCCTGTGGTTCTACACTCTACTGTCCAAAATGCTGTTCCTTCAGCTTATATGTAGTGAGCAGCAGCTTGTAGGGATGGGGAAGAGGACTCACTGGCCTGCTCAGTCCAAGCATCACACGTGGCTGGGCTATGCTCTTCCACTTGATGGACAGAAGCAAGCCTGAACAGGCCTTCACACTTGTTGTAGGATCGAGATAAGTTAATACAGGCAGAAACAGCAGAATTAGTTGGAATGTGTAAATACATGTTTAAATTGTTCTTAGCATGTCTCATGGTTACAGGGCTAGCTGCACCTCTGTTCTCTTCCTGGTCTGAGTGTACTCCCTCAGGTGTCAGGCCTTGTGACTTCACCTCTCCTGGGGAGCAATTCCACAGTTCTCACACAGGGCCAGGTCTAGGAGTGGATCACCTGTTCTTACCCAGCAGGTCCAACTGGATTCAGCTCATATGGTTCTTTCCTTCTGGAGTCTGTGACCAGCAGCATACACACTGACCAAATAACCTTCTTAACAACAATACTTTAGTTTTAACAGTAGGAACAAATAATTTAGAGGACTTCAAAAAACAGCTGTCTCCCTGCGTATCACTTTCCGTCTCCCAGTAGCAGCCTAAGAAAACCTAACTTCTTCAGCCTCCCCCATGGGTACCTGGGTCAGTCTGGTGCCCCTACCCGACCACCTCCTCTCTTGTGAGGAAGCCCCTTTTTAAACTGCCCAACTTCTTGTTCTTCATTCTCAGACTCGGGCCCCTCTGGACAAAGCTAGTTTTGCAAGTTGGCTGGAAAGGAAATCCTCTAAAGCCCTCACAGATATGGGCTGTTACGGGACCATGCCCAAATAGTTAAGGGTTTGCTTGCTGAGGGGTAGAGGGCTGCCCAGGCCTAATTTTTAAGCCCCCTTGACCCAAGCCTTCCTTCCTAACCTGAGACAGTGCCACTGCCTCCAGCCCAGAGTAGCCGCATCCTCTCAGGTGACTCAGCCCTATCGAAGGGTGGCTTATTTCAAGGTGTTCTTTCACTTCCTGCTTGCTTTTCCTTCCAGCCCCTATTAAACCAATCCTCATACAGTAAACACCCCAATAACCACGGCAACATACATATGCGTATGTTACAGAGCAGCTCCACCACCACAGTATGTATGACACCTTTATTTTAAACAAGATGGCAAATTAAAAATGGCTCTCTCTAAACTTACTCTAGCCAACTGGAAACAAATTCAAAGTACAGTTAAAAAAACCAGGAAAAGCTACTCATTACCCTATACATTTTTCTGTTTTTGCACCAAGAACACGTACAAAAGAAGGGAACTGGTCTTTGCACTGCTCTAGTGTGTCTGCAGAAGAGAGAAATGAGTAATTGAGAAATCCCCTTTCCATCCTCTTACACAAGAAGGTCCAAGCAACATGTACAATAAGGAACACTAATACCCAGAATTAGCTGTATTTGGTCACTACAGCTTCCTGTTTCAATAATATCTTGGCTTCCCAAACCTTGCATTTCTGAGAAATCCTCCCCCACTCTCCATCTGGTCACTGTGTATTGCAGGTAAGTGGGTGGTGTTACAAATTACACCTGAGAGGACACGCACACAACTGCTGCGAATTTCACCTGGTAGGACACGCACACAAATGCTACGAATTACACCTGGTAGGTCACGCACAGTTCGAGTCTAGGCTGAGGCACATAAACAAAGTCCACAACTGCAGAGTTCCCAAAAGACACTAAGTTTATTACGCTCGAGCGTGGTGCCCCCCTGCTAGCCAGGAGGGGACCCTGAATAGAGATTATACAAAGGCTATATACTTTTTAGCAAAGCATGTTGCCCTTGTGCATTGGAAACCTTAGCCAATAAACAAACCCTTGTCTTATCTACCACCTATCCCTGCTTGGTGCATTCCTTGTGCTATACCAGTATGTTAATTACACAGCATGGTCCTAAAGCCATGCATCAGTAACCTTTATTATCAGGATGGGAGGCCTTACATCAAGGCCAAGAGACAGGGAGTTAGAGACTGACAAAAACCAGATACTGGGAGTCAAGGCAGGCTGGAGACAAGGAGGAGGATTTTCACAGGGATTCAGTATCTAAGGATCACTCCTCCTGGTGTATGATGTGCTGGCATTTAAACAATGGTGGGCCCCAAACCAAAATGGAGTCACATGTGCTAACTTTTCCTTAACAGTGGTAGAACACACCAGTGAGGAAAGAGGAGCAACAGGAACAAATTTGGCAATTGCAATGAGAATGAAAGGAAGAGAGTATACAGGGCTGCTCGACATTGAAGCTCAGCCAGCCTATTTTACACAGAGGCAATGATTCACATAATTCATATTTGGGCTACTTTTTTTGAGGGGGAGGGCACTCATTCTTTTAACGCCTTTGTTTTCAAGTGGAGAACAAAGGTCCTACTTTCTGGGGAGTATAACAGATGGCAAAGTAGCCACCAACCCTCTAGAAACACATTGTATAGGGGTAGCACAATGGACAACTTCCCCACCTGCTGGCCAAACTACATGTTACAACATCCAAAGCATTTAGCATTAGTTTTTGGGTAGGAGAGAATTGCCTCCCTTGACCCAACATCACAATCACCAGCCAAAAGTTCTCAACAGTATACTGCCTTCACCTTCACCAGCTGGTGTTTGCAAGGCAGGGAGGGGTGGGTATTCTCAGGGGAAGTGACAGATAGCCACACCTAGCAGGTTTGGGACAGAGGAGCTGATATGTGGGTTAATACTAGGGCCAGCTGTACTATGCAGCAACACTACCCCCATGTGTTTAGTACCCTGATTTAATGGGCTTGAGTGTAAACTACCAGCTGTATAAGGAGATTTGTGGGAGGGAAGGCTGGGAGGAGTCCAGTACAGAAAGGTTATTTCACTTCCACTCAGCAGTCCAATGAAGGAAAGTAGAAAATATCCATATATTAACATGGAGCACAGAGACCTTTCACACAGCCCTAAAACAGCCTAAAAAGAATTGTGCCTGAATGACCTGTTTCACCTCTGCCAACCCCACCCTATTGGAATAATCATTCTACCACAGAGGTACGCAAGTACGTTCTCTGCCATAGTGACTACTGTTCAAGCACCATAAGCCTACGTGGCATTACACAAGGAGAAAAAAGTGAAGGACCTTGCCTGATGGAGATCATAACCTAAACAGAGGTTTGAATGGTACTCACATCTTCTCCTTCCTAGAGCATCCTTCCTTTTTCTGATAATTTGTTCCAGCTGCTCCACAATTCAGCTCTAAATAGTCTCCTGTGCTTCCCGTAATGAGACCTGCCACTTTAAGCTGTCTTTTCCAGAACAGATGGATAGAAGGATCCTGTCTCAGAGGAGCAGAGTTTGCATCTGGCTTGAATGAAGAGTCTGCTCTACTCCAGGAGAACATGAGTGAGGTGCTGGCTGGAAGTGGGCAGTAGAGGAAACATGATGCACCCTAACAACATGATCTCCCTGGATGCTTTTGAGTCTACAGCATCACATCCCATGCTAGTAACTAACGAATTCTGTACATGTGTGTGAAGTCTCGCATTGGACGTGACATCTAAACATATGCTGGCAAGAGGTATCATCCCACTCCCCTGGTCTCCCATCCCAAACAGGAGGACACGGTCAGTCCCATGCTCTGAACACTCAGTTTTGGAAAGCCTGGAGCTGCAAGAGTTCTCATCACACTGCTCCAGCTCGCCCAAAGTATTCTCTCTCAAACTTCTGGAAGTCTTCCTCCGTGAAGACAGTGCCTTCAGATTTCTTCTTTGGCTTCTCTGGGGGGCGGTCTCTAGATTTCCTGCCCCTATTCTGGTCGAGAACCTTCAAATAATAGGAAGGAAAGATTATTACAGCCTTTGCTAATCCAGCCCCAGACACAGCATAAACTACTGTGCCAGTAATCCCCTGCTATTCCAGTCCTGGCAATGCAGAGAATTAAGACAGATGTTTACTAGGGTTAACAAAAGCTTGTGTTTGGGGCAGCAGCAGACTCCACTTGGGTTTTTGGGACTAATGTCAAAGATGGTCTCAGCTCTTTTGCTGCTGAGGGCCTTGAAGCCAAAACCAACTGCTAGGGCTGAAAGCTTATCACAAACTTTGTTAAGAAGAATGGGCGATTTACAGCATCCCTTTCGGCTGCTTAGTTCTCTTGCTTTTGGTTTTGTTGAAACCCACAGGCATCTATCTGAAGACAAACAACAAAACATATTCCCAGGCAGGTGGGAAGTATTTCCCAAGGTGCTGTGAACTGCTTCTCAGTTACTGGCGAGCTGCTCACAGCAGAACAGGTTTCCCTGCTGAACAGTCATTGTAGTATCTAGGACAACTCAACAGGGAGAGGGGGAAGCATGGTCTAGTGGGCTATGCACAGGACAGAGAAAGTTAGTTCTGTGTTCTCAACCTGGCTCCGACACCAATGCCCTACATAGCTTTGGTAAAGCCTTAGTTTCTCCCTCTGGAACATGGGGATAACACCTCCCTCCGTAGAGGAGTTGTGTGACTAGTATATATGACACTATATATGCTGAGCTATTAAATAAATGCCATCTACTTAATACACGTTTGTACTTTTTCCAAACCTGTTATGCAGCTATAAAGGAAACAGAGCAAAACATTTCCTTTTTCCCCCAGTTTACTTTTTACACCTGACAGACAGTAGTCGGTTTCATTAGCGTCCCCAGTTGTATGGGTCTTTAAAAATCAACAGGGGAAAGAAACATTTTAAGTGACAGGAAAACAAAATCAAAAACAAACAAACAAAAAACACAAGGGGCACCACATGTAGCAACTTGATGATCACTTTAGATAAGCTATTACCAGCAGGAGAGTGGGGTGGGAGGAGGTATTGTTTCATGGTCTCTGTGTATATAATGTCTTCTGCAGTTTCCACAGTATGCATCCGATGAAGTGAGCTGTAGCTCACGAAAGCTCATGCTCAAATAAATTGGTTAGTCTCTAAGGTGCCACAAGTCCTCTTTTTCTTTTCACATGTAGCAACTGGACTTATTAACTTTTTTTAAAATTGTCAACTTGACATACACTCATTGGTTTTATTAAAGAGAGATATGGAGACTGTAGACACACAATGAAATACAGGTTTGAATAAGGGGAAAAAGGACTGTGGGGAAGAAATGGGTCAGAGAGAGGGAAATTTTAATGAAGAGAGTAAGGTTATATGATTATATTAATGTTACCAACTGCCCTGAATTCTATCATTAAGGGGAGAAAAATGAAAATAACCCAGAATTATTGACTGCACTTATAAAACAGAAGATTCTACTGGATACCCCAAAATACACATTTTTCTGTACAATTAGTTATGTTTTGGGAAAGAGGCCTTATAAAATCATCTTGCTGGATCTTCCGAGAAATCCTAAGGCTGGCCCTGGGCATAGTTGTGTGATCATTATAGATCATTTTGGGACCTCGGGATGGTAGTGCAGTAAGTTATTTTGTAAACACACCCAAAAATACTAAGGCCAACATTAGCTACCACCCAAACTCATTTTTAGCATTGACCTGTGCCTCAGGTGTTCACCAGTCTCCAAGGTGAATGACCTGTGGGAGCCACTTCCCCTTTCGCGGTATTCTAGGGAACAAAAACAGGACTCCCTTGCCTGCTGCGTGATGGTTTTGTCCGCAGTGAATCGGCCCTTCGTCATGTACTGCAAGTTCTTCTTCAAGTGATCCACAGCCTGATGCTTCCGATACTCCTCTGGGAAAGGGCAGAGAGCAACAAAACATCTCTGTAAGTGTGTACTGTATAACAACTAGATGAAGAGTACAGGGAGCCGGATGGGGGTATCGCGGCCAGGCCAGGCTATGACACTATTGCTGGGGGGTGTCTCCCTGTGCATCAAAACTGTTTGAGGAGTCATGGGGACAGGACATCCAGCAGGAGACACACAAGGTAACGGGGATAGGATTGTGATCAGGGCCCCCGTGGTGCAGCCAGGCACAAAGAGGTTCCTATGGAGCCCCGGTCACGAGCAGGCAGGCCTAGGAGGTAGGGTCACCTGCATGCAACAGGCTGCTCCCCCCACAAAGCTGGCAGCCCCGAGAGAGCTGCCCTCCTACTCCAAGATGGCCTGGGGTGATAGCACCCCCCCCCCGGCTCCTCGGGGCCAGGGTGTTTTCAGAACAGCGGGTTCTCCTCCAGTCAGTCCCCGGTTTCTGTGCCCAGCCCCATCCCACCAGCAAGGGGTAGTAGCGGCGGGGAGGGTCTCCGTCACCTATCGCCGACTTGGTGACTTTGCCCTTGGCCGTGGTCTTGTGCCTGCCAGGCCCCCGAGCCGCCTTCCTCCTCTTCGGGGCTGTGCGCGGCCGCTGCTGGGGGCCGCTGAGCCCGGGCTGGTGCCCTGCGGGGAGGGGGAGAGAGACGTTAACGTGACCGCGCAGGTGACGGATCTGAGCCCCGCTCAGGCCTGGCCCCGCCCGCCCACTCACCCGCCGCCGTCTCCGTCTCCAGCAGCTCCAGCCCCTTCCTCAGCAGGGAAGCCGACATTCTCCCCACGTGGAGCCGGCTTCCGCCTACCGATGCACCGCCTCCTCCTTCGGCCCTGCCACACTTCCGGTCCCCTGCCGCTTCCGCCGGCAGCCCCGCCACACTTCCGGTCCTGCGCCGCGCCGCGCCGCGCCGCTTCCGCCGGCAGCCCTGCCACACTTCCAGCCTGCGGATACACCGCCTCCTACTTCAGCGCCGCCACACTTCCGATCTTCCGCCACGCCGCTTCCGCTAGCGGCCCTGCCACACTTCCGGCACACGCGCTCGGGACAGTCATCGGCACTCCGCGCCCCGCCCGTCCCGCACATGCGCAGAGGGCGCGTTGGGCCTCTGGTGGGTGATGGGGAAGCTCTCACAGTGGTTCTGGCGAGGCAGAGAGCGCGGGGCAGCGGCTGGCCCCTCCCCCCCAGCAGCGTGAGGGGAGGCCCAAGGGCAGGAAACCCCGCTCCCCCCACCGAGATGCCACCCCGGCTTCTCCTTCCCTGCCCCCAGCTTTGTGGGGGGAGCAGCCTGCTGCACGCAGGTGACCCCTGCTCGGGATTGGGGCTCCCTGGGAGCCTCTCTGCGCCTGGCTGCACCATGCGGGCCCTGATCTCAGTCACAGCATCCTTACCTGGCGCTTCTCCTGCCGGCTCTGCCTGTCTCGCTCAGCTGCCCAAGTTGGGCCAATAAAAGATATTCCCTCACCCACCTTGTCTCTCCTACTCCCCGAGTCTCATACTGGGATTGCAAGCTCTTCAGGGCAGGGGCCATTTCTGATTTCTTTGTATATAGCCAGCACAATGGGGCTAGAGGCCTGTAGGTGCTGCCACAGGGGAAATAATAAGTAAAATGAAAATAATACCCTGGTATCGTGATTTTCCAGACCAAGCCCCAAAACCATCCCAGTCTGACTCCTGAGGCACAGAATTTAACCTGGTCAAAAATTACATTTATTATTCATTAGTATTTTACTTATTTATATTACCCCCCCGACAGAGACAACGTTATTGTCTTCTAAGTTCAGTCATCATTTGAATAGGTGGTCACAGAATTATTTGATTTTAGCCAATGCTAACGCAACAAGATGACATGAGAGAAGAAGGGGAGGGGTTTATGCTCCCTTGACAAGTGTGCTCTTAAGGCCATATGGGGAAAAAAAGATACACTTGAAGTTTGCTTCCATTATTTTTCATGGCAAAAATATTTTACTAACAAAAGTGCTACTGTAGACAAAGCTCTAGTGAGCAATGCAAAGCACTTCCACTTTTCTTCTCTTAACCACCAGGTGCTGAGAACATTGTTCCCACTGTTATGGGCTTGTGTAATGAGCATTCAGGAGTCAGCCTGGCTGAAAAGAAGGCACAGCACTTTCATTATACTTCTCGAACTTTTTAGAACATAATGGGCATGCTGAGAGGCTTCCCATTAGCACAGTCAGCCCCATGTGAGATCTATCTTTACATCCCCCTAAAACAACATAGAAGTAAGCTATCAGCATGGTCAGTAGATGTAACATTTTCCAAAGTCGTGTCATTAATTCATTGTAGTGTATTTCAGTCCTGTTAGTGTCTGGGAGATTTTTCTCCAGGCATGACTGTTAAAGTTCCTCTTGACTGTATTCTGACTTCCCTTCATAGGTGCCTGGACTTGTCAGCCTTAGCAATGCTGGTGTCTGTAATGATTCTACAATGGTTCCTGTCATGCTTCTGCACTCACTGACACAGATTTTCTCATGACCTTTTCTGTTCCTCGAGGAATCCAGTTTTTGTCTATTTTCCCAAATGCCAAGCAATATAATTTTTTCAGCAGTTCCCTTAAAAGTGTATTGATCATCTGTACATTTTAAATTCATTTTGCTAGTTTATCATCCCCTTAAATCACTGTTCATTCATAGGGTACATCTGCACTGCAATAAAAGGCCTGCAGCACAGCTGCGGCTGGCCAAGATCAGCTGACTTGAGCTCACAGGGTTCGGACTGTGGAGCTAAACATTACATTATAGGCATTTGGGCTTGGGCTGGAGCCTAGGGACTGAAGCCCTCTTAGGAGGTTGAGTGTCAGAGCCTGGGCTCCAGCCCAAGCCCCGAACGTCTGCACTGCAAGTTTTAGCCCCGCAGCCCAAACCCTATAAGCCCAAGTCAATTGACCCTGACTCTAAGACTCAGTGACGCTGTTTTTTATTGCGGTGTAGATGTACCCATAGAGTCATAGATTTTAAGACCACAAGGGACCATTAGATCATCTAGTCTGATCACAGGCCATAGAATTTCACCCAGTTACCCCTGTATTGAGCCCAATAATTTGCATTTGACTAAAACATATCTTCCAGAAAGGCATCCAGTCTCGATCTGAGGACATCAAGAGATTGAGAATCCACCACTGCCCTTGGGAGTATGTTCTGATGATTACTCGCCTGCACTGACAAAAATGTATGCCTTAGTTCTCTATGGTGCCTGTATTGGAACTGTTATTTTGTTTTATCCAAATCAGCAGTTAAGCCACCTTTGTACAGTTTAGATAGTAGATAGTTTCTGTTGGACCAGCAGTTTACTTTTTAAAGTTTGGTGTTAGGGCTCTTTGTCTTGGTATTTACAAAAATTGCTCAGTATTTAATTATGTTCTTTACGTTCCCCAGCTCATATTAGAATTTCATCCAGTATAATTGAGCACTTTGTCAACCTTTCAAAAATCTGTGCAATTGCTCTTTGAAATGTTTCTGGGGTGGAATGAAAACAGAATGGTACTCATTTAAATGTACAACTTCCAAATAAGTCACTAGCTTATAGCTCGACTCATCTAAGTTTACAGCAAAAAATGCATGTCCTGCATCTCATACTGAGACTGTCTTTTCTCCTGAGAAGTTTGTTGTCCATCCGCAGCTTTCATCAGCTAATGTTCACATTTTATGGCTTGATTTAAATCAAATAACTCAATGCACATGTCATAAATATAAAGGGAAAAGTAACCACCTTTCTGTATACAGTGCTATAAAATCCCTCCTGGCCAGAGGCAAAACCCTTTCACCTGTAAAGGGTTAAGAAGCTAAAATAACCTCGCTGGCACCTGACCCAAAATGACCAATGAGGGGACAAGATACTTTCAAAGCTGGCGGGGGGGATGAAACAAAGGTTCTCTCTGTCTGTGTGATGCTTTTGCTGGGACCAGAGCAGGAATGCAGGTCAGAACTCCTGTAAAGAGTTAGTAAGCAATCTAGTTAGATATGTGTTAGATTCTGTTTTGTTTAAATGGCTGATAAAATAAGTTGTGCTGAATGGAATGTATATTCCTGTTTTTGTGTCTTTTTGTAACTTAAGGTTTTGCCTAGAGGGATTCTCTATGTTTTGCATCTGATTACCCTGTAAGGTATTTACCATCCTGATTTTACAGAGGTGATTCTTTTACCTTTTCTTTAATTAAAATTCTTCTTTTAAGAACCTGATTGATTTTTCATTGTTCTTAAGGTCCAAGGGTCTGTGTTCCCCTGTACCAATTGGTGAGGATTATTATTAAGCCTTTCCAAGGAAAGGGGGTGTAGGGCTTGTTGGGGGGGGGTATTTTGGGGGAAGACGTCTCCAAGTGGTCTCTTTCCCTGTTCTTTGTTTAAAACGCTTGGTGGTGGCAGCATACTGTTCAAGGACAAGGCAAAGTATGTACCTTGGGGAAGTTTTTAACCTAAGTTGATAAGAATAAGCTTAGGGGGTCTTTCATGCAGGTCCCCACATCTGTACCCTAGAGTTCAGAGTGGGGAAGGAACCTTGACAGCACATCCATACTTTATTTGGCTCTTTCAGTTGCAAGGTTGGAATTGTCCCACCGGATAGGTTGCTCTAACTTTCCAATAGTTCCCAGCTTTTCCATGTTATCAGGTTAATTTTCTGCTTCATTTCTGAGGGCAAATGGAAAGTTTCCTTCCTGGATAGATTGCTAAAGTTTCAGATTTGTCTATCTTAATGTGGTACTTTCCATCCAGTTAATCTAGGTCTTGGAAGGCATTTGAGAATTTTCCTATTATGCTGCCTGTGCCCTCTATGGGATTCTGTTCCATTTATAGTAAGCATCTTTTTAGTAACTTTCACCCTACACAGGTTTTTAACTGTATAGCAGGGTGTCAATGTTGCTAACTCCCATAATTTTATAGCAGGTCTCATGATATTTTGGTGTTTTTGTTAAAGCCCCAACCCCTGGAGTTAGGTGATTACATGAGAATCTCAGCTTTCATTTTTTTAAAAAAGTCAGTTTCTAGCCCTCATGGTTGTGGAGAAAAGCAGATGTGGCCTAAGTGAAAAAACAAAGGCAAATGAAAAGACCCTGCAATTTATTATTCTTTAAAATTAATTGTTTAAAGCCAATCTTATGGTGTTTTGAAGGCTCGACTCATGAATTTTGAATACATGGGGTTGGCAATACTGGTGGGTATATTGACATTTGTTCTTTGGAAAGTGAGAGACATGGATGTTTAAATCAATATCTAGTAGGTACTTACAATAGGCACTGGTACATTATGTGCAGAATATGAAATATGCTTTGCTTTAAATAGCAGCACCATTTCATTAACTACAATATTACGCCATTCCATTGGAATAACGTGGCTTTATGAGCCTACAGCCAACTCTGCCCTTATTAATATTTAGGTGTATTTGCCAACCCGAAGCAGTTTGTGCTGAAGTCGCTCTACCTCCAAAGAGCTATGGATCACTGCATTGCTATTCTCCAAGTGTACAGGCATTCTGGCCTTTTAACTGTGTGACACGTATTTGAAAAATGGGCTTTCCTCCCCTGAATACGAACAAATGCCAGTCAATTCTTTGGTTCGTGTTCATGAACACGTCTAGGGCAGAGGGAGTTCTGCTGGTCAGAAAACCTTTTATTCTGGTTTGGATTATTTTGTTTTACTTCATTTCTATTTTCAAAGTCCTACCACCTGCACTACATGCTACCCATTCTGTACCAAGCCACTGAGTCTGCATGTCGCTTATATCATTGCTTCTACAAATCTCTGTGGCTCAGGTTAAGATTAAATCAGTTTCCTATTGTGCCGGATGCTGTACATACATGTAATAAAAGACAGTCCCTGCCCTGAAGAGCATGCAGTCTGAAGAGAGCAAGGGTAGGAGTAAGGGACTATTTTTATCCCCATTTGAGGAGGAACAGAGATTAAGCGACTCAACCAGGGTGTTGGTGACAGAGTTAGGAACAGAATCCAGTGCTCCTGAGTTCAAGGCCAGTGCTGTAAACCACATGATCATTCTCTCTCTCTAAGTGCTGCGGTGTTGGTAGATACTGGGAGCACAGAAAGGTCCTGCATAGTTACACCAGAGCTAAGTGCTGTGACAGTAATAACCCAGAAGTGATACAGAGTCAGCACTACTTCCAAGTGTAATGGAACCTCTAGACTTCACTCTGAAAGTGCCTTCCAGAGCATCTCAAACTCTGAACTTCAGAAACACTTATCAGTATTGAAAAGCCCAAGGAGGCCTAACTTTTTTCACTTTAATGGGTAACTGGGCAGACTGCTTGAATCTTGCTGAGGTGGTTATTCTGCCTCCTAGTCGTCTGGATCTCTGTTAACACCCTGAACTTCTTTTCTTTAGGTGAAATCCTGACCCCACTGAAGTCATCAGGAGTTTAGACATTGACTTCAGTGGGGTCAGGATTTTACCCTTTAACTTCTAGGCCTTGGCCTTTTTTCTTCTTTGGATTTCAGACTGTCCTTTCTCCTTTTCTTCCCTCTGGCTTTAGGCTTGCCCCTTCCCTTTTGACTAGTCGCTTTGGATTTGGCCTGTTTCCTTCCACTCATCTGTGACTTTTGACTTACCCTTCTCCTTCTTTCCTTTAATTTGTTTGACTTTATTTCCCTGGCTTTCCACATTCTCTTGTTCAGGACTCTGGACAATGCTGTCACAGTCTGAGACAGACTCACCTCTGAAAATGTTCTGGGTTGGGGACATGCTGATGAGTGCCAGAGAAAGCAGGGACTTCCAGAGAGGGGACTGATTGATTGCATTTAATGGTAGATTCTTTTGCAAGAGAGATTTGCTGAAAGCCTGCCCTGGCACTTAGCTTTGGGATTACTTGGCTTCTGATAATAGAACCAGAGTCTGGTCAGCTCAGGGATGGCTTTATCTTAAATGGAGATAATGATCCTTATCTTCCTATGGAGAGTGCTTTGACATGTGGAGATGAAATGTGCTATGGTAGAGCTGAGTAATATGCTCTACACGTGCTTTTCTTAAATGGTGCGAGGTCAGTTATTGTTATTGTCAGTTATTGCGCGACTTTCAAACCAGTAACAGGCTCTGTAGCTAGTTCCTAGCCCCTGTGCCCATTTGGATGCTCCATAGGCCTGGACTGGACTAGCCTTTACAAACAAGTCCAGGGGTTTGCAGTCGTGAAGCTGCTGCAGCTCCAATGCTGCTCTTCGACCACTAGGGGCCACTGTGCAGAGCAGAGTGTGAGGGGGCAGCCATTGCTCCCATCTCTGGCTGCCCTAGACCCTTCTCCTTGCTGAGGTCCCAGCTGTTTCAGTGTGGAGCAGAGCTGGTACAGGTGGGGTGGAGCTAGTGCAGTGCTGGCAGTGGCCTGTCCTCCCCATAGTGCTGCTGCAGTGACTGAAGGGGGGGTCATGTCTCCCCCCGCCAGGCTTGGCACTCTGGAGAGGTGCCTGGAGACAATCATTTGGGGGTGGGAGGGGAGTCCCCTCCAGCCCAGTGAAGATGGCCCTTGAGGTAGCTGCAGGGTGGGGACAGGCCTTCCCCGCATGTGCTGCAGAGGGGCCGGCAGTGCTTACAGTGGTCTGAACGAAGTGGGGGTTTAGCATAACCTGGGATCAGCAGTTTTGCTAAGACAGTGCTTCAAGTGAACCCCTCAGCAGCAACCCACCCTTAGGTGCTGGGACTAGGGGTGCTGGGGGAGCTGCCACCCCTTCTGGCTTGAAGTGGTTTCCATCATATCCAGGGTTTACAGTTTGGTTCAATGGCTCTCCACACCCTCACTATACAAATTGTTCCAGCCCCTGAGGCCCACTCAATTATTGCCAGGTCTGGGGCCCCTTGCAGCTCCCCCCCCTACGCTTTAAGCCCTGCGGGAGGGCAGCGTAGCAGACCAGCTGTCTCCCTGCCAAAAAGACAACAGTCAGTAGCACTGGGGGAGACTGTTTGGGTCATGGGGTTGAAGGGGGAGGCAGGGCTGTATGCTTAGGGGTGATGTTTACCCCAGCCCCACCCACTGAGATTGTCCCATGGCTCACTGACAGGCTTGCCCAAGGGGGTGTAACAAGGGAGTATCATTTGTCAGCCTCTGGCAGTTAAGATCGCTATTGGCTCCATGGGTAGCGTTGTCCTGGACAAGGGTTCGGATGCTGGAGATCTGAGCTAATTCCTCCCAATAATGCCCCCCTGCTGCCTTATTCTCCTCGCTAGGGACAGCTGAAGCTGGCTGTCGGGAGCTGTAACTTCCCCCATCTGTTTTCTCTGAAGGTGAAGAAAGAAATGATGGATTAAAGTGGGGAGAAAAACCGCAAGCTGGAAACTTTTGAGCTGGACTTGTGTGTGGAGCCGCTACCCCTTCATCACTAGATGTCGCTGTGAGGCAGGATTTTCAGGTGAGCCAGGCTGCTGCGCTTAGAGCGGTGGGCCCACCTCAAGCCAGGGTCTTACTGGGAATGGAGTGGGAGAGCAGGAGCAGGGTTGGCCTCTTCTGGATTTTGCTCCTTCCACCTCGGTGTTGCGTGTGTCATCAATAAGGCATTGCAGGGAGGGAGGCATGTGATCTTGGCTGCCTGTGATTTCCTCTGACCAGATCCTGCCTTTTCTAAACACCCCAGAATATTGTCTGATAGCCAGCGGGGTCTTGAACCAGCCAGCACCCCTGCAGCACCAGCTTCCTCTCAGCAGTGCCCACCCTGGAGTGCGATGGTGCGAGCTTCCTCTCAGCAGTGCCCATTGCATACCAACTACAATATCAGTTCCTGCCTGGAGTCCCTAGCTAGCACTCAGCCCTGGATTACTGCTCCCATCTCTGTACAGTGGACTCACGTGGATCGCCCCTCCCACACACACATACAGCATGCTACACCTATTGCAAAAGGCAGCAGTGCATTGCCCCGCTCTCCTGGGCTTTGTTGGACCTCCAGGGAGTCCTAGTGCTAGGGCAGAGTGCTGGGACGGGAGCAGAAGAACTGCGGGATGAGTGGGGCATGTCCGTGCTTGGGAGAGTTGGGCCTGATCTGTGCAAACTACTCTCCTATCCTGCTGCATTTCTGGAATCCAGAACCAGCCAGCCAAGTCATAAACATTGTGCTCTGTCTCCATTACCAAACCAACAGTGTGATTAGTGAGATCAAGCACGCGGACCCAAACACCCATTTAGAGTCTGTCATGCGCGCACACTAAGGAGGACGTCCAATTAAACGGACAATGGGCTGCCTGCAATGAGGGACAGAAGCCGGTACAGATATGTGGCGTACCCCACATCTGTATGTCTCACTTCCCAGTTCCCAAACACAGTGTGTAACCTCCCTGCCCATCTGTTTTTGCCATTCCTTTTCCTCCCCTTTGTGTTTTTCATTTTCTCCATTCTTTATCCCCTCTCTCTGTCCATCTCTCTACATCCCCCTGCCCCTTGTTTTTCCTTTTCTGATTCCCTCTCTCCTGATCTGTCATCTCTCCGCCTCTCGCTCCTTCCACTGGGGTTGGCCTTCAGCACAAACTGCTTGGAGTCTCTTGCTTTTTTTGAGGGGAAGGGAGTGAGCTGGGATCTTGCATTCATTCTGCAGCTCACAGCCTGGCCTGACCTTTCTCCTATGGTATCTGAACTGGAGAAGGAGAAAATTCATCACTTGGTCTACCCTTCCAGCACCTGGAATCGTCACAGATCCTAAGGCCAGCCTTGCCTCTCTTTCTCTTGCTTTCCCTCTGTGTCTTTCTTCCCCTCCCCCATCCTTAGCAGTGTGTTACTGCCCTGTGGCACACTCTGACCTTCTCTCTTCCTACATAAAAGAAAGACAGATAGGTTCTGCAGAAGGGAAGTAGGAGAGCGGAGATGCTGTCTCTGCCCTTGCCCTCTCTGACTGGGATGCCTCTTGTTCTAACCTTGAGTTCCCTGTCTCTGCACCTCCCTCGTTTGTTTCCCTCTGCCCTAGATTGGAGATGGACCCCATGGCCACTTTCCCCTGCTCAGAGGGATCTCCAGCTCCAAGAGCCTGTTGGTCATGCTCTAGGGGCGGAAATAGGATGACCAAGAAGCTGTGAATCAGCAATACGCTGTTCTGGCAGGAGATTTGGAGAATGAAAGTGGTCACGTGGGGGCTAATGTGATTCCGTTGCTGGTTTGTTCCCTTGGAAGCCAGGAACAAAGGAAAGAGAGATGTTCACAAAACCACCAACCCAGCGAGGGATTGTGAGCCTGGTCCTTATCTCTAAGTGTAACTCCATCCATCTTGGTTGTCTTTGTCCTGATTTACAGCAGTGTAAGAGCACAAGCAAGCTCCAGTGTGGCTAGGTCTATACCACAGTCTCAGCTTGAGGAGACATACCTGAGCTAGCTAGCTAGCTGTAATCTAGCTAGCTGGTGTACCAGAGCAGTGAAGCCGCAGCAGTGTACCTTTCAGCCTGGGCTCTGCGAGGCCCTGGGTAATTACTCGCAGGGCTAGCCCAAGCTGAAGCGCACGTTGCGATGGCTTCCCTGCTTCAATACCCAAGCTAGCTAGACGAAAGCTAGCTCCAGTCTGTCTGCTTGAGCTGCAGTCACACCCCAGATCATAGACCGTATAGACCTAGCCTGTGTGTGAACGAACATGCTTGCTTAGGAGTAGAGTCTCTGTGCCCATGTGTTTGCACACTGATGGGGTGTGGATCAGAATGTATGGCTTTGCATGGACCTCTGTGTGCGTCAGTGTTGACTTTGTACACGGCCCTGGGTGGCGTCTGAGGGGTTGTTGGTGTCCGTGTGTATATCTGAGGGTGTGCATGTGTCTTGTCTGCACATGTATCTGTTTGCATGTGGCTGTATGTGTGTGCATGTGTGTACATCAAGGAAGGAGAGAGGTATGGAAGGGGTGGGAAGTGAACCTCCAGCACTCTGTGGTGGCCACCTGTGTCTTGGCCGGCCCACGTGACTGGGGAAGAGCACCGTCAAAGTTCCTGTGCCCTGCAGATCCCAGGGTTGCGGCTGCTCCTGTCACTTGTGCTGGGCTGCGCAGTTCTGGGAGAGTGCCAGGTGGGAGACAGAATACGACTCTGCTTGATCAAGTGCCAGGGTGCATTAACGTTCGCTCTGTCACAGTGCGGCACAGTTAATGCCGGATTCCAGCAAATGAAGGAGGGCAGAGGGGTTGAATGGGGTCAGCAGCTGGGCAGGTAGTGGAGGGAGGCTGTCTCTGCACAGCCCAGATGGGTAACACTTGAAACCTTACCTAGGGGGAACCTGCAGCTGGTTAAGACTCTCCCCTCGGTAAGCCGTGCTGCCATGGAAACGTCCCTAAATGGTCTGCACTAGTGCTTTGTTGACACAGACAAACCCGAGACTGGACTGCTCTGGGGACAGGGTCCAGAGCCTCTCACCCCTTCCAAGCGGACCTGAGTTGAGGGGCTGGAGAAGGGGGGGACACGACAGCATCGCTTTGGGGATTGTAATGAGTGTCAAGAGGAAGGGGAGAGCAGCCGGCACAGAGGAGGCGGCGGCGGGATGAGCCCTGCGGGGCCGTCTAGAGCCGATGATGCAGAGCTAATTGGCAGAGTGGGCATTGCCGTCTAGCAAACGGTCAGGCGCCTTGGGCAGACAGGGAGCTTCAACTGGTAGGACAGTGGTTGAAATGGTTTATGAGCCTTTTGGGAAGAGTTCTGTAGGAATAAGGGAGAGGGCACGGATCCAGAGGGAAAGTGTCCTGGGCTGGGGAGCTGCGAATGCTTCGTCTACTCAGCATGTGCGTGCGTGTGGCATGTAAACAGAAACAGCTCCTTGCAGCGATGCCCCATCAGTGCCGGCTGAGCAGCGTGAGCTTCCTCACAGCAGGGCCTTGTCTGGGCCACCCAGGCACCCGCATTTAACACCCCATTGGCACAGCGCCCCCCGTGCCTGTTGTGGGTGTCTCGCCTTGCTTGGGCATCTTTTTGGGCTAACAAAATTCTGAATATTTCACTCTTGCGGAGTCCCAGCCTCCCTCCCCGCCGGGTTGTTCTGCTCCTTCCCTGTGCCCACTAAACAAGCTGTCTCCTTCCAGCATTGCCTGGCTGTGGCACTTGCCTCTCAGGGGAATAGTTAACGGGTCAGCTAGTGTCGAAGGCTTTGCTGGGACATCCCAGCCAGGCACGAATAGCCAGCTTGCACACTGGTTACCATCCACCCTCCTCCTCCCTGCTGTCCCTTGGGGGTGAGGTGGGGAGGAGGTTTTGCAGATGTTCGGGTTCACCATGGGGGTGGATGAGGCTGCATTTGTGTTCTGGGCCATTCCTTTCTCAGCCTGGGCATTCTCTCCTCTCTCCGATTCGGTCTCCCTCGCCCACCTAGGCGTCCTGTCACTTTCCAATTGAAAAGCCAAATGAAATTTCCAGGCGGTTTGCAGCCTTTATGATTCACTTGTTTGTTTTCCTCCCTTTCTGTCTCTCTCCCATTTTTTTTATTTTTAATTTATTTCTCTCTCTCTCTCTCTCTCTGTCTTTTCACTCCAGCCACCTGCCTGCTTTGAATTTAGTTTGCACCAAGGGCAGGAGAAATTCATTTTCCTCTTTTCTATTTTATACAGTGTTTTATACAGTGGGTTTTTTTTCTGACTGCAGAAGTAAATGGAGGTGCTGTGGAGATGTGTGCTTTCTCTCACCTCATCCTGCTCTTTCTTAACTACTTGCCCCACTGCTGAAAACATCTGGTGATCACTACCCAGTGTCTCTTCCTCGTCCCAGCAGTTCAGGGGAACCCAGTGACAATAAATGGGGCCACTGAGTGTCCGAGCAGGGAGTGGTAGCGCTAGGAAGCTCACAGTTTGCAGAGGATCATTCCACATGTCTAGCTCCTTGTGGGGCACAGAGGTGAGGGATCTCCTGGTGTGAATTTGATGCTGGGCTGGAAGTGCACTTTGCGGCTGAGCTGGGGCATGTTCTGGGGGAGGGGGAGCTCATGCTGTGAGTTGGGTGCTGGGTGGATGAGGAACTTTATGCTGTGTCAGAGCCGTGATGGGCACGTGGGTGATAAAGTGCACCATGATTAGACCATTTGGATGCACCTGGGGAAGGAAGCTCACGCTGTGGCTGAGCCGTGCCATTCCACTAGGGCGGTGAGGAGGCTTATGCCATGGCTAAGCCGTGATGGGAGCCGCGAGGAGGAAATCCATGCCATGGTGAGCTGTGGCGGGGCAGCAGGGGAGGAAGCTCATGCCATGGCTGAACCAAGCTGCAGCATTGGAGTGAGGAAGCTCACGGAGTGGCCGGACCATGATGGATAGTGGGGGCAAGGAAGTGCCAAGCATGGCAAGACCCTGAGAGGGCATGCGTACAGCTTGCCCTGGGCGCACTGCAGAACTGTGTTATGGTGCTATCTTTTACTGTCAGGAAGGCGTACAACTTTCAGTGAAGGGGAACTGAACAGGAAGCAACTTCCAAACTTAGGCGACCCAAAGATGGATGTGAGTATGTATGTGTGGTGCTCAGTTGCATGGCATATTTCTGTGATCTGGTGTGTGTGTGTGTGTGTGTGTGTGTCTTACCTTTTAGAAAGGAAGACTCGTTTATCTCAGCATTCTAATTGTGTCCCATTAAAATGCAAATTTGGGTTTATGCATTGAAATTGTCAGTAACGTCGCCATGGCAACTGGAGTTTGAGGGTGGGGAATTGGAAGAGGTGGGACTGTGCAGCTCTCCTCAGAAGCCCTGTCGAGTAAGTCCAAGTACCTGAAACCCTCAGATCTGAACAGTCCCTGCCAGCAGATGCTGGGGTAGTGCTGAAGTTCTCCTGGTAATAGTGGAGTCACCATCCTGGAGCACGCCACTGACTCATGTAGTCCAGAGGACCAAGTCTAGCAAGAACCAGCTCTGGTCCTTCAGAGGACAGTGAACCCCTCCCACTCTCCCCCCACTCCCCACTCATGCAGCCAGGGGAAAATCCTTACTGAGCCCCACAGGCTTCTACCCTCAAATGCTAGGTTCCAGCACCCTTACCAGAGGGAGTAGATACTATTACAGAGCATTACAACCTCCCCTTATAAACTCCCGGCCAGACTGCCTGCCCCGGGGGCCTCCTGCAGCAGTGAGTTCCACATGCTGGCGGTACTCTGCATAAAGTGAGTACAGCGTTTCCTTTGATCATTTCTCAGTGCCTCGTGCTCTCCCTTTGTGCTTGCGTGATGGGGGAGGGTGAAAAGGCGCTGCTGATTTGTTCTCAGTGGGGCCCTCATCCCGTCAAACACTGCGGTTGGGTCCCCTCGAGCTTGTCCTCCTTCCAGCTTCACAACGAACCACGACGCTGCTTGAAAGTTGTGATCATTGAGGGAGCTGTGGGCAGGGGCAGGGAATGCTGAAGGAGGTGAGACAGGAGTAGAGCACTGTACTGTAAAAGAAGAAACTGTGCATCTCTGCATTGGTTGTTGACTGAGAATCTAATAACTTTGATGGCCAATGACGTGTGAAGGGTTGAGTCACAAATAGGTCCCCTGTGCCACTGCAGATGCCCATGTGAGGTCCCCCCGCCCCTCCCAGTTAAGGGTTTCAGAAGGACTTCTGGCTGCCTCCTCTGGGGCTGGGATTTGATCTCTGTTTTCTTCTGTGACCCAAGAAATCTGCTCACAAATGTGTAAATACAAAAAATAATGTGGTGTTGATGATCCGGTGGTGCGTTGTGATAGTCGGGCTCATCGACTGGTGGATTATTGTCTCCAGAGTCCTTTGTGGAATGGGGCACAGAGATAAATATCCCCTGTGGACTTGTAGCTCAGCCAGGGGAGACCCCAGATTCAGAAGGGGCAGATCTGGACTCAAGCATTGCCATGCACGCCGGCTTCTCTGTTTAGGAGAGACAGTCTCCTTCCCGCTCCATGCCTCTGAAACACTGTCCTGCTCTCCTGTACTGCAGTGCACTTAAAAGCTGTGTCCCTATTTCCCTCCCCAGCTTCCCCGGTGCATAGATTTCCAGTGTGGGCAGATACATGTGCTGCCTACGGAGGTGAAGAGCTGACACTTCTCTGTCTCCTAAGTGAGTGGTGGCATGAGTGATTTGCTGGCTTGTTTTCTGGGACCCACCGTGGAGGTCTCTCCCCCTCTGCTTTGAGAGGTTCATGTTTATACAAAGTGTCTCCCGGGTGATATGGGTGGGGTGAGCAAGGGCCTGGAACCCAAGGAGTCAGGGATGTGAGCTCTGCTACCCTCTGATCAGCCAAGTCACTGCATTGGGGAGACAGTAACCCCAAAACGTGAACCCTGGTTGGAATTGGGGCATGGGAGAAGGAAAGGCCTTTAGCATCCTAGCTCCCTCCAGGAGAAGATGGAAAGCGGGTGGGGGAGGAACAGTGGGGAAAGATCTGCGAGGTGCTAGCACCATGGCACATGAATGGCTGAGGCTGGCATGGCAGGGAGAGAAACCCTAAAGCAAACAAAGGCAGGGCAGTGACAAGGGAAATGCCTGCATCAGCCTTGGTGGGAGAGGTGGCATCTCGCCAGGTTCATCTCTGTTCTAATGGGTTTGATGAGTTCAGTAGCAGGTGAGGCCATACAAAAGGAAAAGAAAAGGCTCACGGATTTGTGACACAGAGGAAGGGCTCTGTTCAGGTGTTTAAAATAAATGACATTCTAGAGGGAATGCGCCAATGAATGCTTGAAAGCAGGAGAGGAGGGCTCAGGGAGGGGGAGAATGTGGGACAAAGAACAGGAGAGAAGGGGAAAGAAAAAAAGCGAGAGGAAGAAAGGAAAGTGAGAGGCAGAACAGGGAAAAGTAGCCTCTCAGACAAACATTCCTATTCCCCATGCATTATCCCACTGACATCCTGTTTACTCTAGTGATGAGCCAGGCATCTCTAGCATGGAATCTCTGCCCGGCATTATAGCTCATGATTTCTGTCTCTCTCTCCCCACCCCTCTTTTTAATGGACAGCGTTTGGGTCATTCTTTTCTCTGCATCACACAGAGGGGTAACAGAAATGTCATTTCTTACCTGGTTGAGGTTTCACTGAGAGTGAAGATTAAACATTTGCCTCTTGAAACAACAGAGTTGTAATCTAAGGAATAAGCCCCACGGTCCCACTTTGAATAATCCGAGACTAAGTCTGCACTCCAATCAGAGGTGTGATTGTAGCATGTGTAGACGTAGTCTGGCTAGCTCGGGTACCAAGAGCAGTGAAGCTGCGGCAGCATGGACTGCAGCACGGGCTGTACAAGCCCACCAGGGACCCGGGGTATGTGTATGGGTAGCTAGCCCATGCTGCTGTTGGTTTACTGCTATTGGTACTCGTGCTGGCTAGATCAAAGCCAGCTTGGGTATGTCTACACGTGCTTCAATCACACCTTGGAATGCGATGTAGGCATCCCCTAAGTGGTGAAACAGGAGCAGAGGAGAGATTGGGAATGGGGGGCTCAGGAGCGTTCACCTTGAGGCCACTCATTCCCAGTGAAATGAGTTGGTGGGTCTCAGTGCAGTTCCTGCTAGGCAGACACTTGCCTCACAAAATGCACCCTCATGAGAGGATCTTGTTGGAGGGAGCCCCCTTGCTGTCCACCTTAGCAGACAGGCCAAGAACTGAACTGGCTTGGACCCCGGCTCCCATTAACTCCCTGACAGTGACCCTTTCAGACCAGGGCCGCGAGCCACTCTCCATCAGCATGGCATTTCCTTTACACCTTCTCCCCTCAGATGCTGCGAGTTGTTACCTTCCCAGGGCAGATCTACCTTGCTGGCTTTCTGTGTGTGGAGCTGTAGGGTTTTCCCATACCCCCCGTCTTGGACATACTTAGACATGTCTCTTGGGGTGTGTTGAATCTGAGCTGGCCTGAGTGACAGCGGCATGAGTGACAGCATGTGTTGACCTGTGACCTGCCCACCCACTTTGCCATGTGGAGATAGCAACGGTGTGATCAATGGCTGATCAACCTAGTCTTAACCTAGTGCAGCATATGCTCGCTGATGCCGAGGAGTGCCCGCTTGCTCCCCTCCTTGCTGTCAGAAACAAGTCACTTGCAGGCTGCTTTGCCGACACTCCTTCGCCGGTTCTCCCTTGTCCTTGGGAAAGTTGTAAGACAGGCTGCTCTGGGGAGATGCAAACTTTGAGGCTGGAGTTTCCTGTGCCATTTTCAGTGGTTCTAAAAAAGAGAATATTCAGCACCACCTTGGAGCTCAGCACGGGACGTGTGCCGGCACACGCATGCGTGTGTGTTTGCATGCAGTGGAGGGAATGACTCACTGGGCCCCCTCCTGGTTTTCAGACCCCCAGTCTGCCTCCCACTCCCTGTCGGGGCATGTTTTCTGCTGCTGATGCTCAGAGTGCTTTGATTCCAGAGGCACAGCAAGGCTGTTGGCGGGGGGTGACTGCAAAGGCGGGGAGTGGTAGAGGAGAAGCAGGTCACCTAGTATTTGGCCCGTCCCCTGCCCTGGTAGCAGGCAGTGTGATCGGGAGAGCGGGGTCAGAGCCCTGTGCAGTCTTCAGGCTGCGGGAGTAGGGTGTGCAGCGAGAGCTGGCATGCCTGGATGATAAAGGGAGCGAACACCAGGCTGTGCAGAGCGTTGCAAAAGTTTCCATGACTCTGCTCCCCCTTGACTATGGTCTGAAGAAGATTGGACAGAATCTAGAGGAGTCCCGAAATAAACCCATCCACCCTCGCAATCTCCCATGCAGCCTATTTCCGGCTTTTCTAATTGAGCCTTGATTGACGCTGTCTCGTTTCCATGCCGAGTCTCCTGTGTAACTAAATCATTAGTGTAAATTAAATTTCGATTATTTTTTAAATCAGCAAAAATAGTGCTGTTTAATTGACAGCAATTATTTCCAGTGTTACGGTAATGAGTCAAACGCGAAGCATTCTGAGCGAGCACTGGTTAAGATCGCTGGCAAGGGGGAAGAGGGACCCAGCTGACCCTGTCTGTGATGTTGAACAGGCTGGCAGCTGCTGGTGGCTGTGAGGGCATGATAGGTGGTTTCCTACCTGGGCAGTTCCCATGGGGCCAGGTGTGATCTATCCTGCCCCTTCCTGGCAAATGTCCTGCCACACCCTGGGAGCTGGGTGCAAGCTGTCAGTCATAGTGGGAGGAGCAGACAGCTGGACCTTGTAAGGGAGGGGATAAAAGGAGGAGTGTGGGCTCTCGGAGAAGCCTTTGCATCCAGGGAGAATTTCACTCCCACCTGAACCTTGGCTGGTGAGGATCTTATGTCTCTGGCTTAGTGGGACATGGCAAAGGACACTGTTAGGACTTCTGGAAGTGAGTATCATGATGGGGCTGCAGTGTGTTCTTGCAGAGGGCTGTTACTCTGCTGAGGCTGGGGCTACTTTTTGGGGGCACAGAAGTAGCCTGACCCCATGGGGCGTGCACAGGAGGCCTATGGAAAATTGGCTAGAGAGAGAACCGTACTGTGACTTGATGGAGAACAGGTGTGTCTCCTCAAAGACACAATACATTCCAAAATTTCCCTTCCCTCAAACTAGCAGGACTGGGTCATTCCAGCCACAAACCTGTCCTGCTTTCTATCAAACAGGAATCCTGGCACAGCATTGCCTCTGTGCTCGCTACTTTTCCGTCTGTGCCTTGCTGCCTGTCTCTGGGAAATGCTGCCCATGACCTCAGCCATCATACCTGTGTCAGCTGCACAGGGCAGGAACACCTGGGGCCCCCTGTCCACTGGTGACATATCTTGGGTACGTTCTGACAGGTAGTCAGGACTCATTGTCTCTCTAAGAAACCAGGAAAATAAGCTTGTGTCTGAATCCCAGGTGCAGAGAGGGTCTGCCTGTCACAGGCAATTCAGATCCTGCACTGCCTGGCAATGTTGTTTTCATTCTGCAGGCTACTATTCATCCATCTCTCTCTCCTCCCCTTCACTCTTCTCTTTCCCCCTCCTCTCCTTCTTTGGTCCTGAGCCTCCTCATAACAGATACTGGCTGAACTACAGTGTGTTTTGGGGATGCAGTCAGACATTAAGGATCAAATTATGCCATGTAGGCACTGGTCCAGATTGGAGACAATTGGCACAATCCCTGTCCAAGCCCCTTAGAGTGTAGGGGGAGTGTGCGGGCTGCACTATGGCAAAGAATGGTGTAGTCTGCTCCCCTTTGCCTGGTGTGCATGGGAGCAGGAGCTCCAGGGGACATAGAAGGAGCAATCCCTGTGCTCACCCAAATGCCAGGGCTGGGATTATCCTTGGCCCTTGCCTGTGTGACAAAGCCCCAGGATGCACCATCTGTGAGGTTTGAACTCTAGACCTAAAAACAGTAAGCCTCTATTGCTTGAGCTGAAGGAGCATCTCTGTTCCATTGCGGGCAAAAGCAGCCTCACCAGCCTCTTGTGTGGCCCATCCACAAGAAGGAGACAGAGAGACAGGGTTAATGTGGCTTATACACGGGGTGCTCAGGGTGGGTGAGGCTCCATCAATCTGCTCAAGAACCCAGGGGACAATCTGTCCCTAATATAAGGATTGTTCTGGGAATGCCAAACTCCTTCCACCTGGGACCAAAATCTAAATTTGAACCCACGTACAGGGATGGACTGCCATTGCATGTGCCTACTTGTGCCATTCTGCTGCTCTAACCTCCCCAGACTTCTGCTTCTTCCAAGGAATCCCAGGTAGCCTGTTGCCTCCTTGGAGTTGCAGAAGTACCCTTGGAAACTGGTTGCAGGATTGGAGGTCTGAGAGAGAGTCACAGTGAGTTGGGAAGCCGGCAGAGGAGGTTTGGAAATGTGGGGAGTAAATCACAGCTGTGATGAATTTGACCTAATCTGATCTATCAGATTTCTAACATGCCCATCACTGGCGTATTTAGCACAAGAAAGTGTTCTCAAGCGAGCTAGGTTCTGAACATGTGACTGACGACCCGCTTTTCAAGGGGTCATTCTAACCGGAAGTGATGTGGTCACATGGTTAGAGCTAAGGAACTGGGACTCAAGAATGTTCTGGTTTCTAATTCCAGTTACTGACTCGTGTGACCTCTGGCAGATGAGGGTAACTAGAATCAGACGTGCTTCTTGCCTTTGGTAGGATAAGGTAGGGGCCACTGGGCTGGGAAACTGCTGACATTGGCTTTGGAGACTACCAGCATTTGGGCAGATCCAGAGCAGCACCCTTATTTCAACACCAAGGCTATGGAAAGCTGATTCACAGAGCACATTGCAGCCTGGGATCCCAGGCAGTGTTTCCTTTTCAGCACCATCCCTTTGGACAGCTCCCCAGAGACCATCCCAACCTGTCCTGGAGGGAAGGACTACAGCCAACATTTGATGTGCAGTTTTTGAAGATCTATTTATTTGCATGATAGCACTTTTCCTGTAATACAAAGCCTTGAACCTCCAGGTTATTGGGAGGGCATGTGCTGGGGCGAGTCCGGTTAACAGCAATATTAGTGCAATGGTTATTGATGGGGTGAGTGGTGTGAAGGCCATGTTATTGGCAGGGGGAGTGTTGGAGCAGGCTGGGTGAGGCTAGGTTATTGGAGGAGTGCATTTAGGAGAGGGCCAGCTTATCCATGGAGCAATGGAATAGCTGACTGTGTTTTTTTTCCTGTGGCGACTCAAGTGGCTTGCCCAGAGTCTCACACAATGACTTGGTTGCAGATACTGTGCTGGGATGCTCCGTACAAAAGGGGCATTGTTCCAGAAGTTTGATATTGGTAAAAGCAGTGTCAGATTAAGGCAGGAACCTGTGGTTATCCGGATCTGGGCCTTGAATATGGAGGAGGCCTCAGAATTTGAGAACATGGAGGACTGGGCTCCAAGAAGGCACCACTTGCTGATGTTGCCATTGCAGGTGCTCACGCTGTTGGTCTGTCTGGCTCTGTGCGGGGGTCCATCAGTGCAGTTCCCGCTGCATCCGGCTCTCGGCCAGCAGGACTCTGCCCCCATCCTGTTTCCGGCTGGTGCTGGCTGCGAGCTGTGGTGCCTGGTGAGTGCAGGCAGGTGCCAGGCGGCAGCTAGTTACGTGTTGCCTCTGCTGCCAACCCGTCAGCCCTTGACGTGCTCCCCCTCTCGCTGTCCTCTGCCTGCTTTGCCCTTCACTCCCCCAAACCTCGCTGCTCTTCCATATCCGCCCCGGCAGGAAGCGTCCCTCTCCCAGCACTGTGCGGAGAACCAGCCCCTGGTCAGAGTATTCAGCTCACCAACAGCCTGGCCAGCAGGCTCCTTCCTTCCCCCACTGCCTCTGGCTGGGCCGGTGATCCGGAAAAGCCCAAGATCCTCTGGCCCGGGGTGCTGGCCAGGAGGAGCAGAGCCCTGCGTGTTCCAAAAGCCCTGCACAGCGCTGGCACGGGGAAGCCTCACCACCCCCCAGGTTGGCTCTGGAGTGGCTGGGGGTGGGGGAAAAGTGATTTCCAGCCTGTTTGCACCCCAACCCTGCAGACTCCACAGCAGCCTCCTGGGCAGGGGCTTAGCACCCTCTTCACCCTTCTGTGCCCCAGGTCCTGCCCCCAGGGAGCGCAGGGCTGCTCTGTCCCCTAGGCATCCTCCCTGCTAGACCACCTCTCTGGCTGGGTTTGCTGAAGCCCCTGCAGTCAGGTTCCCTGGGTCCTGGTGCATAATGCATCCTTAGGGCTTAACCCCTTCCTGCCTGTGCTGTAGCCGGGGGACAGGAGGCGACTGGGTTATGTCGGTGGCCAGCTGCATCCTGGAGGTGTTAGCTGCTTTTCAACACTGTGGGAGCAGGAAGGGACAAGCCACAGAGGAGTGGTGGGTGTGGCGGAGAGATGAGCTCTGCAAAGACATGGGCCAGTTCATCTCTTCCCCCCTCCCCTTCTCCCCTGTAGCTGGAAGCAGCTCCTGCTCCTGCCCCTGCCCTCCTGCACAGTGCGGAAAGGCTGCTGCTGGCCACATTGTGGTGTGAATCCTGGCAGAAATCTGCATGCCCCCCTACATGTTGCCTCGGGAAGATGCGGCTCCAGTTACCAGAAGAGGCAGGTCCATCCTGGGGGCCCAGCCAGGCATGCAGGGTGGAGAGTGCCGGGCAGGGAGGGTTGGGTCGGTTACCCATGTGACCCCCACCCATGTGAGATAGGGGTACCGGGGGTGTGTGTGTGTGTGACCTCTCCCCGTGTTTGTGTGAGAGGCTAGGGGAGTGTGTAAAATTCTTGGTGCCCTGAAATGTTGGTGTCTTAATCCACCCCTGGAATTGCTGGGTCTCCCTGACCCCTTCGTCACTCAGTTTGGTTCTCTCCTGACTGACTTGTTTGACTTTGCGAGTAAGTCTGTCCTTCTCCTCCCCCGGAGCAGGCTAATCTTTCTCGTTAATAATGAGACAGATAAAAGGGCAGAAAATGACCAGCAAAATGCTTCTCTGACACCTCTGATGGAGTGGGTGAGCCAGATCTCCAGGGTGGAAAGCTTCCATCTCCCAAGGGGTTTCAAAAGATACCACAACCTTGATGGAAATGGACAGTCCCTGCCTAAATCAATGCCAGTGCGATATGCTTAATGTGAGCAGTGATGGATGGGTATCCCTGGGAGAGAGGCGAGAGACACTGGCATGGGGAGGTGACAGGAGGCTGCAGGGACAGCCATGGTTACAGGGCAGCATCTTCCCTCTTATTTTTATAGAAGATTTTGTGGAGCATAGGACTCATTTTAGTCTCCTGATTTGCACTGCCAGGCCTGAGTGCAAAGTGCAAGGGACAGACACAAGGGTCCCACAGCTGAATGGCTTCTGAGAGGGAGAGCAGTTAGGTTGTGAACATGGAGCAAAAGAAAAAAGCAGTGAATCAACCTTGAGTAAAAGAGAGAGACAGAACCCTACAGACTCTTACAGAGGGGGCTTAAAAGAGGCATCCTGGTCAAATGCAAGGGTTCTCAGACTCTTCCCTAGCGTGGACTACGTCTAAATAGTTGGACTACGTCTGTGGTTGGATAGGGCACCTCCCCTCCCATTGGCAATGTGGAATAACAATTGCTAACATGGGAAACTAAGATAAGGAAAGGTTTCAGAGCAGCAGCCGTGTTAGTCTGTATCCGCGAAAAGAAAACGAGTACTTGTGGCACCTTAGAGATTAACCAATTTATTTGAGCATAAGCTTTCGTGAGCTACAGCTCACTTCATTGGATGCATTCAGTGGAAAATACAGTGGGGAGATTTATATACACAGAGAACATGAAACAATGGGTGTTACCATACACACTGTAATGAGAGCGATCAGGTAAGGTGAGCTATTTCCAGCAGGAGAGCAGGGTGGCGGGGGGGAACCTTTTGTAGCGATTATCAAAGTGGGCCATTTGACAAGAACGTCTGAGGAACAGTGGGGGGGGGGGCGGAATAAACATGGGGAAATAGTTTTACTTTGTGTAATTATTTACTGTATCTGTAGCTTCTTGCAATGCAACAGCTGGTGGCAAGGAGGAAAGCCGGCAGCATGTGACTTAGCAACTCTTTGTGGAATGCCAGCAAGTACTCTGTGGACCACAGTTAGGAACCACTGGTCTAGTGGACTAAGCATAGAATTAGGAGCCAGGAACTGCTCAGCCATTGACTGACTCTGTAACCTCGGGCAGGTCACTTCCTATGTGCCTCTCTTTCCCCATCTGTGAATTGGGTCTGTGTGCTTTGCCTGCCTCGGAGGGGTATAATGAGGGTCCCCTGATGTTTGTGAACTGCCTCGAAAATATAACTTCTCTTAAGGGCAGAGGGCTTGTTATCTTGGTGGAATGGGTGCAGGTTAGGAGGAGATCGTTAAGGAATGCTTGTGGAAAATCTTTAATCCGGTCTCGGAGTCCAAGGGAGTTTGCTTTAGAGATAAAGGGCCATGGGAGACGGAAATGCAGATACACAATATCAGATGCATATAACAGAGACTCTGCAGCACCCTGTCAGTTCAAGGGATTTGTGCTGAGGGCTTCCTTACTCCAGGGTCAGCCTCCACCAGAGAGGGTGCCGTGTGCTTGTCCTGCCGCAGCTTTACAAAGACTCCTTATGCAATTGGTGCACAGTCCTGACTACCCAGAGTTTATGCCTTTAAGAATTTACACCTCCAATCTGTCAGTCAATCCCTCTGCCATGTGGATCCATAAACAGGGATAAACAGTAATTAGTATGGTAAATAGCCTGGCCTTGTGTTTTCTGGTTACAGTATCATGGTAATTATTTCTGGCTCCCTGCCTGAATACTCCTGTCGCCTGATTTTGTGCTCCATGCATCCTTGCCAGCCTGATTATCACTGGACGCATTAGAATTGGCAATTGCTTTCTGCTGCGTCTCCCATTCACTCACTGGGGGGGCAGTGGCCTCAGCCCATTTCCTTGTGGTGATCTTGGATGATTGAGGGAGCATGGCTTTCTTTAGGCAGTACTCTCTGCTTGTAGGATCTGTACCTTGATGGGCAGGACATGTGTCTGTGCTGGGATAGCACAGGGGCACCTATGTGCATGGACCTCAATTGGTCAGACCTACAGAGCCATTGTAAAGTATGGCAGGAGAAATTCCCATAGGAGACCAATTCAGTGCAACTCCTACCCGGGTGGCCCAGGAATAAGGGGCATGCACTCCTTTTTGGCTCACCTGGTGCTGCTGACACCTACAGATCAAGCAAAAGGGCTGGTTCCAGTCTGGAGTTCAGCAAACCAGAGGCTTTGTTTGCACACTCGGTGTGTGTGAGCTGGCTGGCTGGAGGACAGACTCCACTCATCGGTGGCCTCCAACATCGATCCACCAGGCAGCAAGCACAGCAGAGATCCCCTTGCTGACCGCTAACTGGCTTCTTCACCCTTTCCTGAACCCTAACCCAGATCAGATTTCCTTGTTAGTGAGTGGGAGGAGGGGAATGACTGGGGTTATTAAATGAGGAAAAGATGGCTAGTGGGAATGAGGAAGGGGGGGCAAGTCTATTTAAGAAGTAGTAGAATTTGCAAGAGAGCAGCCACAACTGGGAGAATAAAGCTCACACGGCTCATATGTGGGATGTCTCTCTCCCAAGAACCTCCTTTCCCCTCCCATGCTGCACAATCTTCCCCCCCTGCCCCCATTCACGTTCCTCCTTTTAGCTCTTGAGTCAGGGCCCCTCTGTGCATCTCACCTCACAGCCTCAGGGATGCAACCCCGTAGCTCTGGGTGTCCCTAGCCTCTGATTTTCAGAAACTGGACCAGGATGACAGGGGATGGATCACTCAGTGATTGCCTGTTCTGTTCATTCCCTCAGAAGCGCCTGGCATTGGCCACTGTGGGAAGACATACGGGGCTAGGTGGACCAGTGGTCTGACTTAGTAGGGCTGTTCTTAAGTTCTTTTTTTTTTTTTTTCTCTGTAGCTTTTGATGGGCGCTTCCTGGGCAGCAAATATTGATGCAGTACATGAAGGGTACTTTGATAAATGTGCTGAGACTGAAATGCACCAAACAACTGTATTAATCTGATTGGTTTTATATGAGTTGCCAGGAAGAGGTAGGGAAGAAGGCAGATCAAACTGTGCATAGCTTGCTTCAAGGACACCTCTCTGTGCTTGCAGAGAAGCTGATCCTCACAGGGAAAAAATCACCATGAGCTCTCTGGATCCTGTCACTGAGTTACTCCTCTTGCACAGCTCTTTGGGAGCCCTTGCGGTGCATGCAAGGCCGTGTGTGTGTGTGTTCATATGTGAGACTGTGCGGTCACGCGTGCCTCTAAGGCCGTGCGGGGTGTGTGCATGTGTGTCTGAAACTCTGGGTGCATGTGTGCTTCCAAGTCTGAGGCACTGTGTGTCTGCATGGACACCTGATCTGTGCTTTGTGTGTGTCAGAGGCTTTGCGTCTGAACTGTTGTGTACATGCATTTGTGTCGGAGACGGTGTGAGACTCCATGGGTGCCTGAGCATGCATGGCCGAGGCTGGGTGTAGAAAAGCTCAGTGTAGACATATGGCTTTGTGGTATCCCAGAAAAATTCGATTCTGTCACTTTGAGAGCAGCAAACCTCCCCTTTATTTGATCCATCGACTGCTTTTCTGTGCTGGTCTCAGACTGCACTGTGCTGCTAGCCGCAACACCCATCCTCTTCTTCCCCACTCCCTCCAGACCTCTTGTCTCCCTCACTGCATTTCCAGCTTTGGCTAGGTTCCATTTTCAGGTGCTTCCACGATCCATTCATCCACCTTCCCCACCGCTACAGTCTTCCATGTTGCCAGGATGCCGTCCCATCTTCTCATTCTTCCCTCCATTCGTCCTGCCTGCATCTCTCCCTCAGCTGGACCTCAGACTTCAGTCACTTCTCTTTCCCACCCCAAAAGCTCTCTCTACTCCTGCTCCACAGTCAGTTCCCAGTAAATGACCCAAACAGTCCCCCATTTTCGTCTTCATCCCCGCCCGCAAACCTTCCCACTTTCATCCCCATCCCTTCGGAGACCTCTCCCACCTTTCACAGGCACCTCTTGCTGAATTTGTCCCTCAGCAAAAAATCCATTGTTCTCCATGACCCTCACACAGTCTGGTCCATTGAAATCCTACACCTGGCTGAGGCTTGGCACGTTCCTTCAGGCATATTGAGGACCTACCCCCTCTGACACCCTCTCCTTGAACAGCCCCATTTGCCGGTGCCCTGGTAGTGGGGGCTGAGTCATACCAAGACTGATTTCTATATCTCCTCTCTCTCTTCTGAACCTTGCTTTTCTCCTTAACAGCTCACATGCCACTTCCAGTCACAGAGTTTCTGTGCTCCCCTGCCTCAGATCTTGGACCCTCTTTCCTTTCCCAGTGCTGCAGATGCTTCCCCTTCACCTCTGATTCCATTGGCTATGTCTACACTAGCACTTTGGTTGGTATAATTTATGTCGCTCAGTGGTGTGAAAAAAACACACCCTTAAGTGATGTAAGTTACATCACTGGTGTGGGCAGCGCTATGTCGGTGGGAGACTCTCCTGATGACATAGCTATGGCTACTCGTGGAGGTGGTTTACTTATGTCAACAGGAGAGCTCTCCTCCGGTGGCATAGAGCGGCTATAAAGGAGATCTTACAGCAGCACAGCTGCATCGGTGCGGTTGTAAGCTTTCTAGTGTAGACATGGTCATAGTGTTGTTCACTTTATCTCTCCCACGTATACCCTTAGCTCTCTATACCCTGGATCTTAGCATTAGCAACCCCCCACCCTTCTGGTCTATCTTATTCATGATTTCAACTACAGGGATGCCTGACTGGTTACATTGGACGACACTGCACCGTTTCACCCTGCCCTGCAGAAAATTACCCTGCTTCACAACCTCTCAGGATTGGCCCCACTACACTAGCAACGTAGGACTTCTGCAGCACTGACGGATTTATTGGCAAGCCGAAGGGCTACCCCTCATTTGCATCTAAATTTACGAGTTGACTCAAGATTTTAATTAGAGATAAATGTGCCCTGCTATTATTTTTTATTTATAGAGTGCTGTAAATGTTCACAGGGCTCTACAAGACACCAAGAAAAACAGAATGTGCCTTGCAGGGGAAGGCGTGTCAGGGAGGAGACTGCCGCTGCTTCTTGTAAGCCAGTCTCTTGAGGTCTGCTTTTACATTTGGAGGTGGCTTCACTCGTTTGGGAAGGCAGATGAGAATCTGCTCAGGGGTCGCTTGGCATACGCTGTAGGTTTCGTGGTGTGTTTTTGGATTGCACCACATCAATGGTACAGCATTTTTTTTTTAATTTTCTTTTTTTTTGGTCATCGTCCCAACCATCACAACCCGACATGTACCGTTCTCACTCCTGTCACGTAATTCTGGATCCATGTTCATTCATTAGGTGAGCAGAGTCATTCAGTAGGTTTCCTTCATGAAATGTGGAGCCGAGTGGGTTAAGTTCTGTAAGACAATTAATTCTAGCTGAATCTTGGCTTTAGCTTAAGCCGAAATGGGTCTGCAAAGGACCTGAACTTTTTGTCTCTTTGGAACGTCTCTGAGCTGTTGATCCAAATGGATTATGAAGCTTTTTTGAACCATTTAGCATAGGGGCAACTGCCACACTTGCGTTACTTGAGCATTGCACTCCAGCTGGCCGGCAGAAAGCTTGCAGCTGTAGGCAAAGACCCCTGTTCCCTTCCTCTCTCTAGCAGGTGCAAACACAAAGCCCTCATCCCTTCCAGTCCCCTTGCAACTGCAAAGAGGCTTCTTCTCCTCTGACAGCTGCAAATAGAGACCCCCCCCCCCATCTCTGCTCCCTTCTCAGCTGAGAACAGAGGTCTCCACCGCTCTCTGAAACTTAATATGTTTGTATTAAAATAATATATTCTCAGCTGTTAAGTGTCAAGCTGTCTGGAGTGGCTCAAGAGCATGAGTACTGACCTTAGGGCAGTTCTATACTGAGATTTCACCAACCAATTATCAAGTGTAAACTCATTGGGCACTTAACATGGAGTCCCAGACAGTCCCCTTGGGTACTCTGTCTGTCTTGCCACCTAGGCAAGCTTGCCTTTGTGATAGATGGTCCCTTACATTAAGATCACAGCAGTATTCATTTTACTCCTAGGCCTAAAGGACCAGTCACTTACTCCTGGTCAGTTGCACCTTAGATCTCACATGAAAGACCATGCTTTGAGCCAATCCTATAATAAAGTATATACAGATGTATTAATAGGGAAAGGAAATAAGAGAGTTATCTACAAGGTTAAAGCAGGTAAACATATACACACAAATGAATTACAATCTTAAGTTTCCAAAGTAATAGAAACTTCTATGATAAGCAAGCACTATATGTCCTTTAGGGCTAACCCAGGCTAAGCACTGGGGATCTTTAGCTTATGCCTAGTAATCCGTGTCCCCTAGAGAGCAAGCAGCATAAGGTACAGTTCCTCCTTGGTAAGGGTTTTTCTTCCCTTTCCCCCTTCTGTTCTGAGCTGCAAACTTGGCTGATCTGAGGAACTCGCTTGCGAGACTGAGCTTCATGGCTGAAGGAATAAACAACAAAGCCTTTTGTCCTCTTTAATGTTCCACTGTACTCTGCCTGATGTTGATGGGCCTTCCTTGTCGTCTAGGTCAGGACATCACACCTTCTGTTGGAGATCAGCACAATATACTAGTTAATTAATGGCTCTCCTGTCTGGTGACACAGTTACAGAGGCTTACAAAGCAAACGCTCAAATATTACCTTATAATATGGGGTACAGATGTTATAAGTGAGCTGAATGCAGGCAGCAACTTACAAGCATTCCGTAAAGTTTAGACACTATTTTATAATTCTAATCCCTATTTTAACAGTACTAACACACAGGTGATCCAGACCGATTCCAGCTACGTATTTGTCAGTGTTCAGTTGAGGCCTAGGGATCTTGGCATGAGCTGGCACCTGGTGTGCCAGCATCACATTGAGGATCAAGAAGTGGCTTCAGCCATGCAGTGCGGTGAGCTTTGCAGCTGGCTACAGAATGCGCCTTCCCTAAGCTTCCTGGAGCCCAGTCTCCAGAGTCCCGTCCAGTGCCCTATTCACTCGCCCATGTTGCCAATCTCTGGTGTGTCATCTGCATGAAAGGTGTTGTGCAGTGTGTGGTTGATGTGTGTGTGCATACAGGCGGCTGTGTGTGTGTGTTAGAGAAGGGAAGACATCCGTGCACACTCTCTCTCTCTGGTCCTAGCAGGTTTCATAGCAGCTGTTCTTGCTGCCCGGCTGCATTTTCACACTCAGGGGGCATCCACATGGCAGCTTGGGGGAGGGGAGCAGGAGGGTGACTGGAGGGAGGTGCTACCATACTCCAGAGATGGAGGCTGTGTCCCATGCAGCTGGCTAGCCAGCATCTGCTCTTCCAGCCACACACGGACAGCTCTGGAATTCGGGCATTGAGTGCCCCCTGACCAGTCCCCTGTATGGCCATATGCCTCAAACACATAGCCATGCCCACCCTTCATGCAGCTTCCTTGCTGCCAGGGGTGCAGAGGGAAGAAAGAGGCTTGATGATCTAATTTGTATATGCAAATCAGTGCTTATTGGAGGATTATGGTTGTCCCAGGGGAGCAGTGGGGCGAGGGAGGTGTCTGTATTATGCTCCCCTCCTCCTTCTGGGGGCTCTTCCAGTGGCAAACAAAGGTGGGGGGAGTATTATGATGGAGGAGGGACATGGTGGCCCCCCACCCTCTCCAGTACTTTCCCTCCTTCTCATGGGCAGCATGTACCAATTTTGGGGGCCTCCTGAGTGGGAGAGGGATCCAGGCAGGGATGTCATTAATGGCGGCTATTATGAATGGGGGTCTCCTCTGCATCCAGGCATAATCAATGGGGCCCCTCCTTCCCCCTCAATCCAGTAATGGGTGCATGTCCCGCATGTTACTGTGAGTCTCTAATGGAGACACCTCAGCTAGTTTCCATCCAAGTGAAGCGGAAGGGTCAAAGGATGGGGCACAGGTGGGGGATTTAGCACAGCTCTCTGTCTCGCTACAAGCGGAGTGAGCTCTCCCCTCCTCTTTCTGGCTGGGCTGAGCAGCCCAACGCCCACACCCCTCGGCTGGTGTGGGGAGAGTTCCCCCTCCTGTTTCAATCCTCTTTAACTCCAGCTTCGCCCCAGCCGGTAGGATCCACTCTGCGTGGGCCTTGGCCGGGAGTTGCACGCACTCTCTGCTGTCCAGGGGAGTCTTGGGTCATCAGTGTGAACTGGTGCAAGGCAGGCACTTTGCATCAAGTCCACAGGCTGATGCAGCGCGATGGAGCAGAAAGAGTGAGCAGCGGGGAGGGAAAGAGAGGCTGAATCGGAGTGATGGCAGTGCAGGGGGAGGGGAGACAGAAACTGGGACTATAAACAGCACAAATGTCGTCTTAATAACACGGAGCCCTCTCTAACCTTGTATTTTATCAACGGCTCTGTGTTTTTGTTTTGTTTTTAATTTCAGACAAATATCCCCCTCAGGCTGCTGTAGCTCAAGTTTAGTCCCCAATATTTATATCTTCCTGCTTTTTCTCGGTGCCTTCGTGCCTGGATAACCTGCCCAAGGGGACTGGGACAAAGGAGAATTTAGGAAGGAAGGGGCTGCTACATTGGAGCAGTCCATCTAATCCGGTCTCTTCACCTCTGGCATCAAACGGTACTTGTTGCTTCTGCAGAAGGCAAAAGCACCTGGCCAATTGTGCAATGCTGTACATGGCGGGAAACTCCTTCTTAGCCTCCCAGTGATCATTTTACATCCTGAGATTAGATTTATCCATATTACCTTAGGTAGGGTTACCAGATAGCGGTATGGGGATGGGGTGGGGGGTAAAACGGGATGGGGTGGGGGGTAATAGGCGCCCATATAAGAGAGTCCCAAAAAACAGGACTGTCCCTTTAAAAAGGGACATCTGGTCACCCTAATCTTAGGCAGCGTAACTATCTATACTATCAATGGCCCTGAGATGGATACAGGGGGAAGCTGTGGTGATAGGGACTGTTACGGGGGAAGTGGTGTGGCCTAGTGGATAGAGCACTGGCGTGGGACTCTGCAGACTTAGGTTCTAGTCCCAGCTCTGCCTCTGGGTGTCTTTGGCCAAGTCGCTTCTCTTTGCTGTGCCTCCATTTCTCCACCTGTAAAATGGGGATAATGATCTTCCCCTCCTTTTATAAAGCGCTTTGGGATGTACTGGTGCAAAGATAGACAGAGCTGCTTGTTAAAATATCAGAAGGACTTGAGTGAGGATCTGTGTGAACAAATCAGCGTAAGAAAAATAGATGGAACCAAAATTGCTCCTCAGAACTTGGACTGAACCCACCAAGGGGCATTTGCCCTTGGAGGGGGATCGACATGTTGCATTGTTTGCTGCAGATGAAGCACTGGCTGGGGGGGGGGGGAGAGTTGCCTCACTGAAATGTTCTGCCCTTCCCCCTCTCCTGCCTCCCTCCTACACGGAGCAGGGGTCATCCCACGTAATCCAGTGACTGCAGGGAGCAGGTGGCCTCAAGCCTTTGTGTTTTCTGCCTGTTTTTAGTAAATAGAGCTGCAGGTTCCTTCTCTGTGACCCTGCTGCTGCTGCATTTCCTATTAATCACTGCTAAATTTTACTGCTTCGGAACTTCATGAGCATCCACACTACTTCTGTTATGGAGCGGGGTGAGCAGGAAGGTGTAACGTTTTCAGATGCCCAAATAAAATCCTCTCTGGGGGCCAAATTCTGGTATCTGTTATGCAGGTGCAATTCTGTTGTCTTCGTGGGGTTTCTCTGATGTAAACAAGCTTAGTTTGAGCCTAAATTCTCTTTTCCGGGCTAAACAACCCTACGGATTTTTATCTCTTGTCCTAGTACATGGGTCCCCACAAACCTCTAGCCATCTCTGCGTCCATTCTCCAGACACTTTCAATCTCATTTCTGTCTTTCCTGAAGCAAAATTTGACCCTGTGCTCCCTGGATCAGGTCAGGGTGATACCACGTGATGGCGCAATAAGATTTTCAGTACTGTGGGGTTTTAGCCCCCTCGCTTTCGGCTTGCTTTCCGAACAGCTGCTGCACACTGCGCACCCATCTTCAGTGAGCTGCCCAGGATGCTACTTGGCTCCGTTTCCTCCATAGATCCTGTCGTATTCAAAGCCAGTGAAGGCACTGGGGCTGGGATGGCTGGGATCAAGCAGTAGCACGGAACATGGCTAAGGGAGTCCCCTAAGTGTTAAAGTCACAGGCCCAGACTAGGCTGAGCTCTGTGTGTCGAGTAGGCTCACGCTTGCTTCTCTTTAGGAGTAAACACGCCTGATCAGAGATACCGATGCAGTCACCCCATGAGGTGCCCCGGCAGCCTAGAGCTTCCTTCCACTCCATTCTCCAGCACCGCTGATGATGAGCAAATCAACCATCTCCCCGCCCCCCCACCCCCGGCCTTCCCTCTTATCTACCCCTAACTCCATAGGGGCAGGCTGCGGCTGCCCGACAGAACCAGGATAGCCAAGCTAGACTGAGAGGATGGTGATTCACCTCGGGTCTGCTGACCCTAGTCCAGATGGAGTGCACTACAGTCCTGGGCACTTTGGAAATACATAAAGAGCTGAGGTCAGCTGAGATAGACCCTCTCTAAACGAAGCACCGGTACTTCTGCAGAGAGATGATTAGGATGCCATAGCCAGTGCCCCCACTTTTTCCTTGTGTGTGTGTGCAGAGGTGAAGGGTCATGAGCAGCAGTGTTTTGAAATAAGGACTGCTTGATTTCTGTGCTTGCCAATTTCTCTGATGCTACTGGAAATTGTGGGGAGGGGAATGTGCAACCGGTGTGTGTGTGTGTGCGCGCGTGGGGGGAGGTTGGAGTGGGAGGTAAGAAGAGATGGGCTTTGGGCAGTGTGATATATAGGTATCTAGGCTAACTATGGCACTAGCCTGTGCAGATGTGTGTGACCGTGCGTTGCACTGGATTTGGGGAGTGGACAGGTCAGACGGTGAGAGGATGGAAGGTTTTGACCCAATTGCAAATGGAGGAAAGAAACGGGCAATGAGACTGGTGGAGGGGCGGGGGATAGGGTTGTCAGGCATCCGGTTTTTGACAGGAACACCCAGTTGAAAAGGGACCCTGGCAGCTTCGGTCAGCACTTACAACCCGGCTGTTAAAATTCTGGTTGGCGCAGCGGGGCTAAGGCAGGTTCCCAGCCTGGCTCCATGCGGCTCCTGGAAGTGGCCGGCATGTCCCTATGGCCCCTAGGCGCAGGTGCGATCAGGGAAGCTCTACCTACTGCCCAGAGTGCCTGCTCCCCAGCTCCCATTGGTCAGGAACTGTGGCCATTGGGAGCTGCGGGGGCGGCGCCTGTGGGCAGAGGCGGTGTGCAGAGCTGCCTGGCCGCCCCTGAGCCTAAGAGCCAGACATGCTGGCTGCTTCTGGGAGATGCGCAGACCCAGGGCAGGCAGGGAACCTGCCTTAGCCCCGCCGCGCTGCTGACTGGGAGCCACCTGAGGTAAGTGCCACCCGGCTGGAGCCTGAAGCCCCTCCCACACCCGAACCCCTTCCCACACCCTAACTCCCTCCCAGAGCCATCACCCCAGCCCCCTGCCCCATCCCTGAGCTCACTCCAAACCCCTTGGCCCCAGCCCATAGCCCCCCTCCTGCACACCAAACCCCTCATCCCTGGCCCCACCCTATACCCCAAGCCGGAGCCTGCATCCCCTCCTGCATCCAACCCCCTTGCCCCATCCCTGAGCCCGCTCCCGCACTCCAAACACCTTGGCCCCACCCCAGAGCCCACACCCCCAGCCGTAGCACTCACCCCCTCCCGTACCTCAACCCCCTGCCCCAGCCCAATGAAAATGAATGAGGGTGGGGGAGAGTGAGTGGTGGAGGGGGTGGGGGTGGAGTGAGAAGAGGCGGGGCCTCAGAGAAGGGGCGGGGCAAGTGTGTTCCTTTTTTGCTATTAGAAAGTTGGTAACCCTAGTGGAGGATGGTCAGTCCCCTTAGCTCCATGAGTGTGCCTTGGCCAAAATATCTCCTCCTTGGTACTGATGGTGTTATCACCTGGCTGCTCCCAGTCCAGTGTACATCCAGGAACATGTGCATGGCCCACAGGCAGGGACTCCATCACTGGAGTCCCTTTGAGAGCTGAGACACTCCAGGGAGGGGAAGGGGATATCGATTACATGGACACACCCCTATGGCCTCCTCTCCTGTGGGTCAGAGCTGATGGGTCTGCAAAAGCATCCTGAGAACATGCAGGGAAAAAGAGGAGGGGATAATTAGAGATGGGCCTGGCTCAAAGTCCTGGATCCAAACCCTGCTGAACCTTGGGAGATGAATGGGGCCAGATTCCGCCTGTGCCATTTAGGATTATTTCTAGGGATGGGCTGATCATGGGTTCCTGTGGACAGAGTTTCCCTTCCTACCCCCTTCCCTTTGTAAACACTGAAATCCTGGCCCTTCTTCGAGAGCGCGAGCTGTGGGCTAAATTGAATTCCACTCCTGGGAGACGTCTTCTCCCGGAGCACTCATTACTCTTCCTCTCCTCGCTTCTGTCTTCATAACACACTCCCTTTTCATAAATAGTTTGTGTCTCCTGGCTGGAGAACTGGCTGCTTTGGGCTCTGACCTCCCCTTTGGGGTCTGGAGTTCCCCTCTTGCTGAGGCCCCCCCCCCCGCCTTTTGCTAGATGGATTCATTTATGTTCTTGGTCATGCTTCCATCTGGGCTGGGGTGTGAGGGACTGTTCCCTTTTACCCTCCCCCTTTCCACTCACCATGGGGAGGGTCCCACTACCTGAAGATATTGCAGATTCAGCGTGGTGTAAGAGCAGTCAGAATCAGGCCCTCAGTACTCAGACATGCACTTCAGTACTGGCCTGTGTCCTGCTCGCTATGCCAAACTTGCCCTGCCACTGCCCCCCCCCCCCCCCGAGCTCTGCCAGTGCTCCTCAGCCCTGACCTGCAGCAACCCATGCTAACCCAACTTGGGGTCATAGTTGGGGCATCTGGAATTCCTGCCTTCCAGGACACAGTTGCCGCGAAAGGATCTTGGCTGTGGCTGGGAAAAGCAAGGGCTAGATGGTGTTCTAGATTAGCTGGGGGTGCCCTGCTGTCATTTTACCAGGACTGAGAGTTAGAGGTTGATGTTGATGCAGAAATGGCTGAATTTCTAATCCTGGTAGATACCCAGCCTTTTACTCCTGGACATCTCTTTACAAAATGGAGTCTACAACGGATCACAAGTGAAATGAATTGTTGAGGTCTCATCATCATCCCGAGTTGAATTTGTTCACCTCACAAAGCCTACAAATAATTTGTTATGGTGGGCAATCCCCTCTTGGGGAGTCCCCTAGTGGTTGAATAGTAGGTGATGTTGCAGGTTATGCAGGCACTAGACTTGAAAAACAGGGGGTGTTTTGTGTGAGGACAGAGGTGCACGGGCAGGAACAGTAGGGGTGCTTCAGGTCAGAACTGAGATGTATCACTAGAGCTGTGTGGAGATTCATGCCTAAACTAGCAGGGGCTACTGCAGATCAGTAGTGAGGGGTGTGCAGACCCCTACGGCTTGAGTTGCATTGGCACAGCTGTGTGGGGAGTCCAGGTTAGAACAGCAGCACTGAATCATTCTCTACAAATTCCTCTGCTTGTTTGGCTGTAAACCGGGGTGGGGGGAGGGGGAGGGTGGGCATGTGTTCCTTCAATTTCCCAGGACAAAGCGAGTATAAATGGGATTAAGACGGCAATGCTGGGGGAAGAGAGAGGGATTTAGAAAGAGAGGGGAACATTAAGATTGAAAGAAATAAAATGCAGATTGAAGTTGTCAGACCAGAACAGAAGAACTTCTCAGTCTATATATTTAGTTCAGTGAGGTGTATAAACAGAAACCTGCAGCCAGCTCAGTCGCTTCCCCCCCAGTGGAGTGAGTCATCGGCCCTTAGAGCTAAAGTTAGGTTCACATTGCAGCTTACATTCACTCTCCCATTTTATTTTTCCCTTTCTATTTTGAAGGGTGTGGGGAAAAGCTGAGCCCTGCCTATTGGAAGCAGCAAATACAAACTGTGGTGGCATTAGCAGCTCAGCCAGTCCCCAACAGGGTGCCGTACACACCAGCTACCTGTGCGTAGGTCTATGCTGCGCCCTGACCGTTAGCAGTTGAGAGCGGTCTGTCCACACAGCAGATGTGACTCAGAGGGGCTGATGTGCTTTGCACAGCTATGTCACCACCAAGTGGGCAGGGTCGACTGTCCCTGCTAGGCACAAAAGTGGAGTCTGGGTTTTTGTAGTGACCAGTGTTTGCTAATGGTACGTGTGCTCGCTTCAGACAAGGAGGGGGCTCTCTTGCTCTGGAGATAACAGAGTCTGCCCCTGGGGTCGGGGGTGGGCTTGGCTAGGGTTTGACCCGGAGGCGAGAAGGGGACTCAGCCTAACTGAGAACTTGTCCTCGTGTCAGAGACAGGGATATGCATAGAGCACCTCCTAGCTTCACTTTGCTCCCCGTGTGGCTTAGCCTTTCACTTCACTATTGGCCAGGTCCCAGCCACCTGTTGAGTTTATGTGAGTTGGCCAGAGAACACATTAAGATCCTGCACTGGCTCCTGTCTGGTCGCTGAAAACTGAGACACTGCTCGCCCTGGGCATGCGGATGCTTGGTATGCAAATCGCCAGCGCAGGGCACTCTGTGGGGAAGAGGGGGCAGCTCACAGGTCTGCCAGGGGGACACGATTGACCTGAGGCCTCTTCACTTCTATAAGACTCTTCCTTCCCTGCATGCCGTCCCCCACCACCTGGGCCCCGCTCGGAAGCTGTTTGCAGTCGAATCACCAGGGCTGGTAATTGCCCCCTTTAAGTGAAATCAATAGCAGCCATTGAAGTCCATTTCCAGGAGGGTTTCCAGCGCTCGGGGCTCTTTAGAGCTGAAATACAGACCTGTGCCTTTGTCAGCAAGCACGGCTGACTCAAGTGATGAAAGGGAAGACGCTGCCTCTGTTATACCTCTCAAAAGCAAAAGAGCGAGCGAGAGGGAGGAGGGACCCACAGAGAATGCTCCAGATATGTGTGTAGCATCAGACCCACTTCTAATCTGACCCGAGTGCTGGAGCCAAGATTAACCCCCCACCCCCACACACACACCTAGTAGCTCAAGAAGGAACCCTAGTCCCTCTTGTGACAGAAGGTCAAACTCTTTGAAAGAGGTCCAGCAGTTGAAGAAGCCCTGTTTCTCCGGCCCATGAGACAGGGAACTGCCTCTCTTCAGGTGTTTGCTCCAATGGTTGTGGAGGGCGTAATCACACCATGAGAACTCCCCCCTCCCCAAGGACTTGGCTACAGCTGTCTGGTGGCTCATGTCACCTGCTGTACTTGGTGTGACTGACAAGCATGCAGAAATCCTCCTCCAAGTGTGCAATCCCTGAGGATTCCTGGCTGGATTTGTGGCTGAGAAGGAGCAAAACTGGCCTTCGTTTGTTCTTGTCACCAGCTCCGCATTGTGAGGGGATGAATCCGACCCCTCCATTTCCTCACTCTGCCCCTTCTCCCCCAGACCTTTGTGGATGGACTTTTTTCTGGTTTAGAGGGTTTGTTTGAAAGTCAGAGTTCAAAATGGCAGCCTGACCTTCACAGTGTGGATCTTTGGGAAGCCACATCAACTTAGCCACCTGCTCAGCCTCTCTGTGTGTCTGTCCCTCCTCCCTTTCCTGGGTCCCGTCTGTCTTCTCTCACAGTTCTTTCTTTAATCTCTCTCTCCCTGCAACCCTCTTTCTTCTCTCCGTCTCGGCTTCTCCCTCTGCCCTCCTCCTCCTCCTCTCTCTCTCATTGATATTCATGTATGAATAAATTCAATTGCATTTTCCCTTTTCCCCCTGAAGGGGCTTGTTGGTGAATTGGAGACATTTGAAATCATAGAGTGCTCCTGCGTCTCATTTGTGGGTTGGGATTGGAACCCTTCTCCCTCCAGTAAGGAATGAGCGGAGAAGCTTTTGGTGAAGGGGGGAGTGGTGACTCATGATGAGGAGCCCAGGGGGCCAGGGGATCGAGCAGATGAGTCAAAGGGACCATAAAGCTATGAGGGCATGGAGGGTCAGCCATCCATTCCTTTGTATCTAGGAGTGGCGCATGTGTGTATGGGGCTGTATTGAGAGGTGGGATGTGTCTGTGGTGTCGTGCCTGAGGACGTGCCTGTTTATATGAAGTGTGGAGGTGTGTGTGTCTGGGCTGGGGGTAGGGAAATAGCAGGGGCCTGCCCTATGTCTGTTCATATAGTGTGTTATGTATATGGTTCCCTGGCGTGTATATGCTTACTGCATAGGACTGGGAGTCGGTTTAGAAGTGTGACGCATATTGTGGGACATCCATACATTGGTTAAAACTGGAGCTGAGTGGATTGCCAGCAGCCTGGCATTCCAAAGGCTCAAACATTTCATCTGTAGATATGCTTCAGCATCTAACTTGGCCTTTGACATAGTCAGGCTTGTACTACGCTGAAATTTCAACTGCATCTTGGGACATGGCTGGAGCCACATCCAGAGTTGTGCTAAGATGTCGAGATTGGCATTTCCGAAAATCAGTCCACATTTTGAGATGCTCACCAGTGTTTACACACATGCACGCGCGCACACAACTCTGGACAGGCTCCTCCCCTGGAATATTGTATGCAGTAGCTTAAAAAATCAAAACTCTTTCCTGGTGCTGGAGAGAGTCCAGAGAAAGCAACATGGTAAATTTACAGAACAGACAGGCTGTCTAACAAGGAGCGACTCAAAGTTATGCATATTTAGCCTGAAATAAAAGATCTCATTTATTTCAAAAGGAACATGCAAGAATTCAGGACATGATCGTGGTACGGACTGGATGCTCTGAAAGGAAAAAGCTAGGTGGCATAGGAGAAAGGGCTTTTTGTCTAAGAGCATTATTAACAACAGAGTAATAACAGGACATTTATGTAGTACCAGTCATCCAGAGCTCTTAACTAACTTTGTTTCCAGTCCTGCATTTCTTGCTCACCCTAAACACGCATTGACTTCAGTGTGAGAACTGGATTTGTCTTCAGTGGGAGAATGAAAGATCAGGCCCGTTATATAATACAATAATGTTATGCTGAAAGTTGCTGATGGGTGCCATCAGGGGAATCTTGGATCCAAAGGAAATTGCAGACCTCATTACAGCCAATGGCTGTGCCAAACACTGTCCTTCAGGCTCAACAGAAAGAGCAATCATGCCCCTTTATGTAGTGAAACTGACTGGGGGGCTATGGCCCAAGGCACGAGGCCACCTGGGAGGTCAGAGCTCTGTGTGTGGACTGAAGGGTTTCCCTAATTGCAGGCTGTCTGTGTTGGAAGCAGAAAGCCAGGAGATGGAATTGAGTGCCTCTTGGAAGAAGCAGATGGACAGAGCTTCTTGAGCACAGAGCTTGCTGGGATGGCAGACATGGGGATTTCTGAACAAGGAAACTGCCTATTATTTGCTTCCACTATGTTCAGGGGAACAGGACTTTGTGTACACATTTTTGTTAACAAACAAACAAGACAAAAAGACAAGAATATACCAGACTCTCCTGTGATCTGATTCTCATCCTAATGTAAACAACCCTGCAAAGCTATGATCTTTGGCTAACTACTCAGGCCAAAGCTGCAACTATAATATTACTAAATACTTTCAGGGTTACCTTACCCACCACTAAAGTGCAGTCTGCTCTGAAGTGGAATATGGCAGCTGTTGGACAGGGCATAGCAACAGCTAAGAGCAGGAAGAAAAAAAGATTCTATTCAATGTTGAAATCGCAGAGAGGATTTTAAGGAAGCGGAATGTAATTTTCCAAATTGGAAACTGCTCAGGATTCTAGGGTTAGTGCCCCTACCCTTGTGAGAAACTCCGGGGGCTCTTTAATGACCACAAGTGGTTAGGACCTTTTGTCTTCACATAGATAAGAGGGCACCACAGCACTCCGTAGCAACAGTTTTGATCTCACATTTAGCCACTTGCAACTGCTGATCCTCCCCAGATGCACCCCAGAGTCCTGTCCTACCACAGTTCCTAGGATGCACCATTGGGAATTCACATGGCCATATGTGTGGTGGAAGGGGAATCTACTACGAGGACAAATGCTACCAGAGACAGGGCATGAGTGGGACTTCCAGCCCCCTGAACAACTGCAAGCACCCTCCAGTTGGAGAACCACTGACATGGGGGGAGTGAGTCAGACGCCCTGATCCCCCAATTGGATCCATGCCAAAGCAGAGCCCCAGTAAGCACCGGGGCTTCCCTGCACAGATCCAATTGGGGCCATAGTCCTCACACAGGCACTTGACAAAGACAAACCATATACTAGAAGTGTAACCTCTCACCTGTTGTAATTAAAGGGCTAATTCCATTCAGTGCCAGGTGCTGTCCCTATCTGCAATGAAAACCCAACAGAAACTTAAAAGGAGACAAAACATACATATAGTAGGGCCTGTTTATCTTGCTGCATGAGAGACTGGTCACAAAGTCAGGTTAAGTTATTTTCTAGCTCCCAGGCAGCCTCTGCAGGTAGGGGACCAGGTTCTACTCTAGAAATAACAGAGCAGGTCCTCAGCTGGTATGAACGGATCTAGCTGCATTGCCTCCTGCTGAGCAATGCTACTTTACACCAGCTGAGGATTGGGTCCAGCAATACCTGTCAATTATTTTTCAACATCATTTGCCCCCCAGCTTCACAAACACAGTGGGGAATTAATTTACAGAGAGTTGTTTCCATCCCTGCAGTTATGGTAACAGGTTGTGTGTGCAGGGGGGTGGGGGGAGGAAGGGAGGGGGAAGGGGTGACCTGAATTTGAGGGGAGGGGGGCTTTTAGGACTCCTTGTTTATTGCACCTCTCTGAGAGAATGGTAAATGTCTTACCTGCTTGGTTTGTGACCTGTGGAGGGGGACACACACGAAGTAGAGGAAAAGGTGCTAGCAGTCTGAAGCTAGTGTCAGAGTAGAATAGAGAGGAAAGGCTGGCTAAAGGCAGGGGGGAGACCTGCTGTCCTGAGCCCCACATTGTGTGTGTGTGTGTGTTTTCTCTGATGCTTCTAAAATTTCTGCCGTGTGTGTCTGTAATTGTAGGTTTCCCCTAAAGACATTTGGTGTCACTGTAAGGATAGCATTTCTCTCTCTGCCTGTACAGTTATTCTGTCTCTCTCTCTCTGTGCCACTCACTCCGTAAGCCTGTGGTGAACATACCATAAGACAGAGAGAGGGAGGGAGAGAGAGACCGATAGAAACCACACACAAATCTCTCCTCCTAGCTTTCCCACCATGGAGTAGCTAAACTTCCCTCATCACCTTCCACCCCTTTGTGATTATCTTGCCCCTCTGGTCGTTGTCTTCTTCTCTCTCTCTTTTTTTTTTTTTTTTAAAAGGAAGCTTCCTTCACTCCTTGCCCCTCTATCCCCACCTGCCTGGGGGAAAAGAAAAACAAACCACCCCAGCTCCCTCCCTCCCAGGGAGAGATCGTTTTAGCTCTGACTCTGAAGCCTCAGGCTCCAGCCTGAACAGGCACCTCTTCTTAACATGTATTTTCCTTTTACACCATCTCCTTCCTGCACACGCTCGATGCTCGCAGCTATGGATCTAACACAATTCCCTGATTCTTGCCAGCTGGTTCTCTGCTCCCAGTCGCTCAGCTGATCCTGATCTTCTTCTTTTGGGGTGGGGGAGGGAGGGTGTGTGTGTGCTCGGGGAGGGGGGTTTGTTGGGAATTTTTCAAAGCTTCCTTTTTTAAAAAAAAATTTTTTTTTTTTTACTTCTTTGACCTGGACGTTCCCTTTTGGAGATCTCTGTTCCATGCAAAGGTAGGTGGGAAATAGGCACACCTGGCTAACCTAATGTCCGGCTCTCTTGTAAAAAAAAAAAAAAAAAAAAAAAAAAAAAAAAAAAGAAAACTTGTACCCCCACCCCTCTCCACCTTTAGCATGCCTGTTCTCTTTAGTACCTGTTTCCTTTTTGAAATGAGTAAAGGCGTAGGATAGATGCATCTGTAATGCTAGCTATTTCATCTTGCGAAAAAGGAAAGTTATTTGTGTGTGTGTGTGTCACTGCCACTATTCACCCAACAAGTAGTAATAATTTATATTGTCTGGGGGGGAAAATATGAGTCCAGTAGTATATATGGGCAATTGTTATAAAGAATGCATTTGTCACACACATACGGAATCTCTCTATTTATTTATATATGTCTATAAATACTATACAATGTGTGTATGAATAATCAGAGGGAATTTAGTATTAATCATGGATTTTTTGGGGGAGAGGGGGATATTGGGAGTGGGGGGGTTTAGAACATCTCCCCTCTGGAGAGTTGATTGTCTGAACCTGTATATATTTAACTTTTGGTAAACTGGCTTACTGGTAAAGGTGGATTTAGGGGTTTCTCAGCTTTTTTTGCATTTGCAAAGCAAGAGCTGGGTCTTGGGTTTAAAAAAATAAATAAATCTTTCTTCATTTTTACTTATTGTTATTGCGTTGAAATTGTGCGTGCAGCTCTTAAAAGTGTTTTGGAGGGATTGAAGTATAGAATGCACTTTACACATAAAATTTGTCATCTTCTGTGCATTTGGAGGAGAGAGAAAATTTAAAAAAAGAGAGATCCAGGGATATTGTTAGACATTGACGACTGGCAAATATTTGGCATGTCCCCCCGCACCCCGGTATTATGTTTTTGTAATACTGAAGGGTATTCCATTTGCTTCGTAGTAACAGCAGCTGGGTGAAAAGTATCAGGGGCTTTTAAAAAAAAAATCACTTCAGTGCAGATTATTTCCGAGAAAATGGAAAACGTCAGAAAACAGAACTTGCTTGCATTTTCTCTCAGTCAGAAGGGAACAATTTCTTGTTGATCTGGGGGTCTGTTAGCGGATCTGTATCTCTGTCACTTTGCATAATGCTGCATTAATTGTCTGTTGTTTCTATGTGCTATTGCAGGGTTGTTGGTCTCTTTCAATTCTGGCTGTTGATCAAAGATTTGTTTGATATCTGGGGTGGGGGAGGTGTTTCCTACCCGCACCCCCACATTAATGTTTTAACCCTGTCTTAATCTGGGGCAAGAAATTCACAAACCAATAGTCTTCATGACACCCCCCCCCCACCTCTAAAGAAACTTAATCTGCAACACATAGAGAACAGAGGAGGGGAACAGCAATTTTTCAGGATCCCTAAGTCATCTCAGCACCCCCCACAAGCGCCTCCATGTATCTTGAGTCTTAGTAGGAACCCTGATTCAGGCAAGGGCCGGCTTTAGTATGAGCTGGCAGGGGATTGTGCATGGGCTTGCGGGTTCCTTTTTCTCCATTAAATACTATGATTTCATGGCATTCCTATCAAATATACATTGTTAGCTAAATACAACCCCCTTTCTCTCCCATCTAGGTAAATCTGTTATGTCGTCACATTCCCTTCCTGGGGGCGGGGGTGCAGGTACATGCTCGTGCCACCCGCACATGCCTGCACCTGGCTGGTTTGGGGACAGGGGCAGCAGTTATCCAGGGAGCTCTGGCACTGCATGTGCATGTGTGTGTGTTGGAAAGACTGGGAAGGGCTTGTCCCTGGCAAGGGTGTGCATGAGCACTTGCCAGCTCAACACACGAGTAAAGAAACACCTGTCATGCTGTGAGGTTTCAGGGGTGTGAGAAGCGAGGAGAGGGCTTCCCCCTGCAGGGGCTTTCCAGGTCCCATTTCTAGTTGCTTGAGCGTGGCTCTTTCTGAAGATGCTTAAAAACATTAGCCTTCTCCTCTTTTCTAAAACCTCGCCTCTGGCTACCTTGGGTGCAGCCCTAGCAGTGACACCTTAGTGTGCACCAGGCAGGATGTGACACTGGGGAAGCATGGGCTGATGCTGGCTCGGGAAGTAATTGTTAGTTGCTTGCTTGCTTGCTTGCTTGCTTGCTTGTTTGGACGGGTAAGTGTGGTGGATCTCGGCACTTGTAAAACAAGAAAGGCTAGTCAGGCTGCCCAGAGTCTAGCAGTGGCTGGGCTTGCTTCTTCCATGCAGTTCTGTCGCTGTACCTCCTCATCAATAGCATCCCCTGCTATTCCAGCCCTGGGCCTTCCTACAGCTCTGCCAATGCACCTCAGTCCTGACCTGCAGCTTCCCTGCCATTCCAGTTCTGGCCTCTCTCCCTCCCCACAGCTCCACCAATGTACGTTCAAGCCTGATTGCATTATCCCCTGCTAATCCGGTTTTGGAGATACCATGCATCTCTGCCCAATGCAACTCAATCCCGATCTACAGCTCTCCCTGCTTTTACAGCCCTCTCCTATCCAGTCTAATCATAGCAACTTGTGCAGTGCAGACAAACAAGACTAGGATGGATTGGGCTGAGCCTGTGTCCCTTTGGGGAAGGATTGGAATTCCAGTTTCCAGTGCAAATAAGCTTCATCTGCTTCAAACAAAACCTTTACGTTGCTTTTTGTTCATTTTTCTCACATAAAGGAAACAAAAACAACGTGAAATGGACATGTGATTGGCAGGGTTCTTTAAAACAGCTAGCCTATGGTCTGAGGGATAGCCCTGATCCTGCAGTCTAATCCACACAGGTGGACGACATCTGCACCTGCCCAGAGCCCTACTGCAATCAGTGGGTCTGTGAATGGGGACAGGGATCTACCAGCCCGGATTAGATTGCAGGATCAGGGCCATAGTAATTCTGTGCCTTGGTTTCCCATCTGTAAAATGGGGATAAACTTACTTTCTTTGTGGTCTACAGATGAAAACTGCTGTATTATTAGCATCAAGATGAAGGTTTCTTCACTTTTATAAGCCCTGTTATAGTCAACTAATGAAATTTATTCAAACATCTTTAAAATGCCTATCCTAAAGCTCTCAGCACTCTCACTTGTGTATAAAAATACTTCAGACCAATTGAAAATATGACTAACCCATCCAGCCATAACCCAGAAAGTATAAATTAACCAGCCATCTTGGTAATATACTCCCCTGTCCTCCCTGTACCCTTCAGCCCACTACCTCATAAGCACTGCAGCATGCCCTGAAGAGCAATTTGGGACTAATTAGGGTCAGGACATCTCCCAGAAAATGCCCTGCTGCCAGACTGGGGGGCTGATAGCGCTGCAGTAGTGTCGGGTGGGAAGAGAAGAGGTCTTGCAGGTAGGCAGGTCTCAAACCATTCAGGTCTGTATGGGTCAAACCCAGCTCCTCCAACACCTCCCCAAAGCTCCTGGTGAATGAGTGTGCTCTTGAAGCGAGCAGCTGCATTCTGCACCAGCTTCCTGTTCCGAAGGGTCTTGAGATGGAGTCCCGTGCATTGCAGCAGCCTCATCTCCATACGACAAAGGCATGGATCCTGATAACGAGGGGCTGCCTTCCTAAGGGAAGGTCACACCCATCTTTCCAAGCCCAGGTGGAAAAAGGCAGTCTTGGCAACAGCTGCTACTTGGCTGTCACCAGACCCTCACCCGTCAAACATGCAGCCAGCCCCACAGGGCACACACCAAATCCCGCCCCATCACGCAACCTTAACTCCGACCACTGCTAAGGGAGCACACCTCCCGCACAGGCTGCTGTGTTTTGGCAAAGACTGCAGAGAGTGAACTCCACCCGTCTGTTCTTTCCTCAGGGAAATCAGGTGGCAGGTTTGGGTGTAATGTAGAGGAACTGAGCACGTGCAACGCAGCAGGTTGGCTATGCGGGAATTGCAGGGGAGTTTGTTGCTGAGGTGAGGAAACTGTGAGCATGTTTGTATGGTGTGATCTAGGGGCGTTATGAATATGAAGTATACGAAGGCTGCCTTTGCTGGCCGTTTCCTTGATTTTCATTGATTGCACTGGTGAGAGTTGTAGTCAAGCACCTGTTGGTCTTAGCAAAGGAAGTTTTTTGTTTGGGGGGATTTCCCAGGCTTAAATAAGTACATAGCAACATTGAGAGTTATTTGCTGGGGGTGAAATCTGCCCCAGGGCAGAGAGCCAGCACATGGCCTATCCCCACTTACTCCCTAGGTGGTACATAGGTCTTTGCAGAGAGGTTAATTTCACCCAGGGCTAGCCATCAGTGTTATCCTCTCTGGACTTCCATCATGCCTCCTTGTCCCCCACTGCTGTCTCCCTACTGGTCCTTCTGCACAATGCTCCTCTCCCATATGCCCCTGCAGTGACCTGGTCCATGTTCCCCCCCGCAATGATCCCACTAACATTGTCCTCATACCCAACATGGTAACAGCTCTGAACTTATTCTGCCCATGCTGCAGCCTACTCCTTAATGTGTATCTGTATTTATATCCAGCAGTGTTTACCCGGTGAATGTGGTAGGCATGGTGGGGGACGGGGTGGGGAGTGGGGCTGACAGGGGACAGGCTGGGATTGGGGTTGAGTGTGGGATGGGGGAGGAGGAGTGGAGTAGGAATGGGAGAACTGAGGCTGTGTGTGGTTCGTAAGGAGAGCCATCTCCCTGTCTCCCACCATCACGGGGCAAGGAGGGGGAGAGACTTGCGGCTGAAGGTGGCTCAGGGGTGGAGCTACTAGTTTTGTTCCTGACGCAGCTTGTCCTTCTGGGGACCCTCCTGTGTGCCATCAGAGAGCAGTGGTTGTCTGGAGACCTCTCCTGGAGCCAGGTGGTGGGTGGTGGATTGGGGCTGTCACTGATTGTAGGGTTTGGATGTGTGGCATGGATGATGCCTACTGCCCCCCAAATCCTCACTCATCCCTCTACAACCCTGCTAACCCTCCCATGCCTACCCACTCACTGCTTTACTTCCTTCAGGCACCCCACACGGGGCTGGCCCCAGGTTGGACAGTGGGGAGGTATGATGAGTAGTGGGGATGTGAGGAGAGGAATTGAGTCAGAAAGTTTGCAGTGGGGTGGTGGTTTGAGGTGGGTTTTCTGTCCACTTCTGATCTCCAGCACTGCTAAGCTCCCTCCCTGACTCACCAATTCTGCTTAGCACAGAGGTCTTGGGGTGCTAGGGGAGCTGTCTGGGTATCAGGGGAAGGGTCTGGGACAGGGTTGGGGAAGGGATGGGTCTCTGGGGAGAAACAGGGAGAGGCTGCAGCTCTGATAGGGTGTTGGAGGGGCATGGGGAGAAGAAGGGGGAAACAGAGCTCAGTGCTGCTGCCTCGACTTCCTAGGGCACCAGCAGCAGTGCCATGGGAGAGTGATGGGGGTGAGGGATGTGAGAGAGCAGGGCCATCAGGGTGGGGGTGTCAGTGGGAGTTTGGAGTCATGAGGGGGATAGAGGGGACTTGGGAAAGGCAGGAGGAGTTGAGGACGTGGGGGGCTTGGGAAGGAAGAGTGGGTGGTGGCGGGAGCCTGGTCCCTCTGCTGAGCGTTAGCATCCGAAGTGTTCCCCCCAGCACAGTTACCTCAGTTACTCAGCCCACTGAGGCAGCAGCCCTGGCTTCTCTGAATGGGCCCAACCCTGCAAAACTCTACTTACAAGTAGTCTTTACTGATATGAGTAGTCCCAGTGTTTCTGGCACACTCACAAATAAGGATTACTCACCTGAGTAAGTGTTTGCAGCCTCAAGCCCAATATTATTTAATCCAATTGAATCCATTGGATGTTAAGATTTTTTTGGAGAGTTCCTAAATCTCCAGGGGGCCACCATCGCCTCGCCCTGCCCTGCCCTGCCCATTCTTGGCGATTCCCAGTCAGGCTGTGAAATCTTGTCCAAAGAAACTAGCTGAGCTGTGGGGGTGGCGCCTTTGGCGGAGGCCCCAGCTGCCCTGCCTGAAGGTGCGGTGAGTACCACGAAGGCGGGGCTGTATGGCCTACCTCAGCGACAGGTCTGGCACAAGTGGAACTTTCGGCTGTTGCCATTACGGCTTGGGAGTGGATGCTGACAAGCTGCGCAGAGCACGTTAGCCCTTTTATGGTGGATCCACGCAGGGAAGGAGCAAGAGTGGGTGTGGGGGTATGGAGGGTAGGACTGGTGCTTTTCCCCACAGGAACTTGCCCTTGGAATGGACTTCCCATGTGGGAGAATCCTTGGGGCAAAATGATCTCTGGGGTAACTCCACTGACTTCAGTGGGGTTATACCAGGGATGAATATGACCCTTGTTAAAAGCAGAGCTCTTGTGGGGAGTAGAGTAGGGGGTGTGAGAGGGGACACAGATGTACCAGTCATTCCAGGAATGGTGGGTGATACGACCAGGGCTTTCTAGTTCTAACTTAGTGCTGGGGAAAACCAATAGATTGGCATCTGCCCTGGGGACTGACACCTCCTATTTACCCACAGAGCAGGTACAGCTTGGGCAGTGGCAGTCCAAGCTTCCTCCCCACCCTCCCAGCATCCACATCTCTCCACCAGACCCCAAGAAATGGAAAGAACTTCGCCATCAGTGACAGCTGAGATTGGAGGTCAGAAAAACAGGAATTGAGTTAATGGGGGTCATGTGACTAGGCTCCATGACCTCCCTCACAGCTTGAAAAACATAACTGCCTTCCCCTCTTCATGTGCAGTCCTGTGTTGTGTTATAAAGGCTACAGGAAAAGCTCAGGCTTCTAACATTCGGCTTCCACTTGCCTTCCAGCACTAAACATCCTGGCCTAAAGCATATGGCAGAAAAGCTCCAACCCCTCCCTTCCTGGGAGCTCACAGGATTGCTTTCTTCATCATCCGACTTCATAACGACTTCATTAATGATCTGGAAGAGGGAGTAAACGGCATGTTAATGACATCTTCCAATGATAATAAATTGGGAGATTTTCACGTGCTAGCGAGGACGGAGCAGTAATACAAAGAGAACCAGAGAGATTAGAAACATGGGCAGAAAATAACATAATGAGATTCATCTTAGAAAAATGCCAGCTAATGCATCGGGGGGAATGTAATCTGAACCATGTGGTACAAATGCCTAGATAGAGAGAGCACAGAGAGTCAGTGGAGGGGGGCACCTGGGAAGAAATGGGAAACGAGACTGAGATGTGACAATAGATGGCAAATTCGATGTGAGCTTGCACTGCGATAAGGCAGCAAAATAGACAAGGTGAATTTTGGGCTGCAGACACCATTGCAGTTATTCTATGTGGCTGTGATGTGATTTCCCCCCTGGAACAGTGTATTCAGTTCTTGGCACTTCATTATCAGAAAGATGTAGGTAAATTATAGCAGTGATGAACAATGCAGATGACATGGGGGCTGGAGAGAGTAATTTATGAGGCAGGATAGAAAGTTAAATATGTGCAGCTTGGCTAAGTGGCGATTTAAGTGAAAGGACATGATGAGACTCTACTAACGTGAAAGGTGTAAACCCCAAGGAGGGGGAGGAATTGTTGTGGGTTGTACCAGGGGATGAAACTGTGAGAGTAATGGGATGAAATTTAAGAGAGGAAAAAAACTATAGGCTGACTCTCAGGAAGAGCTTACTGCCAGAGAGGTCTATTAGAATGTAGAGTAATCTCCAAAAGGACGTCTTGGAACCCTCATCGTTAGGGACATTTCAAACTAGACTGGGCAGAGCGCTAACAATGTTCTGTAGAGAACAATGGTGTGTTATCTGGGGATGAACTAAATGAGACCTGCTAGGTCTTCTCCATCTCTCGTTTCTATCACACTCAGATTTTCATTCTGAGCACTGCAGGGTGAACACTTTGCTATAGGGACCCAACCTTCCCCGAGATCTCCCAAGCCCAAACATGACTCAGTGGGTCTGGTGATGACTCCTTGTTCACGCTCTTTTTTCCCTCTTGCTTTTTGTAAAGAATCCATCATAATTTCTCCATCCCACTAGCAAAGGGCAGCATTGTCCTTTACTGCCTATTGATTTCCATGGCATCTTTTTCACACTTTGCACCCCCATCTCCTGTTCTTGGACTGTCTCAGATTACCCTGCCTAATACCTCCTGGCGAAACAATTAGATTTTGCATGAGAGCAGGAGTCTTCTATGGAGCATAGATCAGCCTATGCTGCATCCCCTCTCCTTTCCCTGAGGCTGGTGAAATCTTTTCTGTGCAGAGTTCTGTGCAAGTGAGAGTGTCCAAAGCAGCAAGGGTGAGAAGGAAGAGGCTGTCAAGCCCTCTGAGTGAATTGGCCCAGGATAATAAGTGTAGGGAGATAAGACGATTCAATTAACCTGCTGTTCATCTGAAGGGAAATGATCAGTAGGCATTTAAACAGCCTGACCACACAGAGGACCCTAGACCTTGTGTAGTCCACTGATGATCTGTTGGAGCACAGAGACACTCCTCTCCTTTCCCAATACTCTGGTATTTGTTTCAGGTACAAACAGTGAATTAATTTCTGCTGAGTCCTACACACCCTCCCCTCCCCTCTTCTCACAGTGGAAAGTACCCCCAAGAAGGACTGTGTGAGGATGGAGGAGACCTCAGGGTTCTTGCCCCATTTGTGTTATATTAACTCCTTGTCTGCACTTCCCTAGTTTCTCGAGGTGTACTCCAGTTGAAGAGATTTGGGTCAGATGGCTAGCCAGGTGTGGGCAACCTAAACAGGCTTACAGATCTCTCCCTTACAGATCTCCATGCACACGTAGAGATCTACGTGTGGATGCAGATATGTGCACACACATGCACACAGACATTGTCTGACAGGAACATACACACACACACCAGATTAACATAAACACAGAGCCGCTTACAACTGATGATATTGTGCTACTGAAATTGAATGAAAGGTCAAACACACACACACAGACGAATGCATCAAAGATAACGCACAACTGACACATACCTGTGTATAGAAACAAACACAGACTCCATCATGTGCAACAGACACACTAGAAGGTGCACATGCATGCATGCGCACACACACACAATCACTAAATGGATTCACTCACACACGTTCATAAATATACCACACATGTACTTATGCATATTCATGTTCATGTGTACCCAGTGACAATATTCACAGAGTGACACACAGACATACTCTTACAGGTATGCACATGAACTCATACGCAGACATACATACAAAGGCACAAATGTTCTTCAGGGGCCCACACGCCACAAATGATGGATTAATTTAATTCTGTCTGCCTAAGAATTGCCCCCTGCAATTTCAGTGGGAGAAGTTATCCTTCTCTTCCCCATCTCATCACAGTGTTGCACAGTGTTACAGGTACAGAATGACTGCTGCATTTCACGCCAGAGGTGGCTGTGTGTCAGCAGCAGGTGAGCGATCCTGATAGATGCTCGACAAAGAATGTGCATCCCCTCCTGAGGAAAGGTGCTATAAAAATGTAAAGCTGTTTAACAGAACTGGAAGAAATTTAATTTCCCCCTTATCTCAGTCTCATGACTCAGAGTTTTGTATGTGAGCAGTTTACAATGAGGTGGGTAGGGAGAACATCTGGGCTGTAGGGGAGGGAGGGGAGTCTGGAGCTGAGATGGGGATAGTTGTGAGCTACCATATATGCAGGGAGAAAGGGAAGTACACAGAGACTGGAGCACACGCGTGCACAGCTGCCCACGTGGACACACTCACAGACAGGCAGACATGTATAATCAACCAAGCAGACACCCCAGACAGGTGGCAAAACAGAAGCACGTAATCGCATACTGGTTCCTTTAGTCCCCTAGGATGGACTCTGGGTGCAGCACCACTTCCTTGTTGGACCTTTCTCTGGTCAGTGAGGGTGAGAGAGGTTATAACGTGCTGGGAGGAAGGAGAGAGAGGAAAGACCGAGCTCTCCAGCCGTCCTCAGGTACTTTCCCTATCTCCCCTGGCATTAAAGGGCCCCTCTCCAATTAGACCACTGTAGCCACCTGTATCCTCTTTGCTTCCCACCAGCTTTCCAAGAATCCAGGCTCTGGTTAGGTGATCTGGTCTCCTCCGCCGGCCTTTCATCTCTGTGGCCAACACTTAGGAGGAGTCATGGCTCACCAAATACTTTTCATTGGGGTAGGGAAGGGGCAGGGAGGTTGTGGGTGACCAGTGTCTGCTGTGCGCCACGTGTTTGCTGTCTCTCAGCATCTTGGTGTGTTGTTACATGTGTGCCAAGGCCCTGGCATTAGCAATCCTGAAATCTTAATCCCCCTCCTGCCCCCGCGTTGTGCAGCACTGGGGGATAGTATGTCTCACTGGAGGCCATGAAATGATACAGGCCTTCGTGATAAAGACACCCCCTGAGTCCCTGCTTCTCCTGAATTTCAATCCCTCCTCCTCTTCTCCAGGTGCTTCCTTCTGCTCATTAAGCTTGCAGCTTTTCTTGCCATTTGAGATCAGCTTCCCCCGGAGGAATCAAAATCCACCCTCCAGCCTTCTCACAGCAAAACCAGGTGCTTTTGAAATGGGAATGGGATGAGCCAAAGGCCAGCAGCTACTCCTGGCAGGCGAGCTAATGAGCTTTCTCTGTGCTGGTATGTATGTATGTGTGTGTGTGTAGGTCCATATGTGAGAGACCAAGAGAGCAATGGTGTGGGCTTGAACTTGCTTGCTCACAAGGGACATGCATGCTGGGGACAGAGGTAACAGTTCTGAGACCTGGCTACAAGGAGGGTTTTGAGTGCAAACTGTGTAGGGGTCGGCAGTTCCCTTTGAGACCATGAGTGTCCTTCCTCCCCTTGGATGGAATGTCAGCATTGCTCCTCACATGAATGAGTGACTTACCCGATTTTTTTTTTTTTTTTTAAAGGACCATTTCATACATTTCTGTGCACTTGGTAGCAAAGGGGAGACGTTTAGCAAAGAACCACTCTGTCCTTCCATGTGCCATTTGCCTGGTACTGATCCTTCACCAGCAGAGGAACGTGCCAGGACTTTCTAAAACACTGGTTTTCAACCTAAGGGTGCGGGGAGGTTGCCAGCAGTTTTTCGGAGAGGTACTGACTCTGCTTTCATTCCCTATTTCTGGTTCCCTGCTGAAGGGGCTTGGCTCAGTTACTCACATCTGGTACTTCTGGTAGATGCCTGGGTGGCCCTATGATACCAGATTTTCTGTGGCACCTTCTGTGAAGCGCACCACGTGGACTGGCACAAAGGAATTCTGCTGCCTCAGAGAGGGGACCAGCTGCGAGTGGCCCATGGAGTGGGGAGGCTAAAGGCCGTGTCCTAGAAGGTTTTGAGCTGCACAACATTCCACTCTAGAATGCTCTCTATGGTTCTAGTGTCATTTCTGGGTACTACAGTGATGAGTTTTATAATGGATGGTGTCACAGGGTGGCTGGCCCCTTGAAATGAAGCAGGTCCAGCGCCCCTGTGCTAGAACAGGTGCCCAGGGGCAGCACGTGGGGCTAGAAAGAGCCAGCCTGTAACGAAGGGGAAGCAGGAGCAGCAGGGAGTCCCCTGGGAAAGTGTGCCAGAGTCCCCTCGGAGGGGAAGCAGTGGGAGCCTGCTGGGGGAAAAGGGCTTCCAGAGCACTGCAGGATGGGGCTCAGCTAAAAAGAACAAGGAAGAATCCTGCCATACGCCCTGAAGCAGGAGGGCCTAAGAGAGGCAAAGGAGCTCTACGGGCTGAGGAGCTGTTTTTGTGTTTGGCCGATGTTTGGACAATAAAGCTGTGCCTGGAAGGAGACCCTGGGTGTGGGAGTGGGTCCTTTGTGGGCTGGGGACAAGCCAGGGCCTTAGAGATGGGTAGGAAGACATGTCAGACGACAAGCTGCTCTCTATCCAGGGAGCAGTCATGAAGGGGGCTGGTCCAAAGTTGTTATACTAGTGAGATCTCCCCTGGAGGGAGTCACCCCGCAAGGAGGCAGACTTGATTTTTTTTACTGATAGGCCTGTCCTGCCAACACCAGCTTGCTGTAGACTGCCCCTCCTGTCTTACCCCAGCAAAGGCTAGGTATTTGTTTAGGATGAAGGGGTCGGGGGACCTCTGTCTATCTGCTTGTCTTCTTATACCTCACCCATCACCTTCATTATAGGAGTACCTACAGAAAGGGGAGACTGGGATCCTTCTGGAGGTGGGTTCTTGAATTTTCTAGTCCCCCCGATCTTTCTAATAGCATCTTTCAGCCCAGAAAGAACCATCCCCTCAACATGCTCTTGTGTGTGTGTGTGGTCTCTCTGTCTCTCTGTGTGTATGTGTGTGTCTGTGTGTGTGTTCGCATAGAGCATCTTCCCCTCGCCTGTCGCTGAAATGTGACCACTTCTGGGCTGAACTGCTTAGCCCAACCTGCTCCAGCCACACTAGCCAGCGGTATCATAGGAGGGGAAGTGAGCCCTGCAAGGGCACTTTTAAGAAGGTAAAATGTCACCTAACCCAAGCTGGAATTGGGGTTGAAACCCCTATTGTTGCAAAATGGGCCCTGGAAGCCTTGAGCACCACAGCTCCGCTTGGCAGAATTGGTTTGTATTGGTCTTTAATTGCGGTGGTTAATATCAATTTTTATTTTTAAGTTTTTTTTTTTTTAAATTTTTTAACCATTTTTACTTTTACAGTTGCTGGAAATGCTGGGTGGGAGGAGGTAGGGTTAGGATAGTGCTGATAGTAGGGCTTCAGGGGCTTCCAGTGCTGGCTTCAGGGGGCTCCCAGCACTGACACCAAAGATGCAGGGGGCTCCCTGCATGGCCAAGGGGCACAAGACACCCCAGCACAAGGTGTGGTGGAGGCAGTGATCTTGGCCCAATGGAGCAGAGACCCTGGCTAGGACTGCGAGGAGGAGGACAAAGGCCAGGCCATGGGGTGCTGCTGAACAGTTCCTACCCGGGGAAGCAGCCATTCAGTACCGGGGTGGCCTCCCCCACAGATGGGGACTGTTCTCCTCCTCGTAGTAGTGATTGGTGGGGTCTCTGCTCTGCCCTGCTAGGACTGCAGCCTTCCCTGCATCTTGCACCTGCAGGGTTAGGGTCGCGCCAGCCCTGCAGCAGTGCAGAGAGCCCTGCTGTCACAGCCGTGCTCTCTCAGTCCCGTGCGGCAGGGCTGCAGAGGGCTCCGGGCACTGCCTCAGGGCCAGTGACACCAGGGGTGCTGGAACAATTTGTACAGTGGGGGTGCTCTGAGCCATTGAACCAAACTGTAAAGCCTGGATATGATGGAAACCACTTCAAGCCAGGGGGTGTGGCAGCACTGCAGCACCCCTTGTTCCAGCACCTGTGGGTGACCCCCAATCCCTGCAGGCGCAATGGAGGTGGGGATGAGGCTGGACTCCCACCAACTGTTATCGATCGATATTGTTTTCATTGATTTTTCTTGTCTGCTGAAACTGACGTTTACCCAACATCTGTCGATTTAACTCGAATCCTGCCAAGCCGAAACAAAAGTGGTCACCCCCACGGGTTCAACCGAAAGCTATCTCCAGCTATAGACCCCTTCCATCCGCACTATGCTGGAGTATCAGGGTTGGCTCTGAGTAAAAAGCATAACTTCCCGACTTGCTTGCACTACTTCTGTTTCCCCTGTCAGTCTCCCTACAAAGTGTGCTAAGCCCGACCCTGCTTAACAAGTGAGATGTACTGTGATCACAGCCCTAGGGGTGGCTGGGGTGGAAGGGAAGCATTTTATCTGAACAAGGAAGGGAGTGTTCCTAAGACTGCCAGTGGGGCAGCTGTCAAACAAGGGATGCATTTAGCTTCCGAGTTCCCAAAAGGGCCAATCTGGTGCTGCATCCATATCACCTCTCATGAGTCATTCCAGGCTGCACAAATTGAAGCAGATAATCCACCTGCGGCTATTCCCCTGGTTTTTGTTGAATCTGCAGTGAATTGCCAGACCATGTCCTGCCCCTGGCAGCCGGCACTCTGAGGCATGGGCTGGCTGTCTAAGTACTATAGGGAGAGCTATTTCCCAGAGTGCCAGTCCTCATCGCAACATACCCCAACTCTGGTGGCGGTGGGGAGTCAGAGAGACCCTGGACATTTAATCGGAGACCATGCAGGGACGTGCTGAGGAGATTGTTTCCCTCTTCCTTTGTTGGGCTGTTGTTAATTTTGAGGCATCGTACATTGCATTTTGGAATTGTCATGCCCTCCACAGTCCAGCCACTCTGAGCATCATAATAAGTCATTCCTACTGGCTGGTCTCACTCGCCTTTCTCCTCTGTGTCGTTAATGGGATAGAAGCTGTGCTCAGGCCCAGCATGTTCATAGGCTGTGGGGGGAACCCAGATGAGAGTGGGCAATGAGGAATGGACAAGGGGGAAAAACGGGGGTGGGTGAGGGAGTGTGGGGCATCACCAAAACGTTCAGAATTAAGCAACTGGTAGAAGTGAAAATGTGGTTGCTTGGTCATGGGGCCTGGAGGAGGGATGGGAGGAGCATTCTGCTGCTTTGGCTATTGGGATTTTTAAAAATCTTCCCAAAGCCAGTGGATTGGCAGGAGGCAGGATTTTTTTTTTTTCCTTAGTGGCTGCAGATATTGAGTGTATTGAATTTGAGGGGTCTCAGCCACATCCTTTGTGGATGTTGTCTGCTTTGTATGCTTTTTGTGTTTGCTATTCTCTGCTCAGAAGAGACCCCACGACTGAAATAGCGGAGAGTATTGTGGATAAGGATTGAGGGGTGCACTGTCAAAGTGGTGGGGAGGGGCTGGGTTTAGGATTAGGATAGCAGGGGTGCTGCAGGACAGGACTGAGGTACATAGGCAAAGCTCAGGACTGGAATAATGGGGTGCTGAAGGTCAGTACTGAAGAATATGGGCAGAGCTATTTGGGCAAGGGGGGTTCCTGGACTGATACAGCAGGGGGTGCTGCAGGTCAAGATTGAGCTGCACTGGTAGAACAAGGAACTGCTCAGGAGAGGAGAGAAATCAGTGAACTGGCAAGTCTTCAAAAGATAACACAGCCTTAGAGGGAAGACAGAGGATTAAGAGGAGATAAACTCCATGTTTTGGATTTGGGTGACTGATAAGTCCTGTGCTGTTGACAACTGGGTGGGGTTTTTTAATGCTACTTTATTGGTATAAACCAGGATGTGTAACATGCATATTCAAGAGTCACTGAGTATAACAGGCTAAAAGATGTGCTACATTCCCTCACAGAGCAGCCAGTGCAAGCCTTCAGACCATGCACTTTTCCTAACACTGTAAAACTAATAAACTCTTAAACCAATGCCATTTAATTCCCCTCACCCTCCCAAGCCTCCCCCACTGCTGGCCAAAATAATATATAAAAATCTGGCACTATATTTTCCCATTGTGAGGCCACTTTTAAGCACTTCCACCAGCAGAGGGGCGTTCTTTGTTAAATGCACAATATTCTTTACTGCTCTGTCACCCCACCTCCGCCTGCTGTGGTGTGATATAGAGTAGTCTGTGTTTCCTAGGCCCATCCATACTCCGTTTCCTTTTATCGTCATAATTATTATGTATGTGGTAATGCTTCTACTGCTGTAGTATATGAGTGCCCCAGGTGCTACAGCCATGAGCACTTAATATTTAGCTTCCATTTATTATTTGTATTGTGGTACCCCAAGCAAGGATCTGGGCCCAATGCACTAGAAACTGACATACACGGAGCAAAAAAAACAGTCCCTGCCCCAAAGAGCCTACAGTCTAAGGGAGATGAATTGATCATTCATTTAGGGCTTGCCTTCATACAGGTTTCCAGAGGAATTTATTTAATCTATGTGACCTTCATCACCATAGCATCCAAGCATCTGGGAGCAGAGAGGCTAAGGGCTGAATGCGTTGGGCATTCGAAACATCCCTATCTCACCTAGGTTATTTATCGCTCTTGGTTTTTGAGCACCCAAAATTGTGGGCGACCGGGGATAGATCACTTGATTATCTGTTCTGTTCATTCCCTCTGAAGAACCAGCATTAGCCACTGTCGGAAGACAGGATACTGGGCTAGACGAACCACTGGTCTGACCTAGTATGGCCGTTCTTATGTTCTTATGTGCTGGAGTGTCTCACAGAAACAGGTAAAGCACTGTCCCTGCCCTCAGAAGGGGGCAATCTGAGTTTGGTACAACAACATGTGTGACAGATGGTGGAGAAGGGGAGAGACGAGATAGGGTGACCTTAAGGAAGCCTCATTTTAACCCAGTGAGGCACGTGCCCATTTTGATGGTTCTGCTGCCTTCTGTTGTCCTTATTCCCTTTCCTTTCTCTTCTCCCCTCACATCTTGTGGGCGAGGCTCAAGAGTGTTTTCGGGTGGATTTGAATGTGAGTAGGGAGGTGACTTAGAGAAGGGGCTTTAATCCCATGCGGCAGCATGGAAGAAGGTCTGGAGACACCTGAGAGAGGAGGAGATGGAAGGGGTATTGCTGACTGAGCAGAAAGGCAAGGGACACTGGGGAGAAATGTGTCAGGACACCAGGCCCGAGGTGCAGGCAACATGACGTGGGGCCGAGAAGATGGTTGAACTTGGCCTGAAGTGTAAGGTGGAACCAGTGCAGTGACTTAAGTGCTAGGGCAACACATTTGAGTGGCAGGTGGGAAAGCTGATTTTGGTCAGACTGTTGGGTGTGGGGGAGGGGAAGCTATAATATCTGAAGCCCCAAAAGAAAAAGCTGTCAGGAGACCAGGACTAGCTAGCGGCAGCCTGCCAAGGGTGGAGGCAGGTTGGCGGAGGGTATGGGAAGGTAGTGCTGCCATTGCTCGAGCTGCACTTGTCCTGGGGAGAAAAGGCTGTATCACACCATCCAACTTTAATGCACTGAAGAGGGGGAGTGCTGGTTAAAATCCATGTGGCCACAGGGGCCTGAAGTGAGACCGTTAGTATGCAGGCCTGCCAATCCAGTGCCAGTCACCCATCCTACATTCCCTTTAAAACCAAAGTTGTGCTGTGCATCTGGTTGCCGATTTTTTCCCTTCACAGGTGTCGTTTTCCTCCCCAGGAGTTCTCATTTTGTGCCAGCATGGCAGAATGTGTCGCCCACCCTTCCTCGGCCTGGCACTCGGGCAGGCAGCCCCCTCACACCTCTGCCCTCTGCCCTTTGGAGCTCATGGATCGGGGAGTTACTGAGCAGGCGCCATCCCTGGAGCAGCCTCCGCCATCCCTGGATCTGGGCGGCGAGGAGGATATAGACTCGCCGCTGGATCCTGACGTGCCCTATCCCGACTTGGCGCCTGTGGTGTTCTTTTGCTTGAAACAGACCACCAGTCCCCGCAACTGGTGCATCAAAATGGTGTGTAATCCATATCCTTTTCGAGCTGCCTGTTCTCTCTTTGGTCCACTCTGCCCTTCCCCTCCCCACATGCTCGCAGGGCGCCCGACAGGTAAGAGAGGAGATTTCGTACATATTTAACAAATCGCTTTGTTCCTCGTTTATGTTTACAGAGCAGCTCAGCTGTTGCAATGTGTGATCAAAAGGAGCTGCTTTCCGAAGGGAGAACTTCAGAGAAAGCGAGTGTCAGCCGGAATGACACAGACAGGGATGGGGGCAGGGAGAAGAGAGAGGACAGACTTTTCAAAATGTATTTCCACACCTTCCTGTTACTGAGTCAGTGACAGTGGGATGGTTTGAAGGTGCAGGGAAAGGGTACTCCCAGCTCCTGCTGGCTTATCACTAGGTCTTTAGTTCAATGAGGGATATTTATTTATCTAACAGTACTGTACATACCATGAACTCAGCCTCTGCTTGGAGACAGAGCTAAAGTTCCTGCTTCTCAGTTGCGGGGCCATTAGAATAACCCTCATACTGCTAGCTAGTGAGCATAAACTAGCTGCTGAGTGTCTTCTCCTGGGGATATCTCCTCTCTAGATTCCACCAGGATCAAAGATGAGCCTGCTCCAGAGAATCCATTGCAGGTTTGATTCTGGTGCATCCTGGGACAGGAATTTGGAAGTTTAGTGAGTGTTGTGAGGATACTTCTGTAATGTAGATATGATCAGCAAATCTCATCGTCACACCCCTCACTACTGAATCTCACAGCCCTGACTTTCCATATGGGCACAGTATGTAAAAGGGGGATTATTAGGTATAGGGAACTTTGAAAGATCCTAGAATTTGCGGAGATGAAACAGCATACAAAAAGCTGAAGCTTTATTCAAAACTCTTCTAGCTGGAAATCTCAGTGAGATTGGAGTTTCTCCTGAAGATTTCCAAGGCTTCCCTGGTTTGTGGCTGGGTGGGAAATACCCATTTCTTATTATGATATTTTGATGGATTTGCTTCTAGGTTAAATTGGAAAGCTAAGGGATGCCGCAGAAGCTTACAAAAATATTACTGAGAGATTTTCAATAACCTGATCCTGAATGAAGCCTCTAGGTGCTACCAATAATAAAGAATTAGGAGGTTGGGTTTTGTTTGAAATTTAGGGAAATAGTTGTGGTTCTGAGTTGAGTTCTCTATGACAATGGTTCAGGGAGAGCCAAGTGTGATGGGTCAGAAGTTCTTAGGAAGGTTCTGATTTTCAAATTCTGGGTGACAGTTGAGATTTGGGGCAGAGATTTAGGGTTGGGATGTCCCATTATATTGGAAGTTCCTTAAGGCATTGAGCCTTAATGTTGGAATATGTACGTTTCAGCTTTCTTCCTCATGTGTCCCCCAGCACTCACTAAACTCCTGACACCCTGTCTCAGCCTACAGTGGGCTCAGAGTAAAATTATAGAGAGAGATGTATTTGTTAGCTAAAAGTTTGATTCATGGTGTAGGAAAAAATTATGAACCAGGCTTAAGTTTGAGATGAAGGTTTCTGTTTCAGTTTGTGAAGATGTGGTTTAATTTGTTTGTATTGCGCGGGATATTGGGTGGAGGGAAGGTTTGCATTGATTTTGGGGGCAGAGGTTCAGGCCCAAGTTATCTGAGTTTTCTGTGTAAGTTTGAATTTGTGATGACTGTTGGTGGCTTTAAGATGCTTGAGTTATGATATTCAGGTTTAAGTTTGGGCATCAGTTTGTCCATCTTTCACGTTTGAATTTACTATGGTTAAATGCTGAGAGAGCATATCCTACCATCACATACAGAAAATGGCCTGTGCAACCTTGGGGCTGAGGAGGAAAGGGGAAACTCCCTTGGATTGGCTGTGATGGCTCTCCACCCTCCCAGTTACCATGTGATGTGTATGTGGCAATGGATGGATAGCCTTGCTATGTTTGGAAACAATATTGGGTTTTTTAAAAAGGAATATTTCAGTGCAACTTTTTCAGCTAAATGAATTCCCTAATGTTCGGGAAGAGTTTGCAAACACTGTTTTGAAAATATTGTGCTCCTCTTTCTCCACTTATTTTTTGTATTTCCCTGCTCTACATTCTTGACTGCTAAGGGATGTTTGTATGGAAATTGGATCTTCAGAGCTCCCATGCTTGACTGCTGCTTCCCAACCTGAGGTTAAGAGTGCAACTATATTACCTGTTGTCTCATCGGCTCTCCCAGGCCAAGCAGGGAGAGGCCTGGTCACTATCTGGGTGGGAGAAGCTCAGGAAAGCCCAGGTGCTCCAGAATTAGGGGCACTGATTAAATGGGAGATGCTCTTTTGTCTGACTTTCTGTTTGTCCAATACTGTACCATAGTTAAGGAAGGAAGTTGTGCTATGGAATTACTGTCAGATGGAACTTAAAACCTAGGTCCTGGCCATTAGATCATATGACACTTTTGGCAAGCACAGGAGCCTTACCCACCCAGATTCTAATTTGGGTAATCCCATTCCATCTATTTAAAAATTCCCCCTGCAGAATATTCCTCCTACCCTGAATAGTGCTGCAGTATTCCAGTGAACTATTAAACAACACTCACATTCCACTGCTGCAGTTCAGTATATACGCACACAAAGTTTTAAAGAATTTCTGGGTGCAAGGCACTGCGTAAATGTGAGATGTTGTTGTTGCAAAAGTTGTAGACTCTATTTCCCTTTTAAAAAAGTGGATTAAATTGCTAAACATAAAAGTTTTGGAGCCATAAACCCCCAAAGAGAATATCGATCACCCCCTTTGCTCAAAAGTGGAGTGTAAACTGCTCTCCTTCTCGTTGTATTGTGTGTTGAAAAGGAGCCTGTTGCTTTAAGACTAGGAGCTGATCAGACATTCCCAGGGCAGTTTTGCATACAGTCAGAACTAGTGTCTGAATCGTGCTGGGTTGTTGGTGAGGAAACATGCTTTTTATTCTAATTAAGCTTGTTAGATACAGGTAACTGCAGGGTAATCAGCTGAGTTCAACACACAAAATGTATGTGAGGCCCAATCCAACTCCAGCTGAAGTTAGGAGAAAGACTCTAGTTGTTTGACTTTATGGGAGTTTGGATCAGGCCCATGCAGTGCATCCTCATATGGCCAGTATGTCTCATTGGGAATGCTAGCATTCCCACCCTGCTGCTGCAACCTCTAGGCACCAGTAATAGGTCAACAGGATTAATCATTTTGAATTGACTTTGGGAATGACAGAGTTTATGTATAATTGAAATTTTAAGCAAAGGCACAATAAAAGCTTAATCGTATATTTCTAAAAAAAAAAAATCTTTGTCCAAATTCCTTAAAATAACACCTTGGATTATTAAAATGGAAGTAATTTGAGAATTTGCTTTCTCACTGTTCCTCCTATTTGTGGTACTTTTTGCATCCTCTTGGGTTGGGCAAAGTAAACAGGCTAGTCAGTTTCATGATTGTGTGTTTAGTCAATTTCACTTTTGGATTGCAGATGTGATGAGACACTATAGGAAATTGCTTATTTATTTTAAAATCCTGCTTCCCTTGGAATTTAAAATTTTTATGGATTTTTTTTTTTTAATGCTTTCTTGTACAAAACCTAAATTCTGGGCCAAAATTGATTTAAGAAAGCTCAAAGTTAAACTTAAAAAATAAGGCGGAGAGAGTGAAAAGTGTTTCTAAATCAAGTGTATGGTTTTCATCATAAGCTAAAATGCCTAAAGTCTTTGAGACTAATTAGTAACAGAAGGATTCTAATGCCCTTTATAAACTGTGTGGCCTGATCCTATGACGAGATGCACGTTGGTGGACCTTTGCACCTGTATGAGGCCTCAGTGACTTCAGGAGGACTCTGTGAAGGCATTAGGGTCCATGCCCATGGATCTAAGGGCAGGATCAGGACCTATATATTTTAATTTGTCCTTCGAGTCCCTCCTTAAAAGAAACTCCTTCCAGGAGGTCTATAAACCCTAGACCTCCTCTTGCTCAAGTATCGATATTATAGATGAGACAGCAAGAGCAAGAATGAGTGTGCCATTAAAAAAATCAATACCGAAATGTGGAAGTAACAAAATACGTTCTGCAGTTCACTGCTCCAGCCTTTTGTTTTTTGATATTTACTAATCCCCTTCCTTCATCTGTAAACTTTGCCATTTGGGCTGCAGTCCTGCTCCCACTGCAGTCAATGACAAATTTCCCGTTGATATCAGTGGTGCAGGATCAGGCAGTCAGGCCACAGCAATGCAAAAACTGACACCTGTGTGTAACTTTATACCAGCTGAGGATCTGGCTTTCTATACATAAAGTGATGTAGATGCATTAGGAACATAAGAACGGCCATAGTGGGTCAGACCAATGGTCCATCTAGCCCAGTGTCCTGTGTCTCACAGTGGTCAGTACCAGAACTTCAGGGGGAGTGCACAGAGCAGGGCAAGTTTGGAGAGATCCACCCAGCCTTCCCCTGCTGGCAGCCAGAGGTTTAGAGTCGCCCTGAACATGGATTACATCCCTGACCAGCTTGGCTAATAGCCATTGGTGGAACCTGTTCTCCAGGAACTTATTAGTTCTTTTTGAACCCAGTTACACTTTTGACCTTCATAACGTCCCATGTCAATGAGTTCTACAGGTGAATTGTGCGTTATGTGAAAAAGTATTTCCTGCTGTCTATTAATTTTATCAGGTGACCCCTGTTTTTTTTGTATTGTGTATTGTATTGTACTTTGCATTGAAGCCAAAGGAGCTATGATTAAAGCTGTGTGTCCGTCACGGAGGTCAGGGAAGTCATGGATTCCACGACTTTTGGTGACTTCTGTGACTTTTGCAACAGCTGGTGCAGCCGGCTCAGGGGCTGCCCCTGGGCCAGCAGCAGTTTGAGTGTGGGAGGGGGCTCAGGGCTGGAGCAGGGGTTGGGGTGTGGGGTGGTGCTTACCTGTGGGACGGGGGGGAGGTGAGAGACAGCTGACCTGTCCCTGTAGCTCCTAGGCGGAGGGGCCAGGGGACTCTGCACACTGTCCCTGCTTGCAGGCACTGCCCCACAGCTCCCATTGGCAGTGGTTCCCGTCCAATGGGTGCTGCAGATCCAGAGCTCACGATGGGGGCAGTGCGCAGAGCCCCCCTGTCCATCCTTCCCTCCCTCTAGGAGCTGCAGGGACATGGCTGCTGCTTCCGGGGAGCTGTGTGGAGCCAGATAGGGAGACTGCTAGCCCCTCTACCCTCCCCTCCCCCGCAGCACCAACAGGGGTCCCTAGCCACCCCCCAGCACCTGCAGCACCCCTGGACTGCCCCCTCCCAGAGCACTACCGGCAAGTTTTAGTCAGGGGTCTATATCACAAGACAGGTCAAGGGCCGTGAATTTTTGTTTACTACCCATGACCTGTCCATGACTTTTACTAAAAATACCCATGACTAAAACGTACCTTTAGCTATGATCACTTACACTTGCTGGAGACTGGGATGGATTTGATTTACATCAGTGCTATTTAATGATTTTAATCAAAATTTAAATCAGTAAGCCAAAAACCTTGATTTAAATAATCCATTTTAATTCTGTTTTGCATTTGTACTTTTTTGTTTTCCTGAAAAAAGGTTGATTCTCATTGGTTGGTATCCATTAAAACATGTTGCTTTGCATCTAAATGTAGCCTTTACACTAAATTTGGTGCTTCTTTTTTGCTAACCCAGAGGATATACTATATCTGTACTGCAATGGGTTACCCCCAACTCCAGGGTGTCACCTGATGTACTGTGGTACCACTGAGCCCGCTTATTCCACTCCTGTGTGGGCTCCTTTGCACTGTCCTGCTGAGCGCACACACAGGTAGTGAGTAAGCCAGCTGCAGAAAGACATAGACACTGAAATCAGCACTGCATGGGGAGGCTCAGCTAGGGAATTGCCCAGTACAACTCCCCCCGGGGTGTAAACCCAAAGCGGTATTGTCTTGCGCTGCACAGAGAACTGTACAGCAGAAGCTTATTGAAATTCACCTCTTCTCAGTGTGGAGGAAGATATACACAGCTTTTTGCCCCCCCGCCTCCCAGTTATGAATTCCGCAAACTGAGAGTAGAGAAAACAAAAACAAGTTTATTAACTACAAAAGATAGATTTAAGTGATTAAAAGGGTTAGCAAACAGATCAAAGCAGATTACCCAGCCAATAAAACAAAAAACTCAATGTAAGCCTAAGACACTAAAGAAGCTGGCTACAAGTTGTAATTTCTCACCCTAAATGTTGTTTTAGGCATTTCTTTCACAGGCCAGACACTTTTTCCAGCCTGGGCGCAGCTCTTTCCCCCCCTTTTGTCTTTGTTTCTTAGATGTTTCCAGCAGTCATTCTGGGTGGGGATTCAGTGAAGAGTATGAACTGTGATTAACTCACTTCCCTGCCTTAAATAGGATTTACATGTGGAAGGAATCTTTGTCTTTCAGTGTGATTCCCACCCTCCTCAATGGAAAAATACTGGCATTCTATGATGGAGTCCAGTCCAGGTGACATGATCATATGACCCTGCAGTGTCAAAGAAGCCATGAGCCAAAGGTCATTCGTAGCTTCTCAGGAAGGTGGGAGACCTATTGTTCTCCCTAATGGCCCATCCAGACTGATTGCATTCTGTCTGGTGGGCATTCTAGAGGTGTAAACACTTTTGTAGTACAGATACATAGTCCATATTCCTAATTTTAGATAAAATAATGATACATGCATACAAATAGGATAATCATATTCAGCAAATCATAACATTTCTAATATCTCACAAGACCCATCTTGCATAAAATATATTTTACATATGCTATAATCATATGTTAACAATATTTCTATTAAGAAAATGGGGCATAGTGTCACATGTACACATTTATTTAAGCAACTATATAGCTTAACAAATGTTTCTTCTGATTCTTAATTTTTACATTTTTATTATGTTAGAAAATGGAGAATGATGCGTTTCTTATTTACTAGATGATTAATTTCTTACTGGTTATTTGTGCCAAAATCTGTTTGGATGGAAATTTGAATTCAATTACAAATGCACTAAAATAGCATTTTAATTTTTTTAATTAAATAAAACTAACTTAAAACTAACTGATGAATATATAGGAAAAAAGTTTATAAATAGTTTTATCAAAATATGTTTTGCATTTAAAACTGATTCACTAAACAAAAGAATTATTATGTGTAGTTAATGAATGGAACTGATTGTTTCTGATCACCACGTACTTCAAGATTTTAGCACTAGTAGATCTCATCCTCTCACGCCTGGTTTTTGTTCATAGAATAGAAGAAGAAGAAAACAAGTTTTCCTGCCACAGGTGCCGGCTTCCTTTGGGCTCCGGGGAGTGCTTAAACCCCTGCTCTGCCCCAGTGCCCCACCTGACCCCTTCCCCCAAGCCTCTGCTCCACTCTGCCCCGCCTCTGCTCCACTCTGCCTCTTCCTACCCAGTTCCACCCCCTCTCCCTCCCAGTGCCTCCTGCACCCTGTGAAACAGCTGATCGAAGTGGGCAGGTGGCACTAGGAGGGAGGGGGAGGAGTTGATTGACCGGGCCTTCGATGGGCGGTCGGTGCTGGGGAGGATGGTGGGAGTTGGCTGCCGGTGGGTGCTAAGCACCCACTAATTTTTTTCCCTGGGTGCTCTAGGGCTGGAGCACCCACGGAGTCGGCGCCAATGTTTTCTGCTTTTTTCAACTCCCGACTGGTTTCTTAACTTTGAATGAACCAACCAGTCATTGAACTGAATTAGGTGAATAAACTGAAACCTGCAGAAGAGGCAACGGCTGTCAAAAGCTGTTTTAGCATGTCAGCTCTGATTCCAAATGTTTTGCCAGTAACTTCTGCCAGTTCTGTGGTTTGACTTGCTTTAGAAAGCAGCAGCAAATATGTACTGCTTAATATTCTTTTTTATATTTAATTTAAATGATTGTAATAAGTTTAGGTCTTAACATAAATTTTCAATAGATTCATAAACCTGTATTTATTTTACATTTAAAAATATCCATTTTTTTAAAAAGAGAAATACATCCATTTTTATCTACTGTGCTGAGCACCTGCTCTTTACACCTCAGATTTTAGGATTCCCGGGGTAGGGACCTTTTTGTCGTGTGTGTGTGTGTGTGTGTGTGTGTGTGTGTGTAAAGTTCCCAGTACACTATTGCTGCTATATAAATATTATTGTTTATATAGCCTGTACTTAGAGCTATACTAGCTTGGGCTGAGACCTGGGCAGATTCACAAGACAAGCAGGGTTGGGCCTGGTCAGTATTAGGGTGGGAGACTCAAAGGAGAACCTATGGACTTATTCTGTGCTGCCTTGTGCTATATGTAGTCATTTACATGTGGGTCGAGTCAGTGTAAAATGCTAATAGACCAGAGTGGTAGTGTTTTACATGCACTTTGCTCATGTGTGACTACAAAAGGTGCAAGGCAGTGGAGAATCAGTCATCCAGGGAGCAGAAGAAAGTGGCAGGTGTGATTCAGTAGCTGGCAATTTTCTCTCTGCGTCAGTATTGAACTAATATTCTAGCATGCTGTACTGGGGCACTGTGCTGCTGGAGGTCATGCTATCTTTCAGATGAGGTGTAAACTGAGGTCCGACCAGTCAGTGCTCATGAAAAAGCCTCTGTCATCTTTCACCAGAATAGAGGTATTCTACCTGGTACCCTTCCCTGGTCAAGTTCCAACTTGGGCAATTATATCTGTGTCCCTAAAATTCTCTCTGCCGTGTCAGTAGCAGATTGTATTTTTCACTTCCTTAAAGTGTCGTCCTATGCACGGTCAAACAGCTGCTGTCTTCCACACCACAGCTGGGTGTGTTTTGTTAGTGAGTGAACAACTTGCAATTTTATTGTGGGGCTTGAAATACTGGGTATCTTTCTAAAAGCCCCAGCTCTTGGAATCCTCTGATTATGTACAAACCTCAGTGTTCATTTAAAAAGAGTAAGTTTCTAGCACACTTGATTGTGAAGGAAAAGTTGAAAATATGACAGGAGGGTACTTTTGCTGCTCAAAACCCCGAAGTCTCATGGGTTTTAAGCCAATCTCGTATTTTTTGGGACCAGACTCATGTCAACTTGGGGTTGACAATACTGACTCCTGTATCCACAGCATGTAAAGAACTTCGGGGTGGAGAAGCCTAAAGAAATGTGCAGTGTTATGATGCTCTGGTTTTTCACAGATATGTCCCATCTCTTCCTGTAAATCTAACTTGCAAGATGGGTAAAGAATCTGACATTTTGGAGGGCATATAATAGTATGCCTCTGTAGAGTTTTAGGTAACTGTCTGTGATTATGACTGTGCCTTTAGGAACTGATTGTCTCAGTGAACTGTCAGCTAAAAGTGTAACTTCCTGTTGCTTAGAGAGTTCTATGGATGATCTCTAATCACTGAGCAGAACAGATATCCCTTTGCTGCAGAATCAGCAAGTGTCAGACAAAATGTTTGCTATAAGAAGTTGTGAGCTCTCTCCTGCTTTTCATAATGTGCTAAATCACAATTTCATAATCATTTTGTTGCAGCAGTCAGAGAGCTGTCGAAAATTGTCTGAACGGTTTTCTATTAAAAAAAGTTTTGTGGGAACATGTCAATTCCATCAAAAGTTTTGATAGAAACTGGCCGGCCAGCCTGGTTTCCTGCCAGCCCAACCATCTCCCAAGATCCCCACTTCTCCCCAGCCCATTTGGACTGTCAAGGCTCCATGGGATCTCTGGGTCCCCTGCAGCCCGCCTGGTGGGCTCCCCGGCTCTCTGGCTGGAGCATGTTTTGTTTTGGAAACACTGAAATGTTCCCATTGTGGGAATGTTTCAGTGTCTTTGAAAAGAAATACTGTGGAATTTCAGTTCTGTTAAATGTTGAGTTTTTGGCTTTTCATCCCAAATCAGGATGAAAAAATTTCCAAAAACTTGATTTTTTTGTGGGCTGGCAATTTTCTTTCCCAGCGAACTCTAGTCAGTAGGAAAATATGCCCGTGTCCTGAGGAGTACTGTGCCTTCTAGGACATACTCAACTAGATGGGAAGGAAGCTTGCTCTGTGACTCCAGAGAAAAGAGAGTGTTGTTTGTGTGGGCTGGCTGATGGGCAAGTTTACAGTGGGAAGTTTAGAGGGATTGTTTGTGAAGGCAGATGTAGTGTAAGTGGAAATCAAGCTCATATACTATGGTTAGTAGCATGCAAGGGATTGAGATGTTGCATGTTTGAGGGGAATTTGCATGCTTGTTAGCCATAAGAAACTGTCTGTCTGGATTGTATATATGTCTATGTGAGATGCACGCAGCCCCAGGAAAATGTGCAGACATAAAGGATGGAGATGTAAATCTGGCTGGTTTGCAGGCTGGCACTGTGGGCCCAAGTGTGAATGCTGAAACATGTGTGTTGTTTGCCTCCTTCTGACCCCTTGCTTGTTCTGTCTGCTTACATAGTGAGAAGCCCAAGACCATAATTCTGAAATGAAACAGTGCTACTGAGGAAATGAAGTCAGCACTGACGATTTCTGGCTCCCTGAATTTGAGGTCTTGTGTGGTTGACAAGGCCACAGTGAAAACAGAAATAAGTTTTTGCATGTCTATCCTGCCTTCCATCCAAGGGCTTCAAAGCACTGTCCAGACATAAGTGAATTAAGCCCCTAATTTTGGAGCTGGTAGTATCTCCATGTTTCCCTGGGGGAATCTGAGGCACAGAGTTTGAGTGGCTTGACCCTGCTCACAAGTGAGTTGGTGGCAGAGCGGGAAATGGCACATGGATCTCTTGACTTGCCGTTCTGTACTGTAACCACTAGACTGAACCATGCTGCTTAAGGGTATGATTCTGCCATCCTTATTTGTGGCGAGTAGCACCTTACTCTGTTTGCAGCCCATGACAAGGTACCTACTTAGCATGAGTGAGAGTGGCAGAATTAGGCTCTTAATGATGAGCTAATCTCAAAGTGTTCAGAGATCCGTTCAGTTTAGAATATAAACTTGTCGGGGCAGGTACTGTTCACTGTGTGTGGGCAGGGCCTGGCACCCCTATCCCAATCGATACCTTAATACAAATTAATAACAATATGTCTAGAAACAGAACCCAACTTCTTTTGCTTTGGGAAATTGAGGCTGGAACTCTCACAAGGATATGTCTTTCACTCAGTCCTGCAATACAGGTCCCTCTGTTGCTGGCTGAGGTACAAAAGCATGGAGGACTGGGGAAGGCAGGCGAGGAGAGAGAGGGACAGAAAGGGAGAACACGGAGTCTCAGGGCCAGATCGTTAGCTGGCGTAAATCAGCGCAGCTCTGTTAAAGTTAACGGAGCTACACCTTGTACACCAGCTGAGAATCTGGCCTTCACTCTTCAGGCCATCATGGAGCGGCTGCTGGGTTTGTTCTGGGTCACAAGTTAGCCAATGGATACAGCATCCTTAGTGGCAGGCCAGAGGGGAAGCCCAAAGCTGGCTGGGTAGGGGAAAGGAACAGAACCCCCCCTGAGGGATGAAAGGAAGTTAATGCAGCCTGCTTCTGATTACCTACAAGGGGCAGTGGGATTTTGGAGACTGGGATCCCTTCCCTTCTTCCATTAGCAATAGAAGTTGTTAAAACAAAATGAACACTGAAAACCCTTCTGGAGCATATTGTGTGCACTCACTGGAACATATTTTTGCTGCAGAGTTGAGAGCCACTTGATCTATGTTAGGTCTAGTGAAAAATAGTTTCCCTTTTTAAAAACTCTCTTATAACATAAGGGCAGGGTTTGTGTGAGAGCAGGGAAGAGAGCTCTCAAGGAAACCTAGAGGGCAATACATGTATTCATTTTATGTTTTCAGGATGTAGAAAACACGCTGATCAGACACTGTAATTGCATGTATGGTATTAACAACATGAATTAAATAATGTAATGCCCAACTAGCAAATTGACCAACTGTCCATTAAAGGACTCCAGATTCACCCCCCTTCTCCACCCAAACAAAGTTCCAAACACACGTAAAAGCATGTGTAAATATATGAGCCCCTTTGCCATGTATCCTGGAGATAAAAACCTGGGCTCTGTCTAAGCAGATGGGGAGTGACTAGCCGAGTCGAGTGCCTTCCGTAGAAAAAAAGGGTCCAGTCCCAAGACCCTTAAAATGAGGGGCTGTTTGAGCACCTCATCTGACTTCAAATCCAGAGATAGAACAGGAAAAGAGTGAGTGTCTACAAAGTACCAGCCCCCAGCCCAGAAAGCACTTTGTAGCCATAGGGTGACCATATTTCCTAAAGGGAAAATGGGATAGTATGTGGGGCTGGCCCAAACCCTGCTGCCCAGAGCTGGGGCTGACAGCCCAAGGCCCACCACCTGTGGCTGACAGCCTGAGCCCCAGTACCTGATGTTGCTGCTTGCCTCCCCGAATGTTCCTCTGCACCCCCTTGGGGGTGGGGGTGTGTGTGGCACATCCCACTGGGTTTCAGTTAGCCTCCTGGTAATGAATGACCTATGTAGGAGGACTATATGTCCTGTTTTGGCTGGGATGGTCTCCTTTTTAAGCCCTGTCCTGGATGTCCCTTTTTTTTTTTTTTTTTGGGCAAATCTGGGCATTTGTCCCACATGCTCTTAAATACCCATCTTTGCCAAAAAAGTTGGGATGTCCGGGACAGGGCTTAAAAAGGGGACCGTCCCAGCCAAAACAGGACATATAGTCCTCCTACATAGGTAATTCATTACCAGGAGGCTGACTGAAACCCAGTGCAGGGTCCAGAGCAGTGTAACGCATTCCATGTAATATGGTCCATGTGAGAGGTTTCCAAGTGATCTATAAGAGTAGCCCCAGTAGAGTGCGCTACAGTAATTGAATCTGGAGGAGGAGGAGGCATAGAGAACCAATGAGCTCTGCATCTTCTGATTGTTACCTGTTCTTGGCCAGGAGATTGTAAGATAAATGCACTCTTGGCCAATGCTGCTACTTGGCCATGCAAAGGCAGTCTCTGAAGTAATGCCACCCCTCAGATGCATGCTGTGCTAACCCAAAGCAGCCAAATGCCCTATCTCAAGAGGGCAGACATCAGCTCCATCATCTTCTCTGTTTGTTCCACCCAGCCAATCAGCATCTCTTCTGCATGAGGAGAGTGTGGGGATTATTGATGAGAAGAGAGGAGGGATTGCATAAGAGGTGGATTCAAAGGAAGGGAGGGAGGTTGTGTGGTGGATGGGGTCAGGGAGAGTTTCCCAGATATAGGGGGCAGCATGGTAGATGGCATGAAGTGGGAAAGGGAGACAGAGAAGTAAAATGAGATGACCGGGCTGAGCAGAGGGGGTGGGATTTAGGAGTTTTGTATAGGGGTTGTAGATGAAGAGATGAAGCTTGAGTATGATGTCTCACAGGAGACCTGAAGCCCATGGAGAGGAGAGGAGGGGGGAGACAGGGGAGTTGTAGAAGCAAGGAAGGGTGTTCTTGGAGCAGAAAGAACCAGACCTCTCAGCCACCACTTTGTCATTGCCTGCCGGGCTTAGTAGGCATGTCAACAAAACCTTGTGATCAATGGTATCAATGGCAGCTGATCTAAAAGAATCATCATGGACTCTTGATCTTTATCTATTGCCATCGTCAGCCAACTGTATGTCCAGCCATCCCATAGAGCTCACTGCCTCAGAAGGTCATCAAGAGGCTGGATAATAGTCAGACTCAGAGACTGTAAGGCTAGAAGAGACCATCATGATCATCTAGTCTGATCTCCTGCACATCACAGGCCACAGAACCTCACCCACCCAATCCTGTAATAGATCCCTAAACTCACCCACCCAATCCTGTAATAGATCCCTAAACTCTGGCTGAGTTACTGAAGTCCTCAAATCATGATTTAAAGACTTTTAAGTTACAGAGAAACTGCCCTTTACGCTACTTTAAACCTGCAAGTGACTCATGCTGTAGAGGAAGGTGAAAACTCCCCAGGTCTCTGTCCGACTGACCCAGGGAAAAATTCCTTCCTGACCCCAAATATGGCAATCAGTTAGACCCTGAGCATGTGGGCAAGACCCACCAGCCAGATACTGGAAAGAATTCTCTGTAGTAACTCAGAGTCCTCCCCATCTAGTGTCCCATCACTGGCTGTTGGAGATATTTGCTGCTAGCAGGTGCAGGTTGGCTACATGCCATTGAAGGCAGTTTCATCATACCATCCCCTCCATAAATTTATCAGGCTCAGTCTTGAAACAAGTTAGGTTTTTGCCCCCACTCCTCCCCTTCAAAGGCTGTTCCAGAACGTCACTCCACTGATGGTTAGAAATCTTTGTCTAATTTCAAGCCTAAACTTGTTGATGGCCAGTTTCTATCCATTTGTTCTTGTGTCAACATTGGTGCTTAACTTAAATAACTCCTCTCCTTCCCTGATGTTTATCCCTCTTATGTATTTATAGAGAGTAGTCATATCTCCACTCAGCCTTCTTTTGGTTAGGCTAAACAAGTTAAGCTCTTTGAGTTTCCTCTCATAAGGTAGGTTTTCCATTTCTTGGGTCATGCTAGTAGCTCTTCTGTGCACCTGTTCCAGTTTGAATTCATCTTTCTTAAACATGGGGGACCAGAACTGCACACAGTATTCCAGATGAGGTCTCACCAGTGCCTTGTATAATGGCAGTAACACTTCCCTCTCTCTTTACTGGAAATACCTCGTCTGATGCATCCTAGCATCGAATTAACCTTTTTTCATGGCCACATTGCATTGGCAGCTCATAGTCATCCTGATATCAACCAATTCACTCAGATCTTTCTCCTTCTCTGTCACTTCCAACTGATATGTCCCCAGCTTAGAGCAAAAATTCTTGTTGTTAGTCCCTAAGTGCATGACCTTGCACTTTGCACTATTAAATTTCATCCCATTTCTATTATTCCAGTTTTCAAGGTCACCCAGATCTTCTTGTATGATATTTTGGTCCTCTTCCATATTGGCAATAGCTCCTTACTTTGTGTCATCCACAAATTTTATTAGCATGCTCCCTCTTTTTGCACCAAGGTCATTAATAAAAATGTTAAATAAGATTTGGTCCCAAGACCGATCCCTGAGGAACTCCACTAGTAACATCCTTCCAGCCTGACAGTTCACCTTTCAGTATGACCCATTGTAGTCTCCCCTTTAATCAGTTCCTTATCCACCTTTCAGTTCTCATATTAATCTCCATCTCCAATTTAACTACTAATTTCCCAGGAGGAACTGTATCAAATGTCTTCCTAAAATCTAGGTAGGTTAGATCTTCTGCATTTCCTTCATCTAATTTTAATGACATTGACTATTAATAACACTAGCAGTTCTGGATGTTTGATGTGGGATGGGGCCCAGGCTGGTCTGATCTAGAGCAGGCAGCACTGTGCGGCTGGGTTGGGTCCCCAGCTGGTTCATGGACTGGCAGCCTGCAGTGTTGTCGCTCATCCTTATCTCTCTTTACCCAGCCTCCTTTAGTGGAGGTTCCCTGCCCACTCTGTTTGCTCTTCTCTCCCCTCACCGGTGGCACGGATGGGAATTTGGCCAGCGTGGTTGTTGGTGGCAGGGGCCTTACTGAGCATGTAAGTGTGGCAATAGTAGTTGTCTTTCACATGCCTGGGTAAGGGCTTGAGTCCAGATGGAAGTCCAGGGTGAACACAGTGTGGATTGGATCTTAGGCCAATCTAAACAACCCACCCCAACCCTCCTGCCCTAAGGATCATGTTCCCCATTCCCTCTCCCTAAACTTCTCACCCAACCATTGAGTCAGACAATCTGGATTAAGCAAGTAAAATGATTCCCCTGGGGCAGTGGAGAGGCTATTCAGTGCAGTAATGTGGGTTGCCATCTGTCCCCAGAGACAATAGTGCCATTTACATTTATATGCAGCAATTCATCCAGGGGGAAAAAAAATCTGTCTTCCTTTGTGATACAATAATAAGCTGTTCATCCCCGTCCTCTCTTCCTTTAGCTTTCTGTCGTCCTCCAGTTCTCTGTCTGTCTCGCCTCCAGTCTCTTTCCATCCTCTCTGCCTTGCTTGCTTGAATGTGTAAGGGCTAAGTATTATTATTGCTTTCCCCCTCTGTTTGACTGTCGGGGTTTGACTCTGAACCTACGGTTCCCATTGGCATCAGAACTCTGCCCATCTCAGGAGCAGCTTCCCCACTCCCGCCCCCGTCTTCCTAGCTCGCTCTTTCTCTGTCTGAGTCTGTCGTTTTCAGTCTCCTTTAGTTTCCTCTCCCTCTTTGTCTCTCTCGGCTTTTACTGCCTGCTGTCTGTCTCTCTCAGCACAAAGAAAAGGAGGACTTGTGGCACCTTAGAGACTAACATTGGTTAGTCTCTAAGGTGCCACAAGTCCTCCTTTTCTTTTTGCCAATACAGACTAACACGGCTGCTACTCTGAAATCTCTCAGCACAGGCACCCTAGGAGGCAAGTTCATACACTAATAGTCCATCTTTCTATAGTGCACCCTTCATATCCAGTACACCAACAGCAGCAAAAACACTTCCTGGGGAGAGTCAGTCATGAGCTGAAGAGAAAAGGGAAGATTGTAAGGCAGGATATAAGCAGAGGATATGACTCATTGGCACAGAAGGACAGAAAGGGGGGAGAGTTCCCGAGAGATGACAGAGCCGAAGTGAACGAGTGGCAGCCTATGCCCCCCAACTGTGGCGAGTCATGGAGAGGGTATTGGAAGGTTGGGGTGGGAGGATGGATGGGGAAGAAGATCAGGAGGAAAGGTAAGTGGGGAAGGGGAAAGGATGAGGGGTAATGGGTAGGAAGCATTATGGAGGGAGGGCCAAGATGAATAGGAAGCTGGTGAAATTCCGTGTACAATGCATTAAATGGTTTGAATAAAATTTGAACCATGCACCCACCCTTTGCCTAATACTTGTACAAACTTTTTTTGGGTGTGTGTGGGGGGGTACATTTTCTTAACTGCCATTCTATTTTTTAAAACACCACAGCTTTCTGTAGCTCTGTGCTTCCCAGTAGGAGCTGGAAGCGTAAATACTGAGATACCACACGCACTTCCAGCTCGCTTGTAATGAGGAGTTACTGGACAACTTGGGAGAGAGCCTGGTCTTGTGGGACTTCCACTCCCACAGAGCTTCAAGGACTAAGTGGGGCCAAACCACACTGGGACAAGGTCATCCTTGGTGTAAGCCTACTGAGTTTAGTTGAATTACACTGACAATGAAATTTCCTGTGTGCAAAGCGCGGAAAGGAGAAAGAGGAGATGAAAAGAAAACACATTGTAAAATATTAACCTCCCTGTTTAAATAGCCAGCTCATAACAAACAGCAGCTGTTCAGTTTCATGGCTTGGAGGAGGCAGGGGAGTTCAATATTTCGGGGTGGGAAATAGTTTTCTTTTTTTAAAATCCAATACTGAGAGACTTTAAAGTCCCTGCAAACTCTGAGATCCAAAATTTCTCTCCTCCTTCCTGCCTCTTATGTGTGAATACCCTACAACCTCATACTGCACTCTTCACTAATCTCCACTGTCCGTGATATTCTCTCTCTCACACACACACGCGCGCGCGTGCATCTTCCTGCACTTCCCTGCACCCCACACCCTGCTTCGTAGGAAATAATTTAATACTCGAGTGCTGTGGCAAAGTCTCAGATGAATACAACTATCATTTACCAGTCTGTTAGGAAGCATTGTTATCAATAATTAAAGCCAAACCACACTTGTTAAATAAATGAACAAAGTATATTGTGTTGTGTATTATCCTTTTTTTCTAATTTGATTGTCTTTGTTCACTTATTTGCTAATTTGCAACATGAATTCACTCTCAGTAGGTCTCCTGGCCATCAGCAAGGTTTTACTTTGCTTGTGTGTGTATAATATGTACTAGCTGCAAGAACAACAGCAGTAAAATATTGCCTAAGGGAAGAAGCCATTGTCATACTGCGTGTTGCCCAAAGCCGAAGGCTGAATGCACTGTTTCAGAGTGAAGGATGCTCTTTTTACTTCAGGGTGATTTATTTTGCTTGCCATTATCTTCAGAGCCAGTTGCTACTCATCTGATTAATGTAACAGGATATTTACCCCCCCACCCCCCCGAAGTGTGCCCTGTTTACCTGCTGTGGGGAAGGTTCCAGTGTCTTCTTTCCTGGCAGCAGGAGTGATCTTTCCAGGGAATAGGTGGGGCTCTTGAGCCATCTCTGAAGATGGGCATACATTTAGCTGAGGCAGGGGCACAAACTGTACGGCTCACTCTATCCAATAGGAGCAGTCATTGTGGTCTTTCATTCCCCCTGTCCCTTCGCATTTTGTTCCACACACTCTCTCTCTTCTCTGCTCCTGGCTCCAGTGTTATTCCAGCATTGCACAGGTCTTCTCTCTCCCCACCATGCACTGTTGATCTCCTGATATGTACTGTTTCCTTCTCGTGAGGGCGGTGGTGCGTAGCGACTAGTGGTCATAAGACCACATATTAACCAGTGGGATCTGTGGTGAAATCCCCAGGTTAATAAATCAATATATATTTTAAAAAAAATGGCACAGCACTGTCCCATTTTCGTGATATTATAGGTGAGGCTGATAGCATTGCCTGTTATTAAGCTTGCCTGACACTGCCAATTATAAGACCCTTTTTTCAGTTGCTTATAACTGTGCCAAACTTTAACCATTTGGGCTGAAAGTTCCCGTGCTTGGTGTCTGTCTCAGACTTAATTTCTTAGGAAAATTTCAGCCAAAATGGCTCAGCCGTTTATTAGAACAAAGCAAGGGAAAAATACGTTTTTCCCATTTAAAAGTTATGGTGACCTTTTCTTTGAAAAGCTTTAGCACCCCCATGCTTTGGAGCAGAGATGTAAAATTTGGCAGGGACATGGCCTTTGTGTCAGGGACAGGCCTTTTGCCATCTCTGTGAAATTCTGCCCCAATTTGACCAAGTTATAAGCCGTTGAAATATCTCCATTTGCACATGCTCAGTTGAGTCTTCTTCAGATTTTAGCTGCTAAATTCCCTGAAGTTTGTTTGCATGGAGTGCTCCAGCCTGTGGGGGCTGAGCTGAACTTTCCCTGCAATTGCATGTCTGGGCCAGGCCAGGACTGGGCACCAGAACTGAGAGCAAGAAAGCCTTCTCTCCTGAACTCTCAGTAACTGCTTTAGTGGGCCCAGGCATCATGAAGGATGGGTAGTACGCGGGAGTAGATAGGGAGGGACTGGGACTGGGACTGGAGACTGGTCGGGGAGCAGAGAGAGAAACTGGAATTGAGAGTTGTGTGGGAGACTGAGACTGGCTGAGAAAGGAGACAGGGACTGGGAGATGGGGGAGACTGAGGCTGGCTAGGCAAGGGGACCTGGATCAGGGTGAGACTGGGAGTGGCTGAGCAAGGAGCTCTGGAGCTGGGGGAGACTGGGACTCACCAGGAAAAGAGCCTGAGGACTGGCAAGAGTTGGACTGTTATATTCTTAGCAGAAGGGACCTGGTCTGAATGGGTCTTGGAGACTAAACTCCCCTCTGATCCATAGGTGTGGTCTCTTTGGAGGCCTATGCACATTGACAGAGGGCAACATGCAAGAAGCTTGCAGTGCAGCTGGCCATGCCAACCCTATCTGTACCTTGTATTTCCTCTGTTAGTTGTATCCTGTTGTCTCTCATCTTATCCTTAGATTAAAAGTAAGGCTGTCGATTAATTGCAGTTAACTTATACGATTAACTAAAAAAAATTAATCGTGATTAATCGCAATGTTAAACAGTAGAATACCACTTGAAATTTATTAAATATTTTGGATGTTTTTCTACATTTCTAAATCTATTGATTTATATTACAACACAGAATATAAAGTGCACAGTGCTCACTTTATAATATTTTTGATTACAAATATTTGCACTGTAAAAATGATAAACAAAAGAAACAGTATTTTTCAATTCACCTCATACAAGCAGTGGTGAGCTGGAGCCGGTTCGCACGAGTTCGCTAGAACCGGTTGTTAAATTTAGAAGCCCTTTGAGAACCGGCTGTTCCGCGAGGGCTTCTAAATTGAACCGGCCAAAGGTGGCACCTTAGGCGCCGACTCCATGGGTGCTCCAGCCCTGGAGCACCCAAGGGGAAAATTTGGTGGGTGCAGAGCACCCAGCGGCAGCTCCCCGCCCCAGCCCCAGCTCACCTCTGCTCCACCTCCGCCTGCTCCCCGAACGCACCGCCCACCTCTGCTTCTCCACCCCCACGGGCTTCCCACAAATAAGCTGTTCGCGCGGGAAGCCGGGGCAGGCGGAGAGGTAGGTGGCGGCTTCGCACTCAGGCCCAGGGAGGCGGAGGTGAGCTGGGGGCGTGAGGAGGGCCGCTTGTGCCACAGCAGGTAACCCGAGGGGGGGGGGTGCAGGGGAATCGCTCCCCGCCCCAGCTCATCTCCGCCACCCTCGGCCTGAGTGCGAAGCCGCCGCCTGCTTTTCAGCCCTCCCAGGCTTCCCGCCGAACAGCTGATTCGCAGGAAGGGGGGGGGGGCGATGAGAAGCAGGGCGGGGCGGTGCGTTCAGGGGCAGAGCGGAGGTGAGGTGAGCTGGGGCCGGGGGCGGGGCGGGGAGCTGCCAGTGGGTGCTCTGCATCCACCAGCCCTGGAGCACCCACGGAGTCGGCACCTAAGGCACCACTTTTGATGTGATTGGTGGGGGGAGCGACCGCTCCCCCTGTTCCCCTCCTAGCTACGCTACCCCTCCCCTAGGAGCCAGAGGGACCTGCTGGATGCTTCCTGGGAGCTGCCCCAGGTAAGCAACGCTGGGACTCCCCTCCTCGCCCCCCGGCAGGTCCCTCTGGCTCTTAGGGGTGGGGTGGGCACCCACTATGGTGGCCCAAGAGACCCTTCTGCCCGGTTCTGGGGGCAGTTGGGGACAGGGGAGGGGGGTGGATGGGGCAGGGGTCCTGGGGGGGGCATCAAGGAACACGGGGGGGGTTGGATGGGGCAGGAGTTCCGGGGGGCGGGGGTGGGCAACGACCCCCTCATGGGGTGAGGAGGGAACATGTTAAGATTTTGGCAGCTCATCACTGCATACAAGTACTGTAGTGCAATCTCTTTATCGTGAAAGTGTAACTTACAAATGTAGATTTTTTTGTTTTGGTACATAACTGCACTCAAAAATAAAACAATGTAAAACTTTAGAGCTTACAAATCCACTCAGTTCTACTTCTCGTTCAGCCAATTGCTAAGACAAACAAGTTTGTTTACATTTATGGGACATAATGCTGCCTGCTTCTTATTTACAATGTAACCTGAAAGTGAGAACAGGTGTTCGCATGGCACTTTTGTAGCTGGCGTTGCAAGGTATTTTCATGCCAGATGTGCTAAACATTCATATGCCCCTTCATGCTTTGGCCACCATTCCAGAGGACATGCTTCTATGCTCATGGCGCTCATTTAAAAAAAATAACGCGTTAAGTAAATTTGTGACTGAACTTCTTGGGGGAGAATTGTATGTCTCCTGCTCTGTTTTACCTGCATTCTGCCTTATATTTCATGTTATAGCAGTCTCGGATGATGACCCAGCCCATGTTTGTTTTAAGAACACTTTCACAGCAGATTTGACAAAACACAAAGAAGGTACCAATGTGAGATTTCTAAAAATAGCTACAGCACTTGACCCAAGGTTTAAGAATCTGAAGTGCCTTCCAAAATCTGAGAGGGAGGAGGTGTGGAGCATATTTTCAGAAGTCTTAACAGAGCAACACTCTGATGCAGAAACTACAGAACCCGAACCACCAAAAAAGAAAATCAACCTTCTGCTGGTGGTATCTTACTCAGATGATGAAATTGAACATGTGTCGGTCCACTCTGCTTTGGATCGTTATCGAGCGGAACCCGTCATCAGCATGGACGCATGTTCTCTGGAATGGTGGTTGAAGCATGAAGGGACATATGAATCATTAGCGCATCTGGCACATAAACATCTTGCGACGCCGGCTACAATAGTGCCACATGAATGCCTCTCTTTCAGGTGACATTATAAACAAGAAGCAGGCAGCATTATCTTCTGCACATGTAAAAAACTTGGTTGTCTGAGCGATTGGCTGAAGTAGGACTGAGTGGACTTGTAGGCTCTAAAGTTTTACATTGTTTTATTTTTTGAGTGCAGTTATTTTTTTGGTACATAATTCTGTATTTGTAAGTTCAACTTTCATGATAAAGAGATTGCATTACAGTACTTGTATTAAGTGAATAGAAAAATATTATTTCTTTTTTTCAGTTGAAATATTTGTAATAAAAATAAATTTAAAGTGAGCACTGTACACTTTGTATTCTATGTTGTAATTGAAATCAATATATTTCAAAATGTAGAAAAAATCAAAAAATATTTAAATAAATTGTATTCTATTATTGTTTAACAGCGCAATTAATTGCACAATTAATTACGCAATTAATTGAGATTAATTTTTTAAATAGCGAGATTAATCACATTTAATTTTTTTAATCGCTTGACAGCCCTAATTAAAAGCTCTTTTGTGGCAGTGGTCTTGTCAGTTTATATATATATAAACCACACAGACAGAGGCTAGCACACTGGGGCCCAGATCCACACCAACAACAATAATTAATAAATGGCACCTATAAAAGTACTTCCTTCAGCAGGGGCTCATGAGCCAGGACTTTTCACAGGTACAAAATTAATGGTAACCCTTTGCAAAGTCTATGAGGTGCTGTTTATTTATTAACATGCATTTCCAATGTACTGTGATGGGTCGCCCATCCTTTAAATATCCAATCGCTTTCTAACTTCTGAAATCTATTTCACACTTTGCAGCATGCCTCTAATAATGCATTTTCTGGATTGCACAGCAGATGTCTGGAGAAATTGCATATTTTCTTCCATATGGATGATCATTTTACCGAAAAATAAAATAGGGTTCAGCACACTGTTCAATTTTCTGAGGTATCACCCCGGGGATTCTCCACCTGGGGCTGAGACATGACTCTGGGGATTGCTATGCCAGTAGGCCACGGCAAGCAAATAGCCCCTGCCCTACCTTTCTGAGTGCAGAGGGACCCTGCCCGCAGTAGAACGTGTGCGGTTCTGCTGTGTAGGGAAGGGACAGGATGTGGAAAACCCACCCTGAGGAACTGTGCTCCCTGCATCCCAGCTCCATGGGATTTTTTTTTCTGCTCTGCAGTAGAGATATGGAGGCCTAGCCAGTGGGTCTACATGCCCTACTGACCAGTCCCCTCAGAGAGGGATGTGGCAGCTCATAGCTACTCCCTCTCCAACGCTAGCTTAGAGTGGCTCTGCTGCTGCTCCACAGGTAGGAGTGGGGGAAGGATTCCTTTCTCCCCAGCCTTTAAGAACTGTGAGTGCATCGCCCGACTGCTGGAGCTGGGAACTGGGCTGTGGATCTGGAGGTCAGTGTCTTTTAGTGGAGTGCACGACTGGCTTCCAAATGGGTTAGTTCTCCAGTCCTCTTCTCACCCTCTTTGACTCCCCAGGCCTTCATTACACCAGGGGGAGCCATGGGCATGATGCAAAGAGAAAGGGAGCGGAGTTCTCCTTCCCTATAGCAGCTGTTATTTCATGTGTCTCCATGCTGCCTCCTCTTACTCTGTTCCTTTCCAGAAAATGAAACGGTCTTCGTCTTCAGTCCTATCTCTTACGGAGGCTTTGTGCTTCCTGACACCTTGGTGATTCCAATCATTTCCATTGCCTTTTGCTGGGTTCTTTCTCTCTTGGCTTTGCCTCTGTCTAATATAATGAGGTGGCTGAAATGGACCCATTCAGAGCAAGCAACTTCCATCCATTTTGTTTGTGATATCGGGGGAACGGAAGCAGCACACAGAGCAGGTGAGAACTCGGTCTCCATGCAACTATCTCCCCTTTGCTGTAACGAATGCAGTGGAGAGAAATACCAGATATTTCAGAAACTGTAATTACAGAAGGTGATTGTCACAGTTTCCCTGCGTGGTGTTGGTTGGGAATCTTCCCAGCCCCAAATTCATGAGATGGTCCATGACTGTTTTTCCCCATGGGTCATAGAATATCCAGGTTGGAAGGGCCCTCAGGAGGTCATCTAGTCCAACCCCCTGCTCAAAACAGGACCAATCCCCAATTTTTGCTCTAGATCCCTAAATGGCCCCCTCAAGGATTGAACTCACAACCCTGGGTTTAGCAGGCCAATGCTCAAACCACTGAGCTATCCCTCCCCCAAGGGGGTAGGGCCAAGAGTCTCTAAGTCAAAGGGCAGTTCACTGGCCCTGGATTTATTTCAGGCCTCATGGCATCGAGTGTGCTTGTCTTGCTGTGTCAATATGTGATAGTGCTGTGCAAGAGCTGGCACGCGCTGCCATTCAGACAGTTCTATTGGCAGCATTTCCTAGGGGGCAAAAGGATGGAGCACTGTGCCAGGCTTGTCCTTCGTAGCGTGGTGAGAGAAGCAGATGGTGCTAAGGTATCTCATTATTTTACAAAATTAGCCAGGAGTAAAAGGGAGTGTGGGATGAGATATCTGACGCAACATGGAGCCAGTGAAATGGGCAGTTGATTGGTTTATGGTTGTCCCCAGGGACATGTGTGGTCCCACCCCCTTGCTCACCGTAAAGGGCAGACAGGGGTGTGTGTATGTGTGGTAGCCATCAATTGTAACTTCCCCTGGCTACTCAATCCATTTGAGTGCCTCTCAAGTGGGACTAACAGATTAATGTCACACCTTTTGAAATTTCTTTAGGGCTCCACCATTTCTCACTGTGGTTACAGACATTGGTAAATCGGACCCCCAGTGATGTGATTACTATTGGTTGATGTATTGAAAGCCCTTCACAAGTATCAGGGCACTTTATAGGAAGATGGAGAACAAGAATAAAATGCACAATTAAAAATGACTGGAAAAAAGTCTTAGGCCAAATTCATGCTAGGTGTAACTAGTTGACTTTCAATGCATCCGATGAAGTGAGTTGTAGCTCACGAAAGCTTATGCTCAAATAAATTGGTTAGTCTCTAAGGTGCCACAAGTACTCCTTTTCTAGTTGACTTCAGTGGAGTTACACCAGGGATTAATTTGGCCTCTTGAACGAATTACTTTGAAATAGTGGATCTTTCTACCAAATAGTAGCTAAATGTATTTATTTTATGTGTAGGCTTTTCTATTGCTCTCATCACTGTATTATTGTACTGGAGAGTCTAAGAGCACATGGGCCTCAAAGGCATCCAAATCAGATCATCATGTCTAGATCACAAGTCCCACGTGGGGGCACACCCCCAGCATAAATCGAACTGAGATTAGAATGGACAAGTATAATGGAGCTGGACATCACTATAGACAGCTCAATGAAAACCTCTGCTCAGTGTGCAGCGGTGGTCAAAAAAGCAGGCAAAATGTCCATAAAGAATGGGATGGAGAATAATACAGCAAATATTATGCTGTTATTTAAATCAATGGTCTGCTCTTAGTTCTGGTCCTCCCCATCTCAGAAAAGGTACACCAGGAATAGAGGGAGCTCAGATATGGGTGACGAAAATGAACAGAGATTGGGGAAAAGTTATATGTGAGATTGAAAAAATGGGGACTGTTTAGTTTAGAGAAGAATTAATAAGAGGGGACATGACAGAAGTATAGAAAATAATGGATGGTAGAGAGAATATTGCTCCAATTTACCTTCTCTCTTAATAAAAGAATAAGGGACATTCAATCCATGTGAAAGGCAACACATTTAAAATAGACAAAACCGAAACACTTAATACACAGTTAATTTGGAATTCACTGCCACCAAGATATCTTTGAGGCCAAGAATTTAGATACAAAACAGGATGAGATGGTTATATGGCTAATGGAAACACCTACAATTATGTTAGACAGGAAAAAACTCAACAACCCTCGTGTATAAACACTCCTGCTTCAGGACATAAGCCAACCACTAATTGATGAGGGTAGGCGAAAACTTGCCCTGTAGGCATGTTAATCTGTAATTGTCCACAAGGGGGTTCACTGCACCTTCCCTTTGAAGTATATAGCACTAGTTGCTGTCAGAGACTTTCCTTGGATTAGATGGAACACTGGTTTCACCTGGTATGGAAATTCCTATGTCGAGTGAAGAACTTTAAATACAACTAGTAATTTGAACCAGGTGCTAAAGCTAATGGGTAATCAGTGCAAGAAGTCTAAAAATGAGGGTGTCACATGATCATTACAAGAATGGAGGAAATTTAAACATGCTGCTGCATTTTGCATTAGCTACACATAAATGGCAGGATGATAAGACTCTAGTAGCCTGATTGAGAGAGGTGATTGGACATCCACCACTACCACTGAAATCAGTGGGAGTTTAGCAGGTGACCAGGCCTCAATAGTGCTGTAATCCAAAGGTGAAATTGCAAGGCCAGGGACTAAGTGTTGTAGCCACTGAAATGGTTATGTTGTCATGACTCTGCTGAGGTATTACCAAACGCATAGTGACTTGACTTAGTTAGACAGCCACCAAGGGACGAGAGAGGCAAGTCAGTGTAAAAGTAACATCCATATTGGTGAAGGCAGGTGCTGGAGACCTTGCCCAATTTGGCTAAGAACTGACTTCCTAGTTTAATGATTGGAGTGCTCCATTTTCACAGATGCAGGAGGTGGTGGGAAGAACACGCAACAGGGATTATTTTGCTATCCAGGATTGTCTGACTGGCAATCAGTGATGGGTTGAACTTCAAAAGATTGGGAGGTTCAGTTTAGGTAAGTGCTCAAAAACTTGAGCCAGCTCCTCAGCTGATGTCAATCCACATAGGTCCATTGACTTCAACAGACCTATGCTGATTAACCCCAGCTGAGGGCCTGGTTCTTTGTTTTGTCAAACCTCTTGGGTCTGTCAAAATGAGCTATAAATCTCATAAGAGAAAACAAATATTTTCTTGCAAGATTTCTGGTACCTCTTGATTTCAGTCAGGCCAGAAATACCATGAGAACAGCCTTTTATCATGGTGTTTTGACGCTTCTGCTTTGGAATCAGGCATTTAAACAATGTCCTCCAATTTGGGTTTAAGTTTTGGTTTGGCTCAATTTGTACTGTATCCAAAACGATTTTCCAATCCCCAGTGGATATGTATCCTCCTTTTCTTTCCCCCTAGTACTATGTATCTGAAGGGGGAGCAGCTGGTGAGTCATGCCTTTTCTCTGCATTCAATATGCCCGTACTCATGGAGATGGGTGAGGTCCCAGAGCACTAGAGATGAGTAAACATAGCATCTGTCTTTAAAAAAGAGGACCGGGGAATTATAGACCAGTCAGCCTAACTTTGATACATGGAAAGATACTGGAACAAATTATTAAACAATCAGTTTATAAGCACCTGGAGAAAATAGGGTTAATGAGGAATAGCCATCATGGATTTGTCAAGAACAAATCATGCCAAACTAGACTAATGTCCTTCTCTGACAGGGTTACTGACCAAGTGGATGGGGTGAAGCGGTAGATATGATATATCTTGCTTTCAGTAAGGCTTTTGGCACAGTCCCACTTAACATTTTCATCAGCAAACTAGGGAAATGTGGTCTAGATGAAATTACTATAAGTAGGTGCACAGCTGGTTGAAAGACTGTACCCAGAGTAGTTACCAATGGTTCACTCTCAAACTGGGAAGGCATATCTAGTGGGGTCCCACAGGGGTCAGTCCTGGGTCCAGTACTAGTCAATATTTTCATTAATGACTTGGCTATTGGAATGGAGAGTACACTTATAAAATTTGCAAGCTGGGAGGGGGTTGCAAGCACTTTGGAGGACAGGATTCAAATTCAAAACGCCCTTGACAAATTGGAGAATTGGTCTGAATTCAACATGACATAGAAAAAAGACAAGTACAAAGTACTTCACTTAGGAAGTAAAAATCAAATGTACAATTGCAAAATGGGGAGTAACTGGCTAGGCAGTAGTACTGTTAAAAAGGATCTGGGGGTTATAGTGTTTCACAAATTAAATGAGTCAACAATTTCATGCAGTTGTGGGAAAAAAAGCTAATATGCTGGGGTGTCCACCCCACACCAGCCCTAAGTGAGTTAATGTGTGCCAGGGGGCTCAATTCATCTGAGATGCTGCACCTGGAGGGGAACCAGGGATTGATAGTTCCTAATGGCAGATGAAACCCAGTTTGGGGAGGAGCTGGGATAGCATTATAAGGCCAGGAGCAAGAGCAGAAAAGGGCTTCAGGGAGAACGTTTGCAGTCACTCCCTAGAGGGAAAGGGAGTTGGCTAGCGGTAAGGAGGAGATTCAGCAGGAGAGTAAACCCCAGGGTCCTGCCCTGGATTAGAGAGTCTTAGAAGAGGCTTAGAAAGTTGAAGAAGCCATGGGGAGCATAGTCTCCAATGGTAAACCAGAGACAGGCAAGAAGATAGAGAAGTGGGGTAGGAAGGAGTTCCGGGAAACAGCAACAGGGTCTGAGACTGACTGGAGTCCCAGGGTCCCTGGGCTGGAACCAGGAGTCGCAGGTGGGCCTGCATTCCCCCACTGGCAAAGTGGCACAGGACCAGGATTTGGAATGGAAGACTGCCTGAGACCGCACACAGATAGCTTGTGCTATAGGACTTTGTTACCCCGGAAGTGGGATGCGCTGCATAGTTACCTAGCTGGGGGGTTGAGTCATGAAGAGGGAACACCCTGGGTCATGAAGAAGGAGAGGGGCCACAGCACAAGCAACCAACAGGAGGAGGCACCAGGTGTGGGGAGAGCTAAATTCCCAGACCTAGCCTCAAGGAGGCACCGCTATGGTGAGTGCTTTACCAGGTTCATCAACACGAGTGTTGTATGTAAGACACAGGAGGCAATTGTCCCGCTTTAGTCAGCACTGGTGAAGCCTCAGTGGAGTACTGTGTCCAGTTCTGGGTGCCACACTTCAGGAAAGATGTGGACAAATTGGAGAGAGTCCAGAGGAGAGCAACAAAGTGATAAAAGGTTTAGAAAACCTGACCTAGGAGGAAGGGTTAAAAAAACTAGGCATGTTTAGTCTTGAGAAAAGACAACTTGAGGAGGGACCTGATATGTCTTCAAATATGTCAAGGGCTGTTATAAAGAGGACAGGGGCTCAAATGTTCTCCAAGTTCACTGCAAATAGCACAAGATGGAATGGGCTTAATCTGCAGCAAGGGTGATTTAGGTTAGAAAGGTTTCCCTAATATCTAACTGTTAGGATAGTTAAGCTCTGCAACAGGCTTCCAAGGGAGGTTATGGAATCCCTGTCACTGAAGGTTTTATTAAACAGGCTGGATAAACGCCTGCCAGGGATGGTCTGGGTTTCCTTGGTCCTGTCTCAGTGCAGGGAGGCTGGCCTTGGTGACTTCTCAAGGTACCTTTCAGCCCTACGACTCTATGAGTCTATCAGGAAGAGGGTATAAAGCAGAGTAACTCATCTTCCTTCTCCTTTGGTAGTGAATAGGCATATTAATTCCACTAGCACTTTGTGCTTAGCTAGAGGCTGCTGCTTGCAGTGGCAGGGCACTGTTGTGAGGAAGCTCACGCTGCTGGAGTCACTGGTGGGGTCAATGCTGCATGGAAGCTCCCAGCTCAGATACATCTCTTTCAGAATCGCAGCATGTTAGACAGGACTGCCAGAGATGGTGGTAGGTAGAGCGGGATATGGAGAGGGCTGAGGAGCAGGAACTGAGTCCGTGTAATAAGAAGAGACAGCATATTAGCACTGCTCTGAGTTGGTGTGTCTTTAAAACCTGATGCCTTGCCAGAGTGTGTGTCTGGCAGTGAGCTCCCTTGTCACTTCTGTAATCCCATTCAGGCAAAGAAGAATGGAGAGGAGATTAAAAACAAAGCAGAATGAACCCACTCCATTCCCTGCTGTGGCTTGCCTCCGATGGCACATGCCCCCATGCAGTCTGGGTGTCTGCATGGCTCACTCCCCAGTACTCCACGGGTTGGGTAGCAAGGGTACCTTCACCTAATGTGTGTGTGCCCTTCCTCGAGGTGCTGTTGTAGGAGGGTTTCTCTATCCACCACAGCTTCGGCTTAGATAAAAATGGGCAGAAAGAGGGAGAAGGAACATAACTTTGTGAAGATAGGGGCTGATTCTGCTCCTGTTGAAATTAAAGGCATAACTCCCACAGGCTTCAATGGAAGCAAAGCGAATGGTAGGTCTGGCCTTCTTTAACATCTTTGTCAATGATCTAGAAAGGGGAAGATAACAGGATAGTAATGGAATATTTCCAAAGCTACTGAACTGTGAGATGTTGGGCGGGCAAAGGGACTAGAGAGATTAGAAATGAGGGAGAGAAATAAAATGAGATCTTAAATTTGCCTCTCGTGATGCTCACTTCTCTGGCTTTCTCAGTGTCCTTCCCATCATCTGTCACCATGACTGGCACTCTGATCTCCCTCTCCTTGGACATCTTTGCTGGCTTCTGACTCAGCTCCTAATTCCCTTAAAAAACTGGTCTCTTTGTTTTCTAAACTCCCTGGACTCACTCCACCAGACCTCTTTGACCTCATGGCCACTTTCTCCTAAGGCCTGCTCATGCCACTGCTCCAGTCTTGGCTCAGTCTCACTCCCCCACCTTTCCACCATTTCTCTGTGGATGTAGCTCTCCGTGTGACTAAGGAGTTCCTGCATGCCCAGAATGAATCACCACCGAGCACTACACCACAGCAACTCCATCAGCGTTGCCATAGTGTGCCCATTTAGCCATTGCTCACTCCCTAGCTACAATCTCCTCTCTCCCTTTACAATCCCCTCCCCCTAACCCCTTCCCAGTAAGGAAAGTAGATGAGGAGAGAGAGGAGATGCACTACGAGACAGAGGGGAGAGTAATAAGAAATGAGGGCGAGAACAGAGGAGGAAGATTGAGATAAAGGGGGGTGGGTTAAATTCTCCCACTGCTTGCAGCAGTGCAATCCCCTTAAAGTCAGGAGCCCTCCAGGGTCATGTAATGCAACCCTAATTCTCTGAAGAGGATGAGCTGAGTCTCCACTTGTTCCAAGTGAGATCTTGCTTCACTTATTTGGTTCTGAGAAAGCAACCTAGGGGCATCCACGGGCCCAGTCCCACTTCCATTACAGGCAGTGGAAAGACTCCCATTGATTTGAACAGGAGTTGACTTGGAATAACTTCCCCATTCTTCCCTAAGAGGTGAGAGAGCATTTAAATTAGCCCAGTAGCCTTTCACCTAGGGAGCCTGGGGTTCAAATCCTGCCTGATACTATCACCCAAATGACCCATTGCAGGCAGAGACTCTCTTCCCATTCATAGCTTTTATCAATGCCCATCACTCCTGCTCTGTAGCAACTGCTGCTCTCCTAGTCCTGGGCTCCTCTCCCAGCCCTGCCAGTGCCCCTCACTCCTCTGTGCCCCTCCAAGCCATATTTAATTGCAGCAATGAATTAACAAGTGTGAGCAATGAGACATATTAATCCAGACATCAGACCTCATTTTCTTTTAAAAAAAAAAAAAAAAAAGAGGGGACTTCATAGAGGAAAGCATGGACATAGAGAAAGGGGAGGAAGAGATTCAATTAAGAAGAGGCAGAACAAAAGGGAGAGAGGGACTGGAGAAAGAAAAGATGGGAGGGAGAGAATGGAGATGAAATAGAGGAAGGGGGAGAAATTCAATCTTGGGGATTGTTCCCACTTCTTCCAGGGCAGGATTTCTCCATTGGGGAGAGAGAGGGGTGGGAGATGGGGGGGGGGGGGGAAAGGGGAAATAAGAGAGAGAAAGGAAATAGCATGAGAGAAGGTGGATACATTGGAAATCAAGGAGGGGGAAAGGGGCAGTGGAGAGACTTGTCCAGGGGGATTCCCACCCAGTGCAGTATAACAGAGTGTTAGATTTTGCTGTCAGCAAAACCCCAGTGTGCATCACCAGCTGTCAACAGCCTTGCAGAGCACTAAGTGGTGCTAATAAGTGCTGTTATGCTGGAAAAGGGGCTGTAGGCGTCAACTTCTGCTGTCGCTGATGGGTGCTCGACCCCCTTCTGCCCCCGGTCCCACCCTGACTTCACCCCTGCCCTGCCCCCATTCCAACTCCTTCCCCAAAGTGCCTGCCCCAACTCCGCCCCCTCCCTGCCCCTATTCTAACCCCTTCCCCAAATCCCTGCCCCAGCCCTGCCTCTTCCCCACCTCCTCCCCTGAGCGCGCCATATTCCCACTCCTCCCCCCCCGGAGTTTGTTTCACCACGAAACAGCTGTTTTGCAGCGGCAAGCGCTGGGAGGAGAAGCGGGGATGTGGTGTGCTCAGGGGCGGAGGTGAAGTGGGGTGGGGAGGGGGAGCAGGGAGGGGAGCTTGACTGCACCAGAAATAATACCTTGTCATAAATGGCCAGTTCTCATTATATTTGCAGCCTTCATTTCCAAACCAAAAATGAGCATCTAGGTCCCTTTCCTGGTCTCAATTAAGCCAGGAATTAACCCTTTCCTGGAACTCTGCCAGGCGGCATCAGTGGGACCAGAATTTGGCCCCAGGACTTTTGTCTGAGCTGAACCAATTTTTCCCTGTGGGTGCTCCAGCCTTGGAGCACCCATGGAGTCGGCGCCTATGAAAGGGGCTGGGTGGGGAACCCGTTACCCGGCCTTCCTGCATCTGAGTGTGAGGTGCCATCTTTGTGGACACCATTTCCTGCCTCTCTCCAAGCCTGAATCTCCACTCTCCTCTCAAGCTTCTCTTCCTCCCTGCATATCTGACAGTACAACAAATGACGGGCTGTCTATTTCTATGCCTGCTTAAGCAAATGAGTCTACCCATCACTCCAGGGCATCTGCCATGTGCCAACAAAGTGAGCCAGGCAGGTGAGATTTCTCTGACTGCTGCATAACAAGGCTCAGCAGGTGCAGCGCTTTCTGCAGGAAGGGGCATGTTGATGTGCCAGCAGGGCATGGGAGTGTATCAAACTGGTATACAGCAAGTTAAAAATATCCACCTCTGATATTAAAAAGAAAGGAAAGAAAATGTCACTTTATATTAAGGTTACATTTATAAATTGCTTATACAGGTTTAATACATGTAAGGGGGGCCATGAGACAATAGGCTACATGTAATACTTAAGATGCTCCATCAAAATGGTGTCTCAGCAGCAGTGAGGTGCAGAATGAAAAGGAAATAGAACAGATATATTTTGACATCTAGTGGGGAAAAAGTGGCTCTAATCACCCTGTCTCTCAGGGCTTGTCTACACGTAAAACTTTACAGCGGTACAGCTACACCACTGCAGTGCTTAAGTATAGACACTACCTATGCTGATGGGAGGGGTTTTCCTGTCAGCATAGGTACTTCATCTTCCTGAGAGGTGGTAGCTAGGTTGATGGAAGAATTCTTCCGTCGACCTAGGGCTGTCTACACAGGAATTTAGGTTGGCTTAACTAGGTCACTCAGAGGCATGGATTTTTCAGACCCCTGCCGACCTAATTTTCTCGTGTAGATCAGGTCTAAGGGCATGTCTTCACTGGCAACGTTAAAGCGCTGCCAGGGCAGTGCTTTAACGTAGCTTGTGTAGTCGCAGCACCAGCGCTGGGAGAGAGCTCTCCCTGTGCTCTAAAAAGCTACCTCCACGAGGGGCATAGCTCCCAGCGCGGGAGCGCAGTTCCCAGTGCTGGTGCACTGTCTACACTGGCACTTTACAGCGCTGAAACTTGCAGCGCTCGGGGGGTGTTTTTTCACACTCCTGAGCAGGAAAGTTTCAGTGCTGTAAAGTGCCAGTGTAGACAAGCCCTCAGTCTCTGTCTTCTTGCCTTTTGTTTTCTCCTCACCAGAGACTACCGGCTGCATTTAGTGGGACTGGGTGGGGTGGAGAGGGAGGCTGATGTGGGGATAATCCGATTATGCCAAACACAAAAGATAGATTTCTTCGACTGCTGTGAATTCTCTTTGCCTGCTTTATTTCCCTCATCTCTTTCCTTTACCCTTCCCTCCTCCTAATGCATAGCATCCATTTTACTGTCATAAACTTTGAGCGTCTCAGGCCTTCACTCTCCCTTCCTACTGCTGGGATAGGGCCTCTCCTTTCCTTTTGTACATTTTCTTTCTTGCTCACTGTTCTTCCACACAGAGCATCACTGCCCCTGTCTGCTTCCTTTCCTCCCAACCTGTGTCTTGTCTGTTTAGATCGTAAGGAGCAGGGACATTCTCCCAACTATGTCCAGTTCCCAGTACAATGGGATCCTGATCTAGATTTGACGCCTTTAGGTGCTACTATAATACAATGAAGTAATCGTAACTGAAGGACTTTTTCTCCTAACTCTAACCTGCCCTGTCTGCTGGAGGCAAAGCTCTCTGGAGCTCTAGTCTGGGAATCGATTTTGAGTTAGGTTCACCAAAATGCCATGCCAGCAGTTCACCAAAATGCTATGCCAGCGCAGACTCTAGTGTAAACCTGTGGTGGTAGAAAGCCCACCTAGAGACCTTAGGCAAGTTGATGCAACTGTGAAGGTGGGTGGTGTTGACCTCGGAGGGGCTGTGGCCAGGTCACCCAGAGGATGTGCTCACTTAGGGTATGTCTCCGTTGCTGCTGGGGATGTAATTTGGAGCTCAGGGGCACGTACACTCACTAGTTCTGATCAAGCTATCATGCTACAAATAGAAGGGGCCAACCACCCAAGTATGTATCTAGGATCTCAGACAGGATCCTACTCGGCAGCTATCCCCTCCCACTGCTCATGCTGCTGCAGCTACACTTGATCAGACCAAGCATGGTATGTCTACCTGAGACGGAAATTATACCTCCGGCTCCAGTGTAGACATCCCTAGGTGCATTCCACGACAGCCTCTGCCAGCTGCAGTCTTCTCAGCCCTGGATGAAAGTAAAACCTCCCTCTTCTGGCAAAGGGTGGCAGCGCAAATGTTGACTGTCCTCTTGTGGCCCCATTGGGGATTGGATTCCCCGTGAACCTCTCTTCTCTCTAACCCAGTGGGGTTGTGAACAAAGGCTTATCAAATTGTGTTTAATTACAAATAAATAAGTATGATCAGTTCTCCAAACATTTAGTAATTGTTAACATTAAGAGTATTTTAAATTGGTCCCTAGCTAGACAAAACTCTTGGCTCTTATAGCAAAAGTCACTGGATGTGTTTAAGGTACTGAAACCCAAACCAACACAGCTTTATTTCAGCATAATTCACAAACTGACACTCTGCTTACAGGTGATGAATAGTGCATCTTGCTCTTGCTTTTGTGACCTTCTTTTTGTGTGCGATGTTTCTCACCCCAGCATCACAAATATACCCTCAAACCACTCTTGATCTTTTCTCATGCTAAGGGGATGGAATTGTCTGTTCCTCCTGTTAACTCATTTGAGAGCTGCAGGTGGAAGGTCAGAAGATATTTTGGGATAACTTAGAGTGTATTTGAGAAAAAAGAAAAGGAGTACTAGTGGCACCTTAGAGACTAACCAATTTATTTGAGCATAAGCTCAATACACAAGTGTATTTGAGATGGTTCGTAGAGCAATGGATCCTGGGTCACCAGTCTGTAGCTTCTTGTACTGACTTGTCTGTCTGTCTGACATCAGTAGAATGTGGCTTGTCAGCCACAACACAAACTCATGTTGAATTGAGAAGTTTTATTGAATTTAAGGAGAACGTCTGATTATATACCTGCAGGAAAAATGTGAAAGGTATGAGCATAAGTTAATTGAAATAAGGAAATAGAAATAAAGAAAAGCAAAAGTTGCATCACATTAGAAGACAAAACAATACTCTTACAATGAAGTAGTGTTCTTCATTAGGCATGAGGGCTTCAGAGTAATCTAGGCCAGAATGTTCAATGCAGCTCCCCCCCTTGAAAATTCCAGCAGTAGTATTTGAACAGCCAGAAAGTCACATGTTGTTCCATCATTTTTGTAACAGAATCACAAATAGCATAAGAATTAGTTAAGGCTTTCAATTCAGCTTTCATGGTACAAAAGAGCTCCATGCCATGCAGTTTCTTCAGAAGTTATAAAGGCCGCAATATCTCTGTATTCTGAAAAAATAGCATGCAGGGCAAATCTTGGCAGATAAAACATGGCAGTTCCTACATCTCAGTGCTATTGGGTGTCTTTCCATCATCATGCAGGAAGACTGACACAAAAGAATTTCTGTAGCGTCCCTGCAATGTCCTTATCCTCCTTGATTGCTCCCATTGACTCTCTCACAGACTTTCTACTTCTGGTATTCTTAAAGAATTTTTATTGGCTATTTTCTCTTTACATTTCCTCTTAGCCTTCCTGATTTTCATATTACATTTTACCTGCTGTAGCATTTGTTCCTTTCCTTTGGCATCAGTTGGGTTGAATTTCCACTTTTTGAAGGGTACCTTCTTGGACATTGCCATTATCCATGTTATGTCTTTTATTGTTTGTTTGTTTAGGGGCATGCAGGCCTCCTCTTGCTCTTATATGCTCTGCTAAATCTAAGAGTTTGCCCACCCCTGGTTTATACCATGGCCCGCAAGCTCCCACTGGTGAGCACAGTCTGGGGCTTGCCCTGCTCTGGCACTCCAGCCAGGGCACAGGGTCGGGGTCTGCACCACACAGCTCCCAGAAGCTGCAGCATGGCCCTGCTCCTATGCACTCCAGTGGGCCCGCTCCAATGGGAGGTGCAGGGGCAGTGCCTGCGGATGGGGCAGTGTGCTGAGCCGCCTGGCCACGCCTCTGTGTAGGAGCTAGAGAAGGCACATGCTGCTGCTTCTGGGAGCCGCTTGAGGTAAGCGCCCCTGGGAGCCTGCACCCCTGAACCTCTCCTCATGCCCCAACCCCCTGCCCCAGCCCTGATCCCACTTCTGCCCTCCAAACCGCTCGATCCCAGTCCGGAGCACCCTTCTGCACCCCAGAGCCCGCAGCTGGAGCCCTCGCCCCCCAATCCCTGCACCCCACTCCCGCACCCCAGCCTGGTGCTCCCTCCCACACCCTGAACTCATCATTTCTGGCCCCACCCTGGAGCCTGCACCCCCAACCAGAACCCTCACCCCCTTCCGCACCCCAACCCCAATTTTGTGAGCATTCATGGCCCGCCGTACAATTTCAATTCCCAGATGTGGCCCTCGGGCCAAAAAGTTTGCCCACCCCGGTTTAAACTGATGAACTTTTGTCTTTAGATTCTGGTACATTCCCTCCCACAAAGATGTTGAGTTTAACCGTATTGTCACTAATACGTTAGTGGCTCAACTTCTTGAGCCAACTCCTAGGTTTAGGACTATCTCAAGAGTAATCTCTGTTCTGATGTGTTCCAGAGCTCGTGAATTCTAATCGCTCATGGCATTCTCAGACCTGCAGTGTTTCCTTTTAACTCTCAAAATAGCTCAGACTCATTGAGGTCAAGAGTTTCTCATCTAGTCACAAGTCCAGGCTCTTCTAGTATCTGGTGCTTGAAAGAGAACTGCTTTTGTATTTCCTCTCTCCATTGAGTATATGGTGCTGCTTAGTTCTTCTCACTTTGGTTGTCAAATCATAACCAAGAAAGGGAATTGGGTCATGGCTGTTGTTGCTGTTATTTTCTTCAAAAAGTTCCTTCCCTCACCAACTTCTTTTTCACCAAGTTGGTTATTATGTGTTTTATGCCTGTTTCCCTTAGACCTACTGCAGTTTATGGTTTTAGGACCTATTAGTTGGTTTTCCAGGGCCATATAGGGTGACCAGATAGCAAGTATGAAAAATAGGGACGGGGGTAGGGTGTAATAGGTGCCTATATAAGAGAGAGCCCCAAATTTCGGGACTGTCCCTATAAAATTGGGACATCTGGTCACCCTAGGGCCATAGTTAGTTACCAAGACTACACTAAAATAAATGCTGCAAGAATGAAATGGATTGGCAAGCCTGGGGTGAAGATTAGAATAGCAGGAGGTTCTAAAGGCAGGTCTGAGGGGGATGGGCAGAGCTACGCATGGGACTCCAACGAGTGATGCTGGTGGGGATTGAGGGGCACTCGCAGAGCTGTTGGGGATTCTGGGAATGAAACAGGTGGGGGAATGGTGCTGCTGATCTGAAGTGATTTGAATCATCACAGCTATGTGGGGGAAGCTTGCAGAGCCTAGGCCTGCCTCTAACCAACACTATCTGTGGCTCCCTCGCAAGCACTAAAACAGCAATAACAATAATGCAACATTACAAGATAAAGGGATAACTAAGAATAAGGAGGAAAACATCACCAGTGAACATGCTTCACCTTCCCTGCACCCATCAATGAAAGCAGAAGTACAACCAGGAAGGTAGGAAGGAAAATTTTGTGAAATGACAATATGATTCATACAGTGCAACATAACAGCATCACAGAAAGATGTCAACAAGTCTTGGCAGGAATTCATAGAAGGGGAACCAAAATGATTAAGGGACTAGAGAGATTAAAATAATGAAATATGTATATCTTGGCTAAACGATGATGAAAAGAGATGTGGTAACCATTCTCCAGTACCTCAAAGGTGTAAATACCAGGGAGGGGTGGGGATTGTTCAATGTGACCCCAAATAGTATGGGATGAAATTAACCAAGGAGCAAATGTAGGCTGAAACATTTCCTTAAGGTATGTATGTATGGAATGCATCTGATGAAGTGAGCTGTAGCTCATGAAAGCTTATGCTCAAATAAATTGGTTAGTCTCTAAGGTGCCACAAGTACTCCTTTTCTTTTTGAGAATACAGACTAACACGGCTGCTACTCTGAAACCTTCCTTAAGGTGGGATCTATGGGTCTGTGGAATAGTCTCTCAAGGGGTGGATGCCTCCTCACTTGAGTCTATTAAAGGTGGACCGGACAAAACAGTGGAGAGTACGCTATAAAATAAAAAATCTGCATTGGCCAGAGGTTGGTGGGATGAGATGTGACCTCACCTAATTTGGCCTTTTCCATCACTAATCTGTGATACTGCCACACTCATGTCATTGTGGGATGATCTCTGTGCGGGCACTGGGGCTGGTGCTTAGCTAAACAAGCAGGAATGGGTTCTAACACAGGCACAGCTGCCAGTTGGCAGAGGTGGCATTTAGGGGGGCAGGGAGGGCTGCTGCCCTCCCCGAGTTTCACAAGGAAGGTGTGCTTGCTCCCAGGTGGAGCTCTTAGCTGTAGCAGAGCATGTGTGTGGAATGTAGGTTCTGCAGAGGAGGGGGGCTGCTCCCAGCTTGTGCCCCTGGGGCAGGGAGTCAGTATTTTGTTTACAAACAGAGGCAAAGTGATTAAGATAAGAAAGGGCTGGTGATTACATCAAGGATTTGGAAGTCGTTAATGAGCCTGTAAAACAGAAATCCCTCTTCAGTGGGTGGGGGTGTTGAAGAGAGAATGCAGGGGACTCAGAAGAAATACAGCAAAACCCTCTGAGCCAAGGTTACATTCAGAAAAGAGGGAGATGTGAGGAGCGTAGGTGAAAAGAAGGGGCCAAACCCCAGGGAAGGGATAGCAGTGGTATCGAAAAGTTCCCACTCTACCTGTGGTACTTATGTGGCCCCATCACCATTGTATCTGAGCACCTCACAATGTCTATTTCTTCTCGCAGCCTGTTGGTGAGGTAGAGAAATGCTGTCATCCCCATTGTACAGAGGGGGCACTGAGGCACACACAGACTAAAGGCCAGATTTTCTAAGGTATTTAGGCACCTGGTGGGATTTTCAGAAACGCCTAGAAGGTTAAGTGTTTTGTAAACCCCAATAGATGCCTAGCTGAATCTTTGGGTGCCTAAAAACCTTTGAATCTCTGTGCTGAAGGCACTGGCCTAAGGTCATACAGGAAGTCCATGGGGGGAGTAGAACCCAGGTCTCTCAGGGCTAGCCCCCTATCCACTGAACCAGCCTCTTTCTCTGCTGCGTGCTGCAAAAAAGAGAGCTCTGATAGATGGGAGCAAAGCCAAGAAGGCCAGTTCTCTGAGACTCCAACAAACAGTTCCAGGCGCTTGGGAAGGATGTCATGTTTGATAGCATGAAAAGCCGCTCAAAGGATCAGGAGGGATGAAGAAAGAGAGAGAATGAGAGTCAGATGAGAGGGGATCACTTAACCCCCAAGGGGCGGTGGGTTCTGCCCCAGGCTGGGTTATAGTGTTCTGTGTGTATATAAATCTCTTCACTGTATTTTCCACTGAATGCATCCGATGAAGTGAGCTGTAGCTCACGAAAGCTTATGCTCAAATAAATTGGTTAGTCTCTAAGGTGCCACAAGTACTCCTTTTCTTTTTGCGAATACAGACTAACACGGCTGCTACTCTGAAACCCGGTTGCTGTTCAATTTTACATTTTACTGTAAACCATTTTTTGTCATTTTTTGTTCTGAGCTTGAGAAAAGGAAGGAAGGAGAAAGTGTCGTATGAGTATCAGATGTGTTTATGCCTCAAATTCCTAGGGTTTCAGATGTATTCAGGCCAACTCCAGAACAGAAATTGCATCCAAAGAGTCCATAAAGTCAACAGTTATTGTCATGATTTGTATTATTCACTGGGCACCATCTGTGTGCTCAGCACTGTTCAGAATATGCCAGAAAATATAGTCCCTGAGCCAATGCGTATAAGATGTGTAGCTCTGGATAAGATGGTTCAGATATTTAAGTATGAAGTGAATAGTTATTGAGCACATGTTAATATCTATGAGTGGAGATGCTGATGGCAATAGAAGTTTTACTGGATTAAGGACTATCTTTCAAGAGGAAGAGCTGCCCAGAGCTTTTGTGCCTGTTTATTTGCCTTTTTTACCTGCAGTGGCCCTGAAATACCTCAGAAGTGTCCATTCTTTTCTCAACTTTGAAATCTGGAATTTTCTTGGTGTTTGGTTTTAAATATTCTCCTGTGAGAACTGCAACTCAATCACTGTAGTGTTGTGTTTAAGAGCCTTCTGGAAAGTACCTAGCCTTTAGACAGAAGTGAAAGCAGTGTTGCCAGCTCTCATGATTTTGTCATGAGTCTCATGATAATTATTGTTTTTCTTATATCCACCTGACTCCAGGAGCTGGGGCTTTGTGACGATTTCAGCCTGCATTCTTAAAAATGAAGTTTCTAGCCCTCGTGGCTGTGGAGAAAGCTTCAAAAGGTGATCCCAGTACACCATAAAGGCTCAAAAAGCAGAAGGCGAATAAAAAGAACACCAAATCCATTATTTTTACATAATTTCATGATTTTAAAGCCAATCTCATGATTTTTGGTGAGCCTGAATCATGATTTTTGAACATTTGGGGTTGGCAAAGTGACTGTGAAAGTGACTTGAAAGTGTCCAGTTTCACTCCTGTTTAAAGATAGTTTCTAGTCTCTTATTTGTAGCGGGGTAGCATTTTGAAGAGCCCCAGGCAGGTGCAGTATAAACTCATGGGGTCCTGCCCTAGTAGGATGTTTCCAAAGTTAAATGATCTATTCCAAGCTTGGTGAATTGCAAAAAAGTGATAGAAAGTAATGTAGATTTTTCTACAATTGTTTCAATTATTGTATTCAAGTGTTAGTAACAAAGTAAGAATTAAATTTTAAACCTAACCAGTGTCTCTTAAGTGAATTGACACAAGATGTCAGAAGATGTTAGTATTAGAGCTGAGTAGGTCTAATATTTATTTACTTTTCTTTCTTTATATAGGAACTAGATACAGTGCTCCTCTCAGCTAATTTCTATGTTATCTGAAAAAACCCTAGAGTTTTCAGGTGCCTAAGTAGCCCCTGGAATCATGGTTAAAGTTGCCCCCCCCCCACCCCTTGAGCATCATGGCATGGGAGGAAGGTGAGATGGACATGCTCTGCTTCATTTTCTGTCCTACTGAGATTCCCGTCTAGCATAAGAGAGAAAGGAGTCCAGGAGAGATGGCTGTATTTTAAAGAATCCTTATTGAGGTTACAGGGACAAACCATCCCAATGCATAGAAAGAATAGTAAATATGGCAGGCGACCAGCTTAGCTTAACAGTGAAATCCTTGTTGATCTTAAACACAAAAAAGAAGCTTGCAAGAAGTGGAAGATTGGACAGATAACCAGGGAGGAGTATAAAAATATTGTTTGGGCATGCAGGAGTGAAATCAGGAACGCCAAATCACACTTGGAGTTGCAGCTAGCAAGAGATGTTAAGAGTAACAAGAAGGGTTTCTTCAGGTATGTTAGCAACAAGAAGAAAATCAAGGAAAGTATGGGCCCCTTACTGAATGAGGGAGGCAACCTAGTGACAGAGGATGTGGAAAAAGCTAATGTACTCAATGCTTTTTTTTGCCTCTGTCTTCACGAACAAGGTCAGCTCCCAGACTGCTGTACTGGGCAGCACAGCATGGGGAGGAGGTGACTAGCCCTCTGTGGAGAAAGAAGTGGTTTGGGACTATTTAGAAAAGCTGGACAAGCACAAGTCCATGGGGCCGGATGCACTGCATCCGAGAGTGCTAAAGGAGTTGGCAGATGTGATTGCAGAGCCATTGGCTGTTATCTTTGAAAACTCACGGCGATCGGGAGAGGTCCCGGACGACTGGAAAAAAGCTAATGTAGTGTCCATCTTTAAAAAAGGGAAGGAGGAGGATCTGGGGAACTACAGGCCTGTCAGCCTCACCTCAGTCCCCGGAAAAATCATGGAGCAGGTCCTCAAGAAATCAATTCTGAAGCACTTAAAGGAAAGGAAAGTGATCAGGAACAGTCAGCATGGATTCACCAAGGCAAGTCATGCCTGACTAATTTAATTTCCTTCTATGATGAGATAACTGGCTCTGTGGATGAGGGGAAAGCAGTGGATGTGTTATTCCTTGACTTTAGCAAAGCTTTTGACACTGTCTCCCACGGTATTCTTGCCAGCAAGTTAAAGAAGTTTGTGCTGGATGAATGGACTATAAGGTGGGTAGAAAGCTGGCTAGATTGTTGGGCTCAACGGATAGCGATCAATGGCTCCATGTCTAGTTGGCAGCCGGTATCAAGTGGAGTGCCCCAAGGGTCGGTCCTGGGGCCGGTTTTGTTCAATATCTTCATTAATGATCTGGAGGATGGCGTGGATTGCACCCTCAGCAAGTTTTCAGATGACACTAAACTGGGAGGCGAGGTAGGATACAGAGGGCCCTAGACAAATTAGAGGATTGGGCCAAAAGAAATCTGATGAGGTTCAACAAGGACAACTGCAGAGGACGGAAGAATCCCATGCACCACTACAGACTAGGGACCGAACAGCTAGGCAGCAGTTCTGCAGAAAAGGACCTAGGGGTTACAATGGACGAGAAGCTGGATATGAGTCAACAGTGTGCCCTTGTTGCCAAGAAGGCCAATGGCATTTTGGGATGTATACGTAGGGGCATTGCCAGCAGACCGAGGGACGTGATCGTTCCCCTCTATTCGACATTGGTGAGGCCTCATCTGGAGTACTGTGTCCAGTTTTGGGCCCCACACTACAAGAAGGATGTGAAAAAATTGGAGAGAGTCCAACGAAGGGCAACAAAAAGGATTAGGGGACTGGAACACATGACTTATGAGGAGAGGCTGAGGGAACTGGGATTGTTTAGTCTGCGGAACAGAAGAATGAGGGGGATTTGATAGCTGCTTTCAACCACCTGAAAGGGGGTTCCAAAGAGGATGGATCTAGACTGTTCTCGGTGGTAGCAGATGACAGAACGAAGAGTAATGGTCTCAAGTTGCAGTGGGTGAGGTTTAGGTTGGATATTAGGAAAAACTTTTTCACTAGGAGGGTGGTGAAGCACTGGAATGCGTTACCTAGGGAGGTGGTAGAATCTCCTTCCTTTGACGTTTTTAAGGTCAGGCTTGACAAAGCCCTGGCTGGGATGATTTAGTTGGGGATTGGTCCTGCTTTGAGCAGGGGGTTGGACTAGATGACCTCCTGAGGTCCCTTCCAATCCTGATATTCTATGATTCTATGACAGAGGGGTGTGAGAAATGCTGTCCAGGGGCAGAAAGATTTGTAGGAGGTCAGGGAACTGGAAGGGGTCTCTTATTGTCATGCTCTGAATACTGTGTGGCACTTCAGTGACACACAGCAGCATAGATCTGGCTAACTGGCCAGCTAAGCTGGGTTTGTGGCTGCTTTGCTTCACCCAGGGGGTACAGAGCAGCCAGAATGTACAGTCTGTACAATGCTTTGTGGAGCCCTGGGTACATGAAGCCAGGATGACTATTAATAAAACCAATCTGTTTCGAAAAGCTGCTGTGATCCGCTAAGACCCTAGTCCCTGCCATGGAGAGGAGCATCGGTACACTTGCTGATTGGGCCTCATAGTATTGATGAACTGACCTCTATCCCACGGTGTGGCAAAGTGGCTCCCGGCTTTGGGGATGCACAGTAATACAGAATGATCAGATGCAAATCACTCCCCTGGGAGCCTGAGTTCTTCACAGCGAGTGTGTGTGTTTGAGGGATGATTCATTCAAGTTCCATTTTGGTGGCACCATTTCTTTTTCTCTTGTGGTGAGCTCCCCGCCCTTCCAATCAATGTCTCATACTAGATGTCAGGCTAATTGTATGTGTGTATGTCTCCATTCCTCAGATAGCTGAGCTAAGAGAGCTGCTCCTTTAGTAAGGATTAGACTGATTTAGCGTGTGTGTGTGGGTTACGTACACCGCTGCCCATTACTGAATGTCTTTATCAGTTTGTTGTAGTCTTGCTCTCCAGTGGCTGGCTGTACTGCTATCACTGATAGCTAATGGTGATACTCCTTCAGCTCCCTGGATAGAGGCGTACATTTTATAGCCTTAGGTTGAGTTTCTCTAGTGCAACCTGTCAGCAAGTGATGGTGCTATTGATGAAGTGATATTTGGATGTGTGCCCACACCATTGCTCCTCAGACATTTGAGGTGTGACGGGCTTTCTTTAGCACTCTTCCCCCCCAGTTTTTTCTGTGGCTGCCTTTCCTCCACCTTAATCCCCTCTACTCTTCACCGTGGCAGAGAGAGGAGTTCTAGTGTGTTCAGGGCTTGTAAAACTGAAAGGGAAATTGGAAATGTTTCAGCTTTGTGTATGTTTCAAATTTTCCTTGCAGTTTACAGTGCTAGACACACTGGATCCTATTACATAAAGATGTTTCTTGCCTTCAGTCCAAGGCACATTGCCTGTTCTTGGCACCTTCCTTCTAATTTTATGTTCTTCTTGGTGAATAGTTATACCTACAGCTTTACTCAACTTTATCCTAATAATAATACTTGCTGCTTGACGTTAAAGGAGAAGCATCTCTTTCTGCATTTTTCTTCTAATGTTATTCATGCCTTGAAACCGACTCAGTCACCTGAAGCTATGGGAACCCAATGACACTTGGTCTTCTACTAGTGTTGGGTGATCCTCTCCAGTTTTGTTTGTTCAGCTCAGACAAAAGGCCCGGGGCCAAATTCTGGTCCCACTGATGCCGCCTGGCAGAGTTCCAGTTGGCCTAACTGAGACTAGAAAAGGGACCTAGATGCTCATTTTTGGTTTGGAAATGAAGGCTGCAAATATAATGAGAACTGGCTGTTTCTGACAAGGTATTATTTCTGGTCTTCAGTGGTTCAGTCTAAATTAGAAATACAGGCTGTTTCAATAATCATGGTATTTCAATACTTCCACTTCCCACCAAAATCAGGGTGCATGTGCGTACACACACACACACACACACACACACATATACGTTTTTAAGATGCTAATTAGAGGAGGAGATGTCTCGTGCTTTAACCACAGGTCTTTTACACAGGTTATCTGGGTTCTATTTACCTTCTCTCACAGACATATTGTGTGACTCTGGGCATATAATTTCACCACTCTGTGCTTTCGTTTTCCCATCTGAAAAATAGGGATAATAATGCTAAACTGTCCCATGTGAGATTTTAATTAAGGCTTCTATAGCAATTAAAGAACTCTGGATAAAAGGGGCTATTGAAATGCAAGGCATTATTATATATTACACACAAAAAAGCTACATTAAACGAACATTATTAGGATTGTGAAGTTAAGCACTCAAAAGTTACAAAAAGCCAGAATTGAGGTTGCTTGTGCAACCCTAATTTGGCCCCCTTGTGCGTAAGCATTATGATACCTTCTTTAATTACTTGATCACATACTATTTTTCCCACAGGACCCCTGCCTCATTCAGTGCACAGAATGGATGGTGCTCATTTAATGAGCAGCTCTTCAATATTTTGTTTCCTCTTCACTGGTCAATGTGTGGCCCCATGCCCTGTTTACTGCATGCTATTTGACCCCTGCTCTGAAGACAGAATTATTGATTTCCTCATGGGCTTTTCTGTGATGCTCATCAGAATAGCCTGAGTGCTTCACAAATATTAATTCATTTTTACAACACTCCTGTGATACCAGGGGGTATTATTACCTCATGTGATAGACGGAGACCTGAGACACAGAGAGCTTAACATTAAAAAATCCTCTACATTTGAATGCCCAATTTGAGACACCTAGAACCTGGCCTTTTCCCAGAGGACTTAGTATTATATAGCGCTTAATACCTTCAGAGCACACCTTGCATTGACTTCCACTGCAGCTGTAGATCCTCAGCACTTCTGCAAGTCAGACCTTAGGGTCTCAAGTCAGTCACCCAGAAAGTGCAGAACACATCATTAGGCTATGTCTGCACAGCAGCTGGGAGGTGTAATTCCCAGATCAGGTAAACATGCATGCACTAGCTCTGCTTGACCTAGTGCCTAAAAACAACACTGTGGCTGTGGTGGCATGGGTGGTGACTTGGGCTGGTTGCTTTGTACCCAGGAGGTCAGGTGGGATCGTATTCAGGAGGCTAGCCCAAGCCACGGCCCTCGCCTCCACGGTCACTCTGCGATTTTTAGGTGCTAGCTGGCATGTGTACAACTCTCTGAGCTAGGAGTTTGTGGCAATGAAAGTCCAGACACTACAAGAGGAGAACGGGGGGGTTGAACCCCAAGAATAAGCAGTTGAATCAACTGATTGTATACAATGTTATTGTTCTACAAAAATATGTCAAGTAAGGTCTCTTGTGAAAGCTTGTAAAGTTCTAAACTTAATAATCATTGAGATATATACATACAGGCTATGGTTATGAATTTATGTGCTTGTGTATCTAGAGAACTGTGCTCATAAACTTCAGCTCCACCTCACAGCAGAACAATGAGCGATCAGACAGGGAGAGGTACCTCCCAAGCCCAAAGTGTTTATACAGAAGCAGACTCAAGTAATGATCCATTGTACAACCCAGGAAAAGACGACATGGACATTGAGATAGCTGGGAATTTTCCCACATTGAATATCTGTAGTGACTAAAGAAAAAGACTGCAGACCCTTTTAAAATAGAATGGGTTTGAAGTGAAATCAATCCAGTAATGGAGGGACAGCATCTAGGTGGGAAGCTGTCCGTGAATGCTGGATCCTGGGCTTGTCTACACTTACCAGGGATCAACACTGCGGCGATTGATGTACCAGGGGTCGATTTAAGACTGGCTAAATCGACCGCAGATCGCTCTCCTGTCGACTCTGGTACTCCACCGGAATGAGAAGAATAAGGGATGTTGAGAGGAGAGCGTTTCCTGTGGACGCAGTGCGGTGTGGATACCGCAGTAAGTAGATTTTAAGCTACGTTGACTCCAGCTACGTTATTCACGTAGCTGGAGTTGCATAACTTAGGTCAACTTACCCCTATAGTGTAGACAAGGCCTAAGACTAAAGAGTATGGCTGTGAAATTGTTCCAAGGCAATAAGTAACTTGTATTTGAAAAGGGATTTTGTCTGATATGGAAGTGGAAAGCCTGAGGTTGCGTCTTTGTTTTCAGTGTAACTCATGCATGTTTTCTTTCCCTTACTATTTCATTTTTGAATCTGTGTTTTTTCTATTAAATAAGCAGTTGTTTGTTTTTACCCCAGCAGGTCTCTATTGTGCAAACTGTGTGAAGGGTGGGTGCCAAGGTGAACTGATAACTGGGGGTCTGGTTTCACACTTTCAGGGATGAGGAACCAGAGGGGAGTAGTCCAAGTATCTGGTTGTTAAAAACTTAGGGAGGATGTATTTGAGGAGACTTAGAACTGGAAGGGCTGGTGGTGTCTCTCTGCAAGGAGTAAATAGGCTGGTGGAAGCCAGGGTGAGACCTTGTGCTTGGGGGTAGGCTGCTGGTGTCAGGGGATTGAACCATAATGGCACAGAATAAAGGCCCCAAGGTTACAGGGCAGGAGGTGGCAGAACCCTTTACCAGTCTCTGTGGCCCCCAAAACATCACAGAATTACACCTCCCAGCTGTTGTGTTGATGTACCCTGAATGACCACCTGTGAAAAATTTGGTGTAAGTGACTTGCCCAGCATCACACAAGAACTTTGTGGCAGAGGCGGTGATAGAATCCAGTTCTCGAGGGCAGCTTTCAGTTGTCACCATGAGACCATCTGTGATGCATGGCCAGAAAGGGTTAAATATCCTGCAAAATAAATAACCCTCAAAAGACATGTGGGGAGATAATGTTTGTGTTTTTTACGTATATATGAGTAGAGTCAACGATGTAATCAACGGTCCCTGTCTATGCTGTATTCTGATAGTTCAGAGATCAAAAGAACATCCTACCATTTAAACAAATTGTAAATGCGGGATGTCTCGGTATTCATCTCTCTTTTTGAAATGTACTGTGAATGGTGGAGGAACAAGCAAATTGCCTTATGTTAATTTGTATAGCTAAGTACTGGTGGTGGACCTCCTTCAAAGTCATGGTCATTAGCTTTTGTTCCCCGAGGAACTCCAACTTGTCAAAAAGACATGAAATTGTATAAAAGATCTTTGGGTCCTAATTCTGTCATGTCAGATCTGCTTAAGCTTCATCGGGGGAAGTTTGAGTCTCAAGACGGAGGTCCCAGTTATGCTGGTACACCCTGAATATGATATTTGGACATTGGACTATAACCTATGAACTATTTCTGAAAGAACTCTTGCAACTACAAAGCTTACCATCTCTTCTATGAATCTGAATTTTAAGAATTGAACTCATGTCTGTATGTATATTGATCTTTTAACCATACTCTCTCTTGTTTTTTAGTAAATTTTAGTTTAGTTAATAAGAATTGGCTGTCGTGTGTATTTGGCTAAAATCTGAAACATTCATTAACTTGGGAGGTAGTGTGTCCAATCCTTTGGGATTGGTAGAACCTTTTATTTTATACGATGAAATAAGATTTTCAGAAATCATCATGTTTAACTTGGATGGAGCCCTAAGGCTGGATCACTTTAAGGGAACTGTGTTTGGAGTTCTGAGTAACCAGTAAGGTAATAAAGAAGCTGTTTTATGCTGTCTTGGTAAATCTAAGTATTGGAATATCCACCAGCTTTTTGGGGATTGTCTGCCCCCATTCTTTGCAGTTCACCCTAATTGAGTGACCACAGCTGGCCACTACTGGGGCCCCGGTCACACCATCCATTCTCTGCCTGCAGTCCCCTGCCTTGTTCACCACACAACATCCAACAAATGTGGCAGCGGTCCTACAGACAACAACAACCTCCTTCCCTATACAACCTGATTCATCCTCACAACAGGCCTATCCTGGTTACTGAACGAGGCAGTGGTCCTGGGGAATAAGGTTGCACAGGCTGCCTTAATTCTGGCGTTGCTTATCTTCTGAGTGCTTGATACTATGACCGTAATAATAATCTTTTAGTGTAGTTTGTGCTGGTGCAATTTCTTGGTTTTTAAAAAAGCAAACTGAAAAAAAACCAAATTATCATGTGGCAACATATTGACACCTGCAAGGGTCTTCAACGGGGTTGGAACCTTTAGATCCATTGCACAGAACTCACCCACTTGAGCTAACAGAGTTAGATACCAGTGGCAGGTTGTCATCCTCTATGCGGACCAGAACTAGAGTGCGGGAGAGAGATGCTTTTTGTAAGTGGGTTTCACAGATATTTGCAAAGGAATGGTCAGACTCATGAGTCTTAGAATCCATTCTGGGGTTTGCAGGGGAGTGTGAGTGGGCACAGACTTTTCTGTTCTTTCTCCTACCCCCAAGTTTGACTCCTTCTGCCTTGTTCCCTCCAACTTGTCCCAACTCTTTGGCAACTCCTATTCTTTTACCCTACCCAGTCCTCGTCTTCACTACTCAGGCTTCTTACCCCAGTCAGTCTCCTTGCCCAACCAGTCCCCGCACTCCAACTCCCAGTCTCAGTTTCTCTTTTCCCCAAGTCCTCGTTTCATGAGATTCCTTTCCTCAATCTACTCCTTTCCCTTCCTCCAGTACAGATGTTGTCCCCTCTGCATTTGAATCTGGGACCATCGTTCTCCTCACTGCATGGGTGTCAGTGAGAGCACGAAAGACAGGCTCCCTGTTCTCAGTTCCACTGCCCAACCCCACACAAGCCTAGAGCAGTTACTATAGGGCAAAGTCCTTCTGAGCCCCAGTGACCCTAGACTGGAGCATGCTCAGTCACTCTGTGGGGCTGATGTATGCGCAGTCTGATCATATGCAGGAGATGGAGCATGCTCAGTGAGGACAGAATCTTTAGAGATTTTAGCTGAAAAACACTGAGTCTTTACTGAGCATGTGCAAACTTTTTTTTTTTTCCCTCCAAAGGCTTATAACTTGGTCAAATTCAGGCAGATTTCATGTGGATAATAAAGGCACATCCCTGACCCACAGACAATCCCTATGCCAAATTTCAAGTTTCTGTTCCAAAGGATGGGGACAGTAGAGCAGTTCCACATAACTCTCAAGATTCTTTTAACATGGCACAACAACATATGTTTCCACCTTGCTCTCAGAAACCTCTGAACTGTCTTGGCTGAAATTGTCCATAAACAATCAGCCTGAGGCAGAAACCAGCCATGGGTAATTTCAGCCCAAACAGTTAAAATTTGGAAAATTATAAGCAACTGAAAACAAGATGTTATAATAGGAAGTTTTGGGCAAGCTCGGTAATAGGCGACACTACCAATCCCACCTATAGTTAATCCTAAAGTGTAAAACACCTCAGAACTGGCCATTTTCATAAGGGCTTTTGAGGGTTCTCTGAGGTTAGCTGTGGTAGGGAGGAGGGAGCGTTTGGGAGAGAAGGCACAGCACTTAGGGCAGTCTGCTCAAACCTCTGGAAACAGTGAGTTCACACTAAACATGCTCAGAGTCCATACAAGCCATCCCCGTGCTAGCATTACATCATCCCATTGGCATAAATCTTTCCCATATTAGTAATTTATACCTATCCTTGCAAAGCTGGCAGTACTGGTGCCTATAATGATTCTGCTGGCACTAATCTGGTTCTTTCTCTGTTCCTTGGGGAATCAAATTTTGGCCTCTTTCTCCTGTATGAACGGGTATCTTGTTTGTCTCAAGCATATCAAGTAAGTATTAATGATTTGTCTCCACAGCAGGACTGGTCAAAAAATTTCATTCAGAACTGTTTTTCAATGGAAAATTGGCGTTTTGATTAAATCAAATTTTTCAGGCCAAGTGTCTGCTTTCCACAGAAAATTTCAGTTTTTTGTTTTAAAAAAATATTTTGTTACCTTAAATGCTGCTGCGGTGCCTCCTGGGAACTGAAATTTGATTGCCTCATATCTTCATTCTTCTCTATGGGCTGGGTTCCCCAGCTGGACTTAATCTCCCATAGTATACCTGGGCCATGAATCTGTCATGGTGTATCTCCTGCCCAAGAGGGGAGACCATGGTGCACTGTGGAAGGTGTCTGACTAGGGAGCCCAGCATATAGAGGAGAATGGGAGCATTAGGCACCTGAATTGCCAGGAGGCACCATGGCAGCATTTTGCAATATACATATGCCAGTTTTTTGCCTAAAAGTAAAAAATTTACCGTGCGGGAAAAACCATTTTCCAACCAGCTGTTCTCCTCAGTATGTGATTGGGTCTCTGCTCTGGGCTAAGAACTTTATTTGGCTTCCAGTTGTTATTGTCTAATTCTCAGCCATGCTCATTGCCTGGCAGTCTGTCTGAACAATGGTTTTATATATTACAGTAAAATTTTGCTTTATTTTGCCTTTCTTCCAGCTCTATTTGTGAGTCTGGTGTTTGCTTGCGTTTGGATAACTGTCTTGGGGGAAAAAAAGTCCTGTTTGTCGAATCATTAGCATCTGTGCTATGGAAGCTAAGCCTTCTGTTGGTGTGTTTCTAAAATCTAACGGGGGCAGATGTGGATCTTTATTGTCAATTCTAGCTGCCTTTAAGGGATTTTTTCCCCCACCATCTGAATAGCTCTCCCAGACATTCTGTAACTCGTGTGTATCTTGACAAGGAGGCAAATTGTGCAAATCAGTGGGTCTTAGTGAAATCCTAAAATTCCATAACTGAAAGTTGGACTCCCTTGTTGGTAGTGAGAACCTTGCAGTGAGCTATTGTGTGTGTGTGAAACTTCTGAGCAATCCTTCAAACCCTTGCTCTTTACCTGCATTTTCCAATATATGGTTGACTTGTGTATTTTAGGGAACCATTTTTTTGCTATGCATTGCTGGAGTAATCAGGGTCTCCTTCTAGCAAAATGTTGTCCTTACTAGTAGTTTCTTCTCTAATTGGCCAATGGGGCCACAGTTAGCTTCTGTAATACATCTTTGTAAAATTGTTAATTTAGATTTATACAAAAGTAGGCCTCTTTGTGTCGCTTGGTTTGAACTTCTGCTAATTTGGACGTAGCATGCCTCGCTAGGGGTGAAATCTATTCCTATGCAGAGAGCCAGCACACGACTTACGCTCCACTTCAAACCCACTAAAGCCCTCAAAATAAACACTCAATATTACTGTCCCCAAGCCTTTGAGAATGTCAGGCCCCCAAAATAAACGAGATTTAAGAAAAACAAACATTTTGGATTTTTTTGTTTTTGAGCAGCTGCAAATATTGCAAGACTTCCAATAAAATTGTGACAGTTAGCAACACTGCAAATAAGCCGGATTTAAGTTCTATGTAGTCCTTGCATTGGCTGTCTGTAAAGGGGTGAATTTCTCCTGACATGATTTTCATATTCATGAAAATCACTTTCCAATGCTGTTGATCTGCTTATTGGCTTGTTGAGGGCATCTGCCACATGTGAGTCCTTGCTTGACTTCTATTCCACATGGAAATGAAAGGCGATTTCCCCCATACCTTGCACTGTGGTGTAGTCACTTACAGTTGTGCAAAGCGGATGTATTGAATTACAGATAAATCTCTGTAGCTTCAGATGTCGGGTTCTGGGTGGTACACAATAAGCATGACTTGAATGTGTCTGGCAGCAGGCTGATATATCTGAACTTGTAATTTTTATTCTGTGAATCTGGATGTATTTTGACCACTTTCAAGGTATTGGATGATTGCTTATTATTGTTCCATATTAAAAGATGGACATTAAAAATACCCTTTGCCTTCATTTAACACTTTCTTTCAAGTAGTTCGTGATCAGTTAAATCTTTTTCCCCTTCTCACACTGTGGTGGAATGTAAGACAGCCAAGCACAGTTGCCAGCTTCCCTTTCTCAATCTGGATGTAGTTTCTCTTGGCCCTGTGTTGAGTGCAAATACAACTGGCTGCTGTTCTTGTACGAACAAAGCACCTTCTGTAGTCCTCTGGAAAATACATTTGCTGACAATGCAACGGACTTAGTTCAATTTAAACTTTAAAATGGATGGATTGTTGATCAGTATATTTAACTGCCTGTTTGTCTCTGTGACGGGGTTGGGACTCGCCACCACAGCACCTCCCGCTGGCACCTCAGGGAATTAGCTCTGTCCAGTGCGGAGCACCCTCTGCTCATGGTGTCCCATCCCCTATTGCCCTGCTGGTGTCTGGACCTGCATTGCTCCTCACTCAGCGGCATCCTCTTCAGGACACTGCCCTCAGGCAGTGCCCACTGCTCCAGTCTAGCCCCCTTCTGGGGGTTTGGTGTTATCAGCAGTCCACGATCCGCATCTGCTGTAGTGGCCGGCTGCAGCCTCGGAGTCTAGCCCCCTTGTCACAGGGACCAGCCACAGCCTGGATCAGGCCATGCTCCTCTTCAGCCAGTGTAGTACAAGGGGGAGACCCAGGCCCACCCGCTACTCTGAGTCCCGACCCAGGGACCCTCTAGCAGCAGCTTCTCTGCCCTCCTTCTCTCCCCTTGCCCTGCTATTGTCCCTGGGCCACTTCCCCTTTGGCCCTATGCACCTGCCCAGCCCTTTCTAGCTAGGCCAGGGGTTTTCCTTGGCTGGAGCTCCCCAGCCCTTCCCCAGCACTGCTCTGTCCAAGGTGCTACCTTTCCACTCAGGAGCCAGTCCTCCTCCCTTGCCCACCAGGGAGAGACTGCCTTGCTCTTTGCTAGGCAGCCTTTATATAGGGCCTATGCCGGCCCTGATTGGCTCTCCCTAGGCCTTCTCTGATTGGCTACGGGTCTCCGCGGCTTCTCTGGCCTGGTTCAGCTCTTCTTCTCAGGGGTGGGCCACCGCCCCATCACAGTCTCCCTAACCAGTGCTAGGCAATGTCCTATTCCAGCAGTTGCCTTAAATGTCTATTGACCATAGGTAGATTTGGAATGGATTTTGCCCAGTAGCTTTTATCAGTTGCATACATTTCTCTGGGTCTACTTTGCATGTGGGCATGGATGTTTAATCTTTTGCTTTTATTTTATCACCATTTGCCATTAAGCTACCTTTATTCAGTGTAAATCCAACCCCACACAAAGGGGCAGTAATGAGGGCTGGGGGCTCGGGGGACTTTGGAGGGTGTGCCTTATCCTCCCCTGGACCCGTCAGAATTCCCCAGGGAAAACAGCCAGCGACTCTATTATGTTTTGGTGCCATCCTTTCCCTACTTTGGAGAACTCCTGTTAATGGAGAACTTGGGACCAGCTGGAGAATTCCTGGTAGCAAGGGTGCCTGAACCTTTGTAGAAGTGGTGGGGGCCAAAGCAGATTCCTGCGCCCCTTCTCCCCTAACCCCTGCACTCCCTCCCTGTGCCCCCTTCTCCCCTAAATCTCCCTCATGGCCCTAGCCCCTTGCACTCCCTCCCTGCATGGCACCCCCTGTCCCCCAAGGCACTTGGTGCAGTCAGTCTCTTACCTCCACCATCTTGCCGGAAGTCCTCTTGCCCTTCCCACCAGCCACCATCCGGCACCTGCAGTACCATGATCAGTTCCCCTGCCACGAAACACAGCCCTTGCTGCCGCCACTCCATACCTGCCCAAGGCTTGCAGTTTGGGGAGGCAAAGACCCTCCTGTCCCGCAAACTACGCCCATGTTAAAAAGTGTGGGGGCATGGCCTCCTGTCCCACCCCTCCCCCAGTTCTGGTGCCAGTGCCTGTTAGCACAGCTCTGATGGAGCCAGGCATTCCAGTAGCAGCCTAGCATTGAAGAGGGCCTCCGGACAGGTGATTCTGTGTTCCTGGATGGATTCCTGTAAATCAACAGGGCTTGAGGGCTACATTCTTGTTTTCTTCTCTGCAGGGGTAAATCATATTTTCCCCCATACAATGGAAAAATGCAGAGGAATCTCCATGCAGTTTCCTGTCCTTTAAACAGATATTACTGCCCGTGGAGACAATTGGGACCTTAATTATCACTGGTTTTGAAATATTTGCTGTAAATATGAACATCTATTTCTATGCAAATACATATAGGTTAAAAATGTGTTTGTTTGCATACACATGATTTCATTTATTTGCATTTACTGGGGAAGCAGTAGATTGGATATATATCTTGATTGTGGCAAGGCTTTTGACACAATCCCACATTGCATTCTCTTCCACAAACTAGGGAAATGTGGTGTACATGAAATTACTATAAAGTTGAAACCTATCTGGTTGAAAGTCCATCTTCAAGGAGTAGTAGTTATTAATGGTTTGCTGTCAGTCTGGAAAGACGTATCTGGTAGGGTCCCTCAGTGATCTGTCCTGCATCTGGTACTATTCAATATTTTCATTAACGACTTGAATAATGCAGTGAAGAGTACACTTATAACATTTATGGATGACACCAAGCGTTGCAAGCACTTTGGAGGATAGGTTTAGAATTCAAAATGTCTTTAAATTGTAGAATTGGTCTGAAGTCAAAAAGATGAAATTTAGTAAAGATAAGTGCAAAGTACTACACTTTAGTGTACAAAACAGGGAATAACAGGCTAGGAGGCAGTACTGCTGAAAAGGATTGGGCGGGTATAGTGGATCACACACTGAATATGAGGCAATAATGTGATGCAGTTGGAAAAAAGGCTAATATTCTGGGGTGTATTAACAGGAGTGTCGTATGTAAGACTCAGAAGGTAATTGTCCCACTCTGCTCGGCTGGAGTACTGAGTCCAGTACAGGATGCCGCACTTTAGGAAAGATGTGGACAAATTGGAGAGAGTCCAGGGAGAGCAACAAAAATGATAAGGTTTAAAAAAAACCTTACGAGAAAAGCTTAAAAAAATTGGGCATGTTTAGTCTTCAGAAAAGAAGGCTGAAGGACCTGATAACAGTCTTCAAGTATGTTGAGAGAGATTATAAAGAGGATGGGGACCAATTGTTTCCATGTCCACTGAAGCTGGGACAAGGCATAATGGGTTTAATTTGCAGCAATGGAGATTTAGGTTAGATATTAGAAAAAACTTTCTAACTGTTAGGACAATTAAGCACTGAAATAGGATTCCAAGGGAGGTTATGGAATCCCTATCTTTGGAGGTTTTTAAGAACAGATTAGTTTGGTCTAGATAATCTCTCTCAGTCCCTTCCCACTCTGTATTTCTATGGTTCAGATGCTACAGGTACACATACAATTTTATGTTTATTAGCATAATAAATGTGTACATGTATCTCCATTTATATTTATTGGCATCCACATATATGAATGCATCATCTTGTTGAATTGGTCATGGGTTTTAAGTACATACTGTAATTATTCTTACATATCAATATATGCCTATCTGGGAGGGCAAATAGTTGCTATTTCCTGAGTGAAGATTTTAAAAAGTTCATAAAAATACAGATACATATTTGTATACATAAGGCATGTGGAGTTCTGTATGTAGCTGATAAGAGGGTGATTATTAATTCAGGTATCCAGGAAATCGGAAAGGCAGGGGTAAGAGTGAAAGGCATAACTCCTCATGGGGAAAAGTGAATAGGACCATTCTGGAGTTTGTAGATAAAGGGATATACGAAATAGAATAAGCCATAAAAAGTTAGAGGGATTTTTTAAAATGACAGAACACTTTAAAATGTGAGGCATGGCATCCCAAAAACTGGGTTTCTGAATTACCTCAAAGTCAGGGGGAAAATTCTGTGTGGTGGCACCATTGGACATGACAAGTGTGGGTTTTTTTTGGGTTGTTGGGGTGGATGTGTCAAAATCAACCTTAAAACAGGAGTATTTAACTATGGAGAGGTGATGGCTCTCTCCACATCATAAATTTATATATATAAAAACACATACATACACACACCATTTTTTACTCAGTTTGCTCAGTTTACTCTCTCTCACTGCTTGCACAGTTCACTCCATGGTACTCCAGTCTTAGTCACTGTGACTTTGTTTAAATCAGTGGAGTCACAGCATCATAAAACTGGAGTAACACCGTGGGGAATTGGGCCTTTTTTGTCTTTAATTGTTCCATTTAATGTACTTAGCTCAAATTAAAATATCAACCATTATAAATTCATCACTTTGTAATCCCACAAAGATCAGTGCAGTTACTCTTTGCAATACCTTGAGAGAACTAATACCAAATGCATACCATACTTAAGTTGGCCTTTCAGTTACAACCCCAAAATTGATGTAATTATAGGCTGTTCTACCTTTTCAATAGCCCGCAGTTTTTCCATATTATAGAATCATGAGGTTAGAAGGGATTGCAAGGGTCATCTAGTCTAACCCCCTGCCAAGATGCAGGATTTGTTCTGGCTAACTACAGGCACCAGCTTTCCAAGTACCCCCTGGCTCTGCCCCAGGCCCTGCCCCCACTCCGCCCTGCCCCTACCCCTGCTCCACCCCCACTCCACCTCTTCCCACTCCGTTCCGCCCCCTCCCCTGAGCGCGCCACGTCCTTGCTCCTCTCCTGCCCCCGAGCCTCCTGCATGCAGCAAACAGCTAATCACCGGGGGGGGGCGGGGGAGGTGTGGGGATCCGCTGATCAGTGAGGCCGGCAGCAGGTGTGAGGTGCTGGGGGGGAGCTGATGGGGGGCTGCCGGTGGGTGCTCACCATTTTTTTCCCCCTGGGTGCTCCAGCCCCAGAGCAGCCACGGAGTCAGCGCTTATAGGCTAAACCATCCAAGACAGATGATTATTCAGACTCCTTTTGAAAACCAATAGTGAAGGAGCTTCCACAACCTCCCTAGGCAGTCTGTTCCATTGTCCTACTGTTCTTACAGTTAGGAAGTCTTCCCCTGAGATTTAATCTAAATCTGCTATGCTGTAGTTTGAACCCATTGCCTGTGGCAAGAGAGAACAACTTTTCTCCATCTTTTTTATGGCAGCCTTTCAAGTATTTGAAGACTGCTACCATGTCCCCCCTTATTCTCCTCTTTTCCAAATTAAACATACCCAGTTCCTTCAGCCTTTGCTCATATGCTTGCATTCCATCCCTTTGATCATCTTTGTCGCTTGCCTCTGGATCCTTTCCAGTTTCTCTCCATCCTTTCTATACGTTGGCGAGCAAAATTGGACAGTGTAGCACCTTACATTTGTCTTTGTTGAATTTCATTTTGTTGTCTATAGCCCAGTTCTCCAATTTATCAAGATCCCTCTGAATTTTAGCTCCATCCTTCAAAGTATTAGCAACACCCTTGCCCCCCAGCTTTGTGTCATGTGCACATTTGATCAGTATGCTCTCTATTCCTACATCCAGGTCATTAATAAAGATGTTAAACAACACTGGACCAAGAACAGATCCCCGTGGAACCCCACTTGAGATCTCCCTCCAATCCAACATAATTCCATTAATAGTTACTCTTTGTTTGCGGTTGTTTAACCAATTATATATTCAATTATGTTTATGTATTCAGTTCTGTGAATAGGAGTCTGCCTTGTCCATGACAGAGCACATAGGCCTTGACTGAGCACTCAAACATACATTCTTAGTGGGGTTTGACTGTAGTGGTATCTCAAAAACAGTAACACATCATAAATTAAGGTGCTTCTTTGAGCTTGGCTGTCCCTAGGGTTTCTCCTCCAGGGCCAATAGTGTTCCAGCTTCTTAGTACCCTCTGACCCAATATCACTCCCACTTCCTTTATGTCCTTCTTGGAGGTTATTTAACTCTCCTGCCAGACTCAACAGTAATTACTCTGAATCCTAATGGAGTGTTCTAGCAAATGAGGCTAAAGGCATCTACACTGCCAAAAAAGGTGTGTTCTTAACTCTTGTTAGCTAACCCATATTAGCTAATTTGAGTTAACATAGCACTGAAGACCTGGTAGCTCGGCTTTTAACTCTGGTTAATGCTTATAGGGGAGCTGGGTTGAACTTGCTGCTAACCCAAGATAACAGCCAAGTTGCAGATTTTTAGGCCTAACACAGGGTGGTACATCTATCTGCATTTGCTAAATGGAAAGTTATGAAATTATACTGATCTTTAGGGTGATTTGTAATAGTTACCTGCCCTTGGATTTGTACTTTGTTTCCTGCATAAGAAAGAAATTTTGCTTTTGTTTCTGTACATTTCCCTTAGTTACAGTATTTATTTTCTTTTGGAATAATGCTGCAGTGTGCTCTAGTGCCTAGTATAAAAGATACAATTCCACTGTTATTGTTTAGCTGTATTTGCCAACCTGAAGCAATTTCCTCTGCAGTCACTATAGCTACAAAGAGATATGGATCACTGCCTTGTTCGTCTCCAAGCACATGGCTGTAACTCTGCCATATTGAAATATGATTTATTTATTGCATTTATGGCATAATTGATCAAATGCTGGACCTTTTTTGGGCTCATTCTCAGCTACATTTAGTGCCTGATTGAGCTGCTGCTGCAAGTCAGTGGGCGAATCTTGCCATTGACTTCAGTGGGAGGTAGATCATCAGGCTGCTAATATTTCCCTGCAGAATAAGATTTATATTTGTTTTGTTTGTTTTTGGTTTCCTTCATTTCTAGAGTTTTTTGTTTGTTTTGTTTTTCTTTTTAAAATTATGTTGCGTGAATTAGCTGCTCATTCTCTATCGGGTCACAGAGTCCAGATCTGCATTTCACAAGATATACAAGTTATCTGTGGTTCAGATTAAGGTGAAGCCAGCTTTCCACAGCAGTCTGTGACTTGGTGAGTCATTTTGTGTTCCACGTATAAATTTAATCTCTTATTAAAATGTCACATAGTTTCTCAGATTCACATGTTTGAGCCTGAAGTTTTAAATCAGTCACATGCATCAACAGGTTCATTTTGCCATTGATTAAAAATAACAAACAAATGTCTCTCAGAAGTAACTTTCTCCCTGGGGTCACGCAACCTCTAAATTTATCTGTAACTCCCTAATCCTCTTTATTTTCTTCTTCCTGCCATTTAAAAGCACTATGTACCTGCAACATGTCCAAGCCCTCCATGTAAAGAAATGTCACTGTGTAGTGGGGCGGCGGCCCCACTCCATGAGAGAAAGGGCTGGAACAGGCCAGAGAGGCTGTGCAGACCAGCAGCCAATCAGCAAAGGCCTGTAGAGAGCCAATCAGGGCTGGGCTGGGCCCTATATAAAGGCTGCCTAGCAGTGGGGAGGGCAGTCTCTCCCTGGCTAGCAAGGGAGGAGGACTGGCCCCGCCCCGCACAGGACAGGACAGGACAGGACAGGACAGGACAGGACAGGACAGGACAGGACAGGACAGGACAGGACAGTGCTGGGCAGGCTCAGGGGACCAGAGGAGAGCTCCAGCCCAGTCACCTGCCAGGCTGCAGCCCCTGCTAGAAAGGGTCAAGAAGGTGCACTGGGCCAAAGGGGAAGTGGCCCAGGGAAGATAGGCGGACAAGAGGGGAAAGAAGGAGGGCAGAGAGAGGCTGCTACTAGAGGGTCCCTGGGTCGGGACCCAGAGTAGCGGGTGGGCCTGGGTCGTCCCTCCCCCCGGCTTACACTGCACCTGGCCACAGAGGAGTGTGGCCGAGACAGACTGCAACTTGCCCCTGAGGTGAGGGGCTAGACTTTGGGGTTGTGGTTGGCCACAGAGGCAGGTGCAAGCCAAAGGATGGTCGTTATTGTACTACCCACCCCTGGAAGGGGGTGAGACTGAAGTAGGGGGCACTGCCGGAGGGCAGTGTCCTGAAGAGGACGTCGCCAAGCAGGGAGCAACGCGGGTCCCAGGGCAGCAGAGCAGGCAACAGGCGAGACACCATGCGCCAAGGGTGCTCTGCAACGGATGAGTAATTCCCAGAGCAACTAGTGGGGGGCGCAAGCGGTGGTGAATCCTGACCCCATCGCACACTGTCTGCACTTAGGTGTTTTCTCTGCAGCCCCTGTGGCAATTTCAAATTGTTGCTTTCAAATGTCATTTTTTGGTGAGGTTTCTTTGCAAATCCAGGGTACCTGAAGAATGTAATTGCTTCATCTTTGGCAAGATATATAGCTTCTTGCAACATGTAATGTTTAGCAGGTATTTAGGAATCAGGCTGATTAGGCAGAAGTTATGGCACTTTGTGCATTTACTAAAACAGTCAGCTTGGCTTTAGTCTGTTCCAGCTTCTGGAAAGACCTGGCTCACAATGGGCATGATCAGAGCCTTCTCATAGGCCAGTGGGAGGGATAGTTGCTAATTGATATAATCACTCCTATGTTAGCACTTTACATATCCTTATGGGAAGGGCCATCCCTAGGGGGTGTGGGGCCCGGGACAAATCAGCCTCTCCCCTAGTCTTCTCGCCAGCACACCTGCCTGCCGGCAGCTGCTCACTCCTCGCTGCCTGCCACTCACCACCTCGCCTGCCTGCCTGCTGCTCACCTCCCCGCTAGTCTCCTCGCTGTCTATCTGGCACACCCCCAACTCCTGGTCCACCTGACTGCTGCTCTCCTTCTCGCCACCTGCCACTCGCCTTCCCATTCACCTCCTCTCCCCACTCACCTGCCTCACCTCCCCGCCCACCTCCTCACCTGAATATCGGGACAAATGGTGTCCTGATAATACATCCATTGGGATGCGGGACAAAGGGCTAAATATCGGGACAGTCCCAATTTTATCAAAGTGCAGGGCCCCCGCAAAGTGCGGGGCCCAGGGCGATTGCCCCAATTTGCCCTACCCAAGAGACCAGGGTGGGTCTCAAGGAAGGAGTCACTTCTGCCCTGGCCTACCACCCCTCAGTACACACTAGACCTTTCCCTGTGCTCTCCCGTTCCTCATGCTGGGTTCCTTCTCCCACAACATGCAGAGGCCAGTGGAGCAGATAGATCCCAACTCTCATGATTTTATCGCAGCTCTGGTGATTTTGGGTTGGTTTTTATTGGTTGTCTCATGAAAACATGATGAAAAGCTGCCAACTCTCAAATCTTCTATTCAAAATAGCCACCACCTCCTGTTACTGTCAATGGGGCTGAAGCCAGCAACATGGCCACCATTTCCCTACTGTCCACCTGCATATGGCAGTGAGGCTAACCTTGAAGTTGGCTGCCATCTCCCACTGTTTTCAATGAGTCTGAAGCCATGCCCACAGGCAAAATGGCTGCTACTTTATGGTCTAGAGGGCTGGACAGGACATAGAGACTGTGGGGAGAAGGAGGGACACTGTGAAAAGTGGATGGGGAGCATGAGTGGGAGAGCAGGGCAGTGGTGGAGTTAATGGGGGGGAAAGAGAGGGTGATCCCCCAACATGGGCAGCGGGTATAATAGGTAGGGTTGCCAACTTTCTAATGACTCAAAACTGAACATCCTTGCTCCGCCCCTGCCCTGACCCCTTCTCCGAGGCCCCACCCCCACTCACTCCATCCCCGCTCACTCTCCCTCACCTGCACTCACTTTCACTGGGCTGGGGAAGGGAGTTGAAGTGCAGGAGTGGGTGAGGGCTCTGGCTGGGGGTGCAGGCTCTGGGGTGGGGCCAGAAATGTGGGGTTCAGGGTACAGAGGGGGCTCTGGGCAGGGGATTGGGGTGTGGGAGGGGGTGCAGACTCTGGCTGGGGGTGTGAGCTCTGGGGTGGGGCCGCGGATGAGGGGTTTGGGGTGCAGGAGGGGACTCTGGACTGGGGCAGGGGGTTAGGGTGCGGGCTCCCGGCGGTGTTTACCTCATGTGGCTCCAGAAGTGGCCAGCATGTAGGGTTGCCAGGCATTCAGTTTTTGACTGGAACGCCCAGTCGAAAAGGGACCCTGGTGGTTCCAGTCAGCACTGCTGACAGGACCACTAAAAATCCAGTTGGTAGCGCAGCGGGGCTAAGGCAGGCTCCCTGCCTGCCCTGGCTCTGCGCAGCTCCTGGAAGCAGCTGGTATGTCCAGCTCTTAGGTGTAGGAGCCAGGGGACTCTGCGCGCTGCCACTGCCCCAGGCACCAGCTCTGCAACTCCCATTGGCCGGGAACCACGGCCAGTGGGATCTGTGGGGGTGGCACCTGCAGGCGCAGGCAGTGCACAGAGCCACCTGGCCACCCCTGCACCTAGGAGCCCAAGGGACATGTCGTCGCTTCCTGGGAGACGCCTGAGGTAAGTGCCGCCTGGAGCCCACACCCCCTTCTGTGCCCCAACCCCCGGCCCCAGCCCTGAGAACCCTCCTGGAGCCTGCACCCTGAACCCCCTCCTGCACCCCAACCATCTGCCCCAGCCTGGAGCCCCTTCCTGCAGTCTAACTCCTTCCCAGAGCCCACACCCCCTGCCGCACCTCACTCCCCTGCCCCAGCTCAAAACTCTCTCATGCACCCCAACTCCCTGTCCCAGATCAGAACCCCCTCCAGCATCCAAACTTCCTCCCGGAGCCCGCACCCCCTCCTGTACCCCAACCCCCTGCCCCAGCCTGGTGAAAGTGAGTGAGGGTGGGGGAGAGTGAGCGATGGAGGGAGGGGGTATGGAGTGGGCGGAGGGTAGGGTGTCAGAGAAGTGGTGGGACAGGGGGTGGGGCAAGGGTGTTCGGTTTTGTGCGATTAGAAAGTTGGCAACCCTACTGGCATGTCCCTCTGGCTCCTAGGTGCAGGGCAGCCAAGGGGCTCTGCGTGCTGTCCCAGTCCCTGGACACCACCTCTGCAGCTCCCATTGGCTGTGGTTCCCAGCTATTGGGAGCTGCGGAGCCAGTGCTCAGGGCGGGGGCAGCACACGTAGCCCCTTTGGCCACCTCTGCACCTAGGAGCCAGACATGCTGGCTGCTTCCAGAAGCTGCATTCAGCCAGGGCAGGCAGGGAGTCTGCCTTAACCCCACTGCGCCGCCAACCGGACTTTTAGCAGCCTGGTCAGCACCGTCCCTTTTCAACCAGGTGTTCCGGTCGAAAACTGGATTCCTGGTTACCCTAAAAATAGACCAGGAGAGGCTAAGCTTCCCTTAAGCCAAGCCCTCGCCCTGCTCACGCTGCACCCTCTCCCTCAAGCCGGTGGCAGCTCAGCTTTGGTCGGAGGCCAGCAGGTGGCTGGGGCAGGCCGGCAAGTGGCCTGGGACTGTTCATACAGGGCTCCTCTAGCTGTGGGGAGGATGAGGGTACTTGGGGCTCCTGTAGGGGTTTGGGGCAGTGTGGGGGGGCACAGGTGGAAGGGGCAGGGCCACGTGGCTAGCCTTCCCAAAGGGGGGGGCTCAAGTACTGTCCATGCTCCCCGGCCCCACACTCTTTAGGTTTGTGTGTGGCTCCTTTTCAAGCCAATTGGTATGACTGAAGGTGGTACCACCAATGATGCATCACCCTCACCAGCTCCGCCACTACTCAAACCTGGCTTCACTGTGAGAGCAGGGCACTGGGTGGAGCAGGAGGCAGATTTCGGGGGTTCAGGGGAATGAGGTCCAGGACGTTGGGGCAGGAGGGAGGCTGACGGGACTGGGAGATGGCTGGGATTGGATGGCAGCTCCCCTAGCCTGGGGATGGGGGTAGGGTAAAGGAGTCCCCTCCGAGCAGCCAGGAGAAAGCCACATTGCAGTGTCATTGTGGCCAAAAGAGCTAATGTGATCCTGGGATGCATAAACAGGGGAATCTCAAGAAGGAGTAAAGAGGCTATTTTACCTGCATATATGGCACTGGTGTGACCACTACTGGGATACGGTGCCCACAATTCAAGAAGGATGTTGATAGATTGGAGAGACTTCAGAGAAGAGCCACTATGATGATGAAGGGATTAGAAAACATGCCTCATAGTGATACGCTAAATAAATTGAGCTCCCTGAGTATAGCAAAGAGAAGATTAAGGGGCAACTTGATTAGTCTATAAGTACCTACACAGGGAACAAATATTTAATAATGGGGTCTGCACTTTAGCAGAGAAAGGTGTAACAAGATCCAGTGGCTGGCAGTTGAAACCAGACAAATTCAGACTGGAAATAAAGTGTACATTTTTAACAGTAAAAGTCAATAAACCATTGGAACAATTTACCATGGGTTGTGGTGGATTCTCCATCACTGGCAATTTTAAAATCAATGCTGGATGTTTTTCTAAAAGATCTGCTGTAGGAATTATTTTGGAAAGTTCTATGGCCTGTGTTATACAGGAGGTCAGGCTAGATGATCACAATGGTCCCTTTTGGCCTTAGAGTCTATGTATCACGAGACAAGGGATTTTGGTGGCTGCAGGAGGAGCTGTCACAATGACATGAGAGGCTCCTCTGATTCCATGATTTAGGGCTGGACATGTGGGAAGAGCTCTGTGGGAGAGCCTTGGGGCTAAGGCCCCAGACTTGTCCTGCCTGAAATGTATGGCCCTATAGAAGTGAGAAGGCCTTGGGGCGGGGGAGGGGAGAGTCGGGGAAAAGCTGCTACTGGGTCTGAGGCCCTGGATTGAGCAGCAACACTTCCATGCCTCCTGTTGCCTTGGGACTTCTCCTCTAGTTGATATCTGAACAGAGGAGAAGCCCTGCAGGGCAGCAAGGCAGGGGAGATGGGGAGTCAAGATAGTAATGGGGGAGCTGCCATACATTTCCTCTCTTAGGGGTGAGGAGAAGGTAAGTGCCGTCTCCATCTGAGTAACCAGGGAAGGGCATGCATTTTTGTGGGCATTAAAGGTTGACTTTTCAATCTGAGATTATCCCACACTCACTGTTAGAGGAGTAGCGGGGAATTAAAAAGTCAAAAGACAGACTAAAAGCATGGTTTGAAGTTTTAAAAATCTCATGATATTTTTATCTCTTGAGGTTGGCAGCACTGGAAACTTGACACAGAAGCCAAAGAGGCTTAAGGATGAAGATGTGGGTGGAAGGGAGGAGAGAGGAGGCAAGATGGTATTGTGAGGCTGATGGCCTGCTGTGAGGGGATCTCCTCTCATGGTGCTGGAGAGGTGTGAGAGCATTCGTTTAGCAGATGGGGTCCATGGAAGTATGAAGTGCAGGGAGGGAACTGAGAGAGAAGCCTTGTTTATTCAGCTCCCAGTTCTTGCCTTTGCATCCTCAGGGTGAGAATATCCTTTCTTAGCACTCAAGAGGTCAAACCAAACTTCTCAGATTCCAGCATTTAATAACTACAACATTGGTCATCTCAAAGGACAAGTAGAGAGCATTCTCCAAGGGAACTCACCCTGGAGGGACCATGATAAAACAGTGGAAATGCGAGGGGACATCCCAGAAGTTCTGTTTGGGAATGACAGCCCCACTGATCCCTTTGCCTTACTTTCTGTGCTGTGTTGATATCAATTCCGTGCTGCGATGTCACTTCCTGTGCTGGGATGAAGTCATTTTCTTTCTTAAAGGGGAAAATGGATGTGTTCCCTTTTCATACCGCTTTTCAATTATCTATGTCTTTTCTCCTCAAGCTAACTCTTTGTAATAGGCTTTGACAGATGCCCCCACAAAACCTTCTCTGCTAATTGACAGAAATGTGGCTGCTTCAGCAGTTGGGCAGGAACGAATAAGATTGGGAGAAAAAAAAACCCTAGTGGCATTCTTCTTCTTCAAAGAAACAAAAGAATTATTTTAATTTTTTTAATCTATGCTCCAAAGAAAAAGGAGAACAGAGAAAATAGAAAGCATTAAATTCCACACCGAGGAAGATACTGGCTTGTTCCTCTCACTATGTATAATCTATAATTAAACCCAGAAAAGAGCAGTGTGCTAGAGGAGGGAGGTGGGTATGGGACAAAGAGGGAGGGGGCCGGGTTACTCACTTTAGAAACACTAACTCCAGAAATAAGTCTCGCGCTTGCTCGCTCTCTGAGTTTGACAGAGGGATTTGGTTTTATTCTCTTAGTCACATTTTTGGCTTTCCCCTCTTAGAACATAAGAACGGCCATACTGGGTCAGACCAATTGTCCATCTAGTCCAGTATCCTGTCTTCTGACAGTGGCCAGTGCCAGGTGCTTCAGAAGGAATGAACAGAACAGGTAATCATCCAGTGATCCATCCCCTGTCGCCCATTCCCAGCATCTGGCAAATAGAGGCTAGGAACACTTCAGAGCATGGTTTTGCATCCTTGCCCATCCTGGCTAATAGCTAATGATGGACCTATCCTACATGAACTTATCCAGTTCTTTTTTGAACCCTGTTATAGTCTTGGTCTTCACAACATCCTCTGGCAAAGAGTTCCACAGGCTGACTGTGCGTTGTGTGAAGAAGTACTTCCGTTTGTTTGTTTTAAACCTGCTGCCTATTAATTTCATTGAGTGACCCTAGTTCTTGTGTTATGAGAAGGGGTAAATAACACTTCCTCAAAACCAGTCCTATCCCCCCTTCATTGTTTTTTTTCCAAAGTGAAAAGTCCCAGTCTCATTAATCTCTCCTCATATGGAAGCTGTTCCATGCCCCTAATCATTTTTGTTGCCCTTTTCCGTACCCTTTTCCAATTCCAATATATCTTTTTTGATATCGGGCCACCGGATCTGCATGCAGTATTCAAGCTGTGGGCGTACCATGGATTTATATAGAGGCAGTATGATATTTTCTGTCTTCCTATCTATTCCCTTTCTAATGATTCCCAAGATTCTGTTCACTTTTTTGTCTGCCGCTGCACATTGAGTGGATGTTTTCAGAGACCTATCCACAATGACTCCAAGATTTCTTTCTTGAGTGGCAGCAGTTAATGTACTCTCTTCCCTCTTCTCTCTCTCTGATATATCATCATTGTTATTATCCATTTATTAATCTGTATTATGGGGATGGTTAAAGGCCTGAGCTGCAATTGGGTCATCCACGGTGCTAGTCACTGCAAACACAGAGCAAGAGACAATTTCCCTTGCACTGTGCTGGGCACTGTGGGGAGGGGCAGCCCAAGATGGGTCTTATCTCAACCTGTGCTAGTGTTTTACCAGCTCCAGTTGCTCCTGTATTTTCACTCAAGTTTTTCCTCACTCCCTCTTTCAGCCTAAACTTCCTTTCTTTCCCCATTTCCCAATCCCAATCTATATCTCCTTTCTTTCTGGCACTTCTCTTTTTTCCTCTTCCTCCTCTTTTTCTCTCATCTTCTCCTCATTCTGCTTTCCCGTCTTTTCCACCTTCATCTCTTACCCTTCATATGCTCCTCTCTCTTTACATTCATTCTGATTGAGCAAAGTATTTTACCACATGCTTACCTTTAAGCATGAGCCGTGGGTATCATAGGCCGGGGGAGGCTCTTCCTCCCCACACAGCCAGACATGGCCCCGCCCACGCTCTGCCCCCAGACCCTCTCTGCAGCTCCCCCTGTGTGGCACTCCGGGGGGGCCAGGGCCAAGCTGCCAGTGCTCCGGGTGGGGGGGCATGCCACCACCTCGGGCAGAAGGGGCAGGGCTGGGGGCTAGCTTGCCCCAGCTGGTGATTTATGCACCGCCCATGCCTTTAAGCATGTGCATAAGGTTAAGCATGCGCTAAAGTGCTTTGCTGAATATGGGGCCTCAGGCACCCACAGTGTACTGGGTGATTTCCAAACAGAAAAAGGTGTAATATTTGTCGCAGTGAGCTCACAATCTAAGGACAGACAATTAGACAGACAGAGAAGAGATAGAGGGAAGGGATGAAACAACTAAACAGTTGTGTTAACAAATGTAAATTGGGCAAGAAAATTGTAACCATGGTACTTTCCCATTCCTCCTTCTTCTTCATATTCTGCTTTATTCTCTCTCCCCCTTCCCTTCCTCCCTTTTATTCTCCCTGTCTTTCTTTCTTTCTGTTTTTCTAGGGCAGCATAGTTATAACATAGCCACAAGGTAAAGGCCAGCAGGCTTACTAAGGCAATTGCTTTGCAAGAATGTGCGAAATTCAGGTTAATTGGATGGAATGAGGTCAAAAATTAGTTTATCTTCCAGTGGGTGCGCATGTGTGTGCAAAGAAGGTTTGTGCATGGTTTTGGGGTGACCCAGGTTTATCAATCCCAACCCCTCATGAGCACTAAAATCCACTCTGGGTTTAGGAAAATGATTATAGCTGGGCTAAGTGATGGGACTATGAAAGCTGCTTCTGTTCAGAGAAACTTCTCCCTTGGCTGGCAGGAGAATGAGGCTGCCAAATCCTAGAGGAGAAATGGGAGCGGTTGAACTACATCTTATAAATGAGAGTAAGAGAATAAGAGATCTGTGCTTAGGAAATGGGGGTCAGGGGTTATGCTGGCATGAAGGATGAGGGGAAGGAATATTCCCTCCAGTTGCTTTATTGATTCTTAGTAATGAAGGAATAGGGTTAATTTTGCAAAGCCATCAGAGTTATTCAATTGCAAGATATCCATTGGTGCTAAATGCCTGGCTGAGCTGGAAGGGATGGGGGAGGCTGAGATGGGAGAAGGAGAGGGAGGAAAATGGGGCTGCTGGTTTGAGAAGAAAAACTAACCTTTGTTGGGCTTAAAACCTATTCAATGATGCATCCCATTCTAATCTCCGACTGGACTGTGTGTTGGAATCATTCAGGGCACTTGGTCCTGAGGGGATGTGGAATATGTGACAGACTTACCCCTGAGGGAATGGTGGGCAACGGAGAGGGGATCAAATTAGGCTCAGCAAAGCAGTGAGGGGTTCTACAGGTGAGCTGGTGGTTTAGCACTAGTGGAGAAGTGCTTGGCAGCTGGGAGAGAGGTCAGGTTCTTGTCACTAGTGAGGGGTGGGAAGATTTGACTGCTTGGATGGAGTCAGGTGAATGGTCACTTTCTCTTTGAGATAATACCACACAAGGGAGCTCTGTGCAAACACTGTTCACGTTATGTTTAAGTTGAAAATTGCAACACCCAAAATAAGCAAATATCACAGTTGTGGTATCTTCCATATAGCAATGTTAACTCGGACACGTTGCGGATGCAGTATTTGAAATTACTGGAGCCAGTTAAAATGAATGGCTTACCATATAAGGCAAGATTCATGCCTGGGGTGACTCCATGGACTCTCTGGGCTGGATGCGGCAATCACTAGGTGAAATTCTGTGCTACGTAGAATCCAGACTGGATGATCACAGCGGCCCCTTTGGCCTTAAAATCAAATAATTTGTATCTGGTCAATTATAGCCAATGTGGCTGAGAAAATGTTGCTGTGGGGACCTTATATTTGGAATCCCTTCACTTTTGTGCCTTTAAATTCAGAATCCTAATGTGGTGTGACAGCTATTCCATGCAGACAGTGGAAGTTCGGTTCCGCATGTGCAGCTCTCACCATCCCCAAGTGGTGTAGCAGAGCAGTTGTGCTTTCGGTTAGTGAAAATGGGACCTTTGGTAACATTTTTATTTGTGTTACTAGTTTGTGTGGGTGGTGTGGTGATGTGCAGTGCAAATTTGGGTCTGACTTATTTATCTCTGTAAACACCTTACGCTGTAAGTGAATGAGAGGGCATTTTCTATGCAGCTTGAATGTGGAGGAAATAGAGTGGAAACTTAGCAAGAGAAGTCAAAAGAGCATGTGGGAAGCAGCCATTCAGAATGGCAAGTGGAGTATCCCTTCATTTGAATTCAGGGTTATAAAACATTCATGATTAGAGAGGTTTGGGAGGATTCTAGAAAGGAAGGGTTCTTGAGCTAGACTGGGAACTGAGACTGTGGGAACTGGAGAAAACGTCTAAGAAGCTGGACCTGTGGGGCTTGTGCTGTATCCTGAATTGACTTCAAGAAATTAAGAGTAATCCCTCTCTTGAAACTCGGAGACTGGAGTTGTGGGAACCGTGCCATATACGTATCATACCAGGGAGGAGGAGATGAGACCTTGTGTACTCCAACATTAAAGGCAAGGCCTCATGTACTGTGTGGCACACATTATACCTAAATTATATCTAGGTGTAATGTCTGCCACGTAGTACATGTGTAGTGGTATGGTGTATGTGGAATAGCCTCTTGCTTTACACAGTCTGCTATGGCATAGACAAAATTGAGTGGGTGATAAATTGCTCCATAGGAGGAGCTTTGGCATAAGTGTGGAGGAAAGCGGGCTGCAGGCAGGTGCAGGTGATATTAGTTGGGAGGAAGGGGTTGTCCGGGAGGAGGAGCAGTGACTATTAGGAATAGAGATCTGCAGTGCTAGAGGGGAGTTTTACTGGGGGGGTAGTCCACCATTGAGACATCCTAATCATGTTGCTGGATTAGAATTCTCAAAATAATGGAGGATATGGCACTGCTCTCTATCCCACATCCACATGGTGTGTCGGTCTTTAGAGTGTTGTTACACAGACATCATTCTGCATCTTAAGACATTGGTGTGGGGGGAGGCTCCCCAGTATAGGGGGCAATGTGACACCAACCATTTCCGGGGTGCGGAGAGAGCTTAAAGCTCAGTTGCTCCATGGGAGTTCAGCTTCAGGCATTCTTCTTTCTGTGCCGCCTTCCCCAGCTCCTAAAGTGTGGAGAAGGAGAGCAGCACGTCCAGCACAAATGGAGATTCACCTGGCACCTTGACAAGAAGGGAGATTGTGTCTTTGTGGAGCTGCATGATCGCATTGTACACACAACCCTGGTGGAAGCATTACACACACACCTTCCTCTGTGACTTGATAACTGCATGTGATTATTTTTAATGCCAGCTATTTACAATAATTGAAGTGCTGCTTTCTGGGCATGGCCACTTGCTTTTAATTAACCTGTGCGCAGTAAAATCCTTCGCCTACTCAAAGCAGGGGACAGTAAAATAATTTTATAGTTTTTGCACCAAGCCCTCTTTCTGAAATGCGAAATGGAAGCCATGGAGAATTGCCAAGAGCCACAAGGGCTACAGGCCGTTTCCCTGGTAGTAGGAAGAGCGTGAAATGGTGGGGGGAGCGTTCTGCATCGTACATCTCTGCTGTTCCTTCACTGGCACAGAATTCTGCTTGTGACAGCAATGACCAAGCTGCTGTGATGCCCATCAGCCTAGAGGGTCTCTCTGGGGATTTCACGTTGAAGTGATACAAGCTGTGGTTCCAAAACCATTCCAATCTGATCATTTCAGTCCAAACACCCTCTCTTGCTTCCCCCGCTAGTATTTCCTCTATCACATGCACACTCTCTCCCCCCGATTACAAGCACAGTTTGTCAGATATACTCATACAATATGATACCATTTTATTTAGTATTCTTCGTAATAGTTGTATTTCCAAAATACAGGGAACTGAGTTACTTGGAATAACACAAATGCAAAATTTAATAATTGCAAGGGGAGGGGAAATGAACAGGCAAAAAGCTGGAGAGAGAGGCATTTTCAGTTGAGATTTTTAATGGTCGTGGAACTGAGCTGCCTTCTCTGCTCTAAGCGTGGTTCTTCCAGGTCAGCGCTGGGGCACATTTGCAGAGCTGTAAGGAGAAGCCTGTACCCGCTGCTCCCTATTAAATAAGTCAGAGCGTGAATATAGGAAGGAGGGATTTGCCATGCTGGATCAGACCCATGTCCCACCTAGTCCGGTATCCTGTCTCCAACAGTGACCGACACCAGATATATCCCTTCTAAAATGAGTTAGTGTTAACTGCTATAAATGTCCGGCCCCTTGTTGAATCTTGCTATGTTTTTGGCCTCAATGATCTCCTGTTGTAACAGGTCCTACAGTTTAAATACACATGGTGTGAAAAAGCATATTGATTTTGCCACCTTTTAACATCATTGCATGCCCCCTTGCTCTTGTGTGTTGAGACAGAGAGAACAGAAGCTCTGCTCTACCTCCTTGATACCAGTCACTATTTCATAGATTTCTGTCATGTTGTCCCATTTTATTTGTCTCCTTTCTAAGGGTAACAATCCCAATCTTTTCCTTCTCTTGTCATTCATCTCTTTTTCAGGCCCTGGATAATTCTCATTGCCATTCTCTGAACCCCCTTTAATTCTGCAATATCCTTTTTGAGATTGGGTAACCAGCCTTTTGTGGGGGAGCTTTTCAAAAGCCTTTTGGAAACATACATAAATTACATCAACCAGTTTTCCTTTATCCCCTATTTTGACACATTTAAAGAATTCTAAGATTAGTGAGACACAATTTTCCTTTGCAGAATCACGATCCTCCTGATGTTTTGTTTTGTTCTGTTTTTAATTAGCAGTTCAGCCAGTTTGCTAGGGACCAATGTAAGGCTTACTGGTCTATAATTCCCTGGATCTCTTCTAGAGACTTTTCTAAACATAGGTGCAAAATTTGCCGCTCTGCAATCCTCTGGTACTGTAGTTGTTAATGAGAGAGTGCTTGTTTTTTGTTAGCAGCTGAGCCACTTCATTCTAAGCTCCTTCAGACCTCTTGGATGTATACAACTTGGGCTTGATGACTTATTGGTTTTTAACTTATCAGTGTGTTCCATCACCTCTTCTTCTGACATCTCAGTCTCTGGTAGTGCCTCACCTTTATTATCAGAAAAGGGTAGAAATGAGAGAGCAAGTCTAAAATAGAGGGAAACTCTGAACTGGATTATGAAATGAAAGGCAAGCCAGAGGAGTTGTTCAAGTGCAAGAGTGATGTGGTGACTATTCTCTGACTATGGGAAGAGTTGGGGAGCAACGTTCTGAAATCTGGATCTTGAGGAAGCAACAGAGAAGAAAGTCAAGGCAAGAAGACGTGAAGGTCTGGATGGGGATTTTGACACAGATATTCAGTGGGAGGGTGAATCCTGGGAAAGAGTAATAATTAATACTTATCTGCTGTATAACGCTTTCCATCTACCTATCTCAAAGCACTTTAGATGTCTGGCTAATGCTGAAAGAGACTGATAGGTACTAATGGACAGTAAGTTAGACAAGAGGTTGCTAAGCAATATGTCAAAAGAGAAGCTCAGTGCAATTTTGAGCTGCATGCATAGAGACATATCACAGAGCTGGGAGGTAACAGTCTGTCTCGGCACAGGGCTGATACCACCACACCTGGAAGATTGTGTTCAGCTCTGCACTCCTCATTACCAGACAGCTGAGACAAGCTGGAGGGAGTTCAGAGAAGTGAAAATGCTCAGAGGGCTCGAAGGATTGATTTTTTATTTTTTAATTTTTTAAGTACAGATGGCTTGGTTTAGCAACAACTGACAGGGAACAAGGTTGTGGAAAGTATGCATCCGATGAAGTGAGCTGTAGCTCACGAAAGCTTATGCTCAAATAAATTGGTTAGTCTCTAAGGTGCCACAAGTACTCCTTTTCTTTTTGCGAATACAGACTAACACGGCTGCTACTCTGAAACCTATTTAAAGGAAGTGACATGTTCTAGCCATTCAAAAACAAATGCACGCAAGCTTCAGTTACATTACGTGTATACACACCTCTCCCACTATATGTATTAATGAAGTGAGTAGAAGATTAATCAGGAATAACAGTGCTTTTGAAATTGGCTGCTGTTCAATTTTCCTGGACCACAGAACTCTTTGGCACTGTAAAGGGGTCCACTCACCACATACGTGCCTCCTTGTGGCTAGGTCTGGGAATTAACTCTTGTCCCATCTGGTGCCCCCTTCTGTCGGTTACTCACGCTATGACCCCTGTGTCTCTCGGTGACTTAGGGTGCTCCCTCTTCATGACTCAGTTGTCTGGCCAGGTCACTATATAGCGCCCCCCCTGGAAAAAGAGCTCCAGCATGGACCGAACGGGAGGTACGGGATCTGATCGCTGTACGGGGAGAGGAATCCGTGCTATCAGAACTACGTTCCAAAAGATGAAATGCCAAAACATTTCAAAAAATCTCCGAGGCCATGAGGGACAGAGGCTACAGCAGGGATGCAACACAGTGCCGCATGAAACTTAAGGAGCTCAGACAAGCGTACCAGAAAACCAAAGAATCAAACAGATGCTCCGGGACAGAGCCCCAGACATGCTGCTTCTACGCTGAGCTGCATGCAATTCTACGGGGGGCCGTCACCACTACCCCACCCCTGTCCGTGGACTCTGATGATGGAGTACTCTTCGGCATGCCTGAGGATTTTGCGGATGGGGAAGATGAGGAGGAGGAGGAGGAGGAGGAGGAGGAGGAGGAGGAGGAGGACGAGCTTGAGGAGAGCACACAGCACACCGTTCTCCCCGACAGCCAGGATCTTTTTATCATCCTGACTGAAATACCCTCCCAACCCAACGAAGCCAGAGAAGGGACCGCTGGTGAGTGTACCTTTTAAAATGTAATACATGTTATAAAAGCAAGTGTTTTTTAATGATTAAGTAGCCCTGCGGACGTGGGATGCATTCATGGCCAGTACAGCTACTGGAAAAGTCTGTTAACGTGTCTGGGGATGGAGCGGAAATCTTCCAGGGACATCTCCATGAAGCTCTCCTGGAGGTACTCTAAAAGCCTTTGCAGAAGGTTTCTGGGGAGAGCAGCCTTATTCTGTCTGCCATGGTAGGACACTTTACCACGCCATGCTAGTAGCAAGTAATCTGGTATCATTGCATCACAAAGCCTGGCAGTGTATGGTCCCAGTGTTTGCTGGCATTCAAGCAACATCTGTTCTTTATCTCTCTTGTGTTATCCTCAGGAGAGTGATATCGTTCATGGTAACCTGGTTGAAATAGGGGAATTTAATTAAGGGGACATTCAGAGGTGGCCATTCCTACTGGGCTGTTTGCCTGTGGCTGAAAAGAAATCCTCCCCGCAGTTAGCCACGCAGGGGGCGGGGGGGGGCATTGGCGCCAAGCTGTTCGCGTTTGGCTAGCAGGGATCTTCCCTGATACCAGCCACGTGGTGGGGGGAGGAGTAAAGCGATCATCCCAGACAATTGGATGGGGGGGAGGGGGTTAGTTTGGTTTCTGCTGCTGCATGTTAACAGGAAAACCACAGCACTAAATGGCCAACTCAACGTGCTTTGGTTGGTATGGGAGAGGAGGGCGCTGCTGTTATGAAGGTTGCAGAAGCCGAAAGACTATGGCTTACCATGGCCACCTGCAAGCTGAATTCTGTTGCCCGGCCCTGTGTGGGTGATCTCTAACACCAAAGCCACAGGCACTCAATATAAGATGCGAAATGCAACCTTGTACCAAAATCACATGTGCTATGTAATGTGAATAGTGTTGTTCACCGTGAAAGAGTATAGCCATTGTTCTGTAAAATGTATCTTTTAAAATACTTCACTCCCTTTTTTTCCTCCAGCAGCTGCAAATGTTTCAAGCCTCCCTCCTCCATCCCAAAGGCTATCTCAGATAAGGTGGCAAAAAAAACGCAAGCGTGATGACATGTTCTCTGAGCTCATGCAGTCGTCCGGCACTGACAGAGCTCAGCAGAATGTGTGGAGGGACACAATAGCAGAGTATAGGAAAGTGGCCAATGAACATGAGGAGAGGTGGCAGCAGGAAGATCAGAGGAGGCATGAGGCAATGCTGGGGCTACTGCGGGATCAAATGGACATGCTCCGGCATCTGGTGGAGGTTCATGAACGGCAGCAGGATCACAGACTGCCACTGCAGCCTCTGTTTAACTGCCCTCCCTCCTTCCCAAGTTCCATAGCCTCCTCACCCAGACGCCCAAGAAGACGGCGGGGGAGGCTCCAGGCATCCAACCACTCCACCCCAGTGGACAGCCCAAGCAACAGAAGGCTGTCATTCAAGAAGTTTTAAAATGGCCTTTTCCTTCCCTCCTCCCCTCCTCCCACACCCCACCTGGGCTACCTTGTGAGTTATCTCCTTAGTTTTATAATCAATTAATAAAGAATACATGTTTTTTAAATGATAGTGACTTTATTTCCTTTGCAAGCAAGCTGTGATTGAAGGGGGGAGGGTGGATGGCTTACAGGGAATTTAGAGGCAAACAAGGGGGTAGGTTTTCATCAAGGAGAAACAAACAGAAGTGTCACACAGTACCCTGGCCAGTCATTAAACTGACCCCTGGCCAGTCATTAAACTGGTTTTCAAAGCTTCTCTGATGCGCACCACACCTTCCTGTGCTCTTCTAACCGCCCTGGTGTCTGGCTGTGTGTATTCAGCAGCCAGGTGATTTGTATCAACCTCCCACCCCGCCATAAACGTCTCCCCTTTACTCTCACAGAGATTGTGGAGCACACAGCAAGCAGCATTAACAATGGGAATATTGGTTTCGCTGAGCTCTGAGCGAGTCAGTAAACTGTGCCAGCGACCCTTTAAACGTCCAAATGCACACTCTACCACCATTCTGCACTTGCTCAGCCTATAGTTGTACAGCTCCTTACTACTGTCCAGGGTGCCTGTGTACGGCTTCATAAGCCAGGGCGTTAAGGGTCCCCAAGGATAACTGTAGGCATTTCAACATCCCCAACAGTTATTTTCTGGTCTGGGAAGTAAATCCCTTCCTGCAGATGTTTAAATAGACCAGAGTTCCTGAAGATGTGAGCGTAATGAACCTTTCTCGGCCATCCCACGTTGATGTTGTGATCCACCAGTCCCTTGCAGCACCATTGAAAAGTCCCTTGTGATCCACCAGTGCTTGCAGCACCATTGAAAAGTACCCCTTGCGGTTTAGGTACTGGCTCCCCTGGTGGTCCGGTCCCAAGATAGGGATATGCATTCCATCTATAGCCCCACCACAGTTGGGGAATCTCATCGCAGCAAAGCCATCCACTATGACCTGCACATTTCCCAGAGTCACTACCCTTGATAGCAGCAGCTCAATGATTGTGTTGGCTACTTGCATCACAGCAACCCCCACAGTAGATTTGCCCACTCCAAATTGATTACTGGCTGACCGGTAGCTGTCTGGAGTTGCAAGCTTCCACAGGGCTATTGCCACTCGCTTGTGAACTGTGAGGGCTGCTCTCATCTTGGTATTCTTGCGCTTCAGGGCAGGGGAAAGCAAGTCACAAAGTTCCATGAAAGTGCCCTTATGCATGTGAAAGTTTCGCAGCCACTGGGAATCATCCCAAACCTGCAACACTATGCGGTCCCACCACTCTGTGCTTGTTTCGTGGGCCCAGAATCGGCGTTCCACGGCATGAGCCTTCCCCAGTAACACCATGATCTCCAAATTGCTGGGGACCACAGTTTTAGAGAAATCTGTGTTCGTGTCCTCATCACCGCTCTTCCGTTGCCTCCTCGCCTGGTTTTTCAGGTGCTGGTTCTGCATAAACTGCACGATAATGCGCGAGGTGTTTACAATGGTCATAACTGCTGCGGTAAGCTGAACGGGCTCCATGCTTGCTGTTCTATGTCGTCTGCTCGGGCAATCCAGGGAAAAGGGCGCGAAATGATTGTCTGCTGTTGCTTTCACGGAGGGAGGGAGGGTTGACTGATGACATTTACACATAACCACCCGTGAGAAATTTTTGGCCCCATCAGGCAATGGGAGCTCAGCCCAGAATTCCAATGGGCAGCGGGGACTGGGGGAACTGTGGGATAGCTACCCACAGTGCACCGCTTGGATTGTCCATGCTTGCCATGGTACTGTGGACACACACCGCTGAATTAATGTGCTTAGTGTGGACGCATGCACTCGACTTTATACAATATGTTCCCAAAAATCGACTTCTGTAAAATCGGAGTACTTTTGTAGTGTAGACTCTGTTGCAGTTTCCCTGGGCCCCTTCCTACCCCACCCTTCTATCTCCTTGCCTATCTCTAGGTTTACCATCAGAGATTCCTCTGCTCCTGGTAGCTACTTCAGCTTCTTTGGTCTCTTTCCAGACTCCCCAGTTCAGGGCAGGACTCCCGGGGCTTACTCTCCCCATGGATCTCCTCCTTGTCCCTAGTCAACTCCCTTTCCATCTAGGAAGTGACCTTCTCCCTGTCGCCCCTTCCTTCTCTCACTTGGTTATCCTATTCCAGCTCCTCCACCAATTGGGCTTCATCTGCTGTTAGATCCTATCAATCCCTGGTTCCCCTCCAGGTACAGCATCTCAGGTTAATTGGCCCTCCCTGGGCCACATAAACTTGCTCAGGGCTTGTGTGGGGTGGATGTCCCAGCACAGGACTCAGGTCACACAAACTGGACCAATATTGCCATAGGGGTTTGTTTTCCAACTGGAAGGTTGGCAGAGCAATGACTGAGGTGGAATTTGATAGCTGTTTGTAAGGTTTCAGAGTAGCAGCCGTGTTAGTCTGTATCCGCAAAAAGAATGCATCCGATGACGTGAGCTGTAGCTCATGAAAGATTATGCTCAAATAAATTGGTTAGTCTCTAAGGTGCCACAAGTCCTCCTTTTCTTTCTGTTTGTAAGTGTTTGTAAAGGTGTATAAACCCCAACATTCATTGTAACCTCTGTGCCTCCCGTAGTTCCCCTTTGTTTGCCCTCCCTTGCTGTGTTTTGCCTTGGATTGTAAACACCTTGGGTCAGGGATCTTTTATTTGTCTCTAAGCACCATGCACACCAATGCATGAAAAATCAATTCTACTGCTCTGTGAAATAGTCTCCAAGAGGAGTCAGGGAAGCATATGAACATAGGAATTGCCAGACTGGATCAGACCCAAGGTTCATCTGGTCCAGTATCCTGTCTCTGATAATAGCCAAATCTGGATGCTTCACAGGAAGGTGCAGGAACCCTGCAATAGGCAAATGTGGGATAATTTGCCTCCATAGTAGATCTCATCCTGGTCTCTAATTGCAGTGTAGACATACTCTTAAACACCCACAGCTGGCCCGTGTCAGCTGACTCAGGCTTGCAGGGCTCAGGCTGTGGGGCTGTAAAATTGTGATATAGATGTTTGGGCTTGGGACCCTCCCCCCATCACAGGGTCCCAGAGCCTGGGCTCCAGTCCAAGCCCAAACTTCTATATCACAGTTTTACAGGCTTGCACCTTAAGCCCTGCAAGTCGGAGTCAGCTGACACAGGCCAGCCGTGGGTGCTTAATTGCAGTGTAGACCTACCCTAACATTTAGAGACTGGCTAAAACCCTGATGCATGAGGTTTCATATTCCTTCCAAAATTTTAATTCTGATTAATTATAATAACTCTAGATAGTCTTGTTATTTGTATCAAATGTCCAGTCCTTCTTTGAATCTTGTTTTGATCTTGTCTTCAGCGACTTCCTGTGGCTATGAGTTCTGCAGTTTAATTATGTCTTGTGTGGAAAAATATTTCCTTTTAGCTGTTTTGAATTTGTCACCGTTTAGTTTCAATGCATGTCCCCTTACTCTTGTGTTATGAGCTAAGGAAAACAGAAATTCCCATTCAAACTTCTCTGTACCATTAATTGTTTTATACAGTTATGTCATGTCCCCTCTCGTTGTCTCCTTTCTTAGGTGAACAATTCCAAGCTTTGCAATCTCTCTCTATATGAGAGTGTCCATACACTTGATCATTCTTGTTGGCCTTCTCTGAACCCTCGCCCCCAATTCTGCACCACCCTTTTTAAGATGGGGTGACCAGCACTGCATACAGTATTCCACAAGGCCGCACCATGGATTTATATAAACCCTTATAATAATGTCTGTGTTATTCTCCATTCCATTTCTTATCCATCCTAACTTGTTGCTTGATTTTTTTTGACTGCAAATGCACACTGATCTGAGGTCTGCATTAAGCTATCTACAGTGAAACGCAGCTCCCCTTTTTTGGGTCGATTATAGTTAATTTAGAACCCTGTAAGGTAAACAAGTAGTTTAACTTTTCTCCTCCACTGTGCATTACTTTGTATTTCATGACATTAAAGTTAATCTCTCATTGTGATGCCCATTCACCTCGCTTGGTTAGGTCTCTCTGAAGTTCTTCACAGCCCTTTTTGGTGCTGACTAATCTAAATAACTTTGCTGTCATATGCTCATTTTTCTACCTCATTGCTCAGTTCCCTTTCCAGATCATCAATAAATATATTAAACATGGGACCCAGAGCAGAACCTAGGAGTACCTCATGGTTAGCCTTCTGTCATGATGAAAACTGATCATTTAATCTTATTCCTTGATATCTGTCTTTTAGCCAGTTTTTGATCCATGCCAGTATTATGCCTCTCAACCAATGATTACTTAATGTTTTTAATAGCTTCTTGTATTGGACTTTTTGAAAAGCCTTTTGGAAACCAAAATAAATTAAGCCAACCAATTCTCCTTTATCCATTACTTTGATCCATTCAAAGAATTTTAAGAGATTAGTAGAACACAGTTTTCCTGAGCAGATTCTGGTGTGACCCTATCAGACCTATGATCTTCTAAGTGTTTTGTTGTTCTGTTTTTAATCGTCATTTCAACCATTTTGCGAGGTACACGTGTAAGACTTGCTGGTCTGTAATTCCCTGGGTCACCCCTAGACCTTTAAAAAAATGTTTGAATGAGACATTGCTTGTAGCTCCGCTACTTCATAGTAAGTTCCTTCAGAACTCTAGGATGTGTATAGCCTGGCCCTGGTGACTTATTACTTTTTAAGTTATCTCTTTGCTCCAGCACATTGTCTTCTGTCATCTCAACCTCCAAAAGTAACTCATCTTTGTGACCAGGGTAGATGTCTCCCCAGTATTCTCTGTGGTGAGGACTGGTACAAAAATAATTTAGCTTCTCAGCATTACCCTCATCTTCCTTAGTTGCTCTCTTTAACCCCTGATGACCCAGTGAACCCACCAGTTCTTTTGCAGATGTGAAAGGATTCACTCACTGCTAGGGGTGCCTCCTCCTGGCTGCTCTGGGGATCAGCTCTTTCCAGGTCCAACACCCCCTTCTGCTGCTCACTGCACACCCTGTCATCTCTCTCTCACTCTCTGTGACTCAGGGTGCTCCGGCTTTGCGGCTTGGCCCTTTGGCTCGGTCACTATAGTTCTCCCCTTCTGGGGTAACAGTCACTTGGGACCAGCTGTCTGGTTTTCACCTCCAGTGCTCCTGTGCCACTTTCCAGTGGCTGATAGGGGAACCCAAGACTGCCCTCTACACTGGGTTCCAGCCCAGGGACCCTATAACAAGCAGCCAAGGTCCGCACAGTCCTACCCCTTGTTGCTCTTTCCCTCGGCTTCTTCCTGCCTAGCTTTCTCAGGCTTCCTTTCCCCACAACTCCCCTGGGGTTGACCCTTCTTTTAGTGTTAGAATACCAAAGCTTATTCTGTCTCTTGGGTTTTCACCTCCTCTCCTCTCTGCAGACTCTTTCCCTGCAGCCCCTTCTGCTGGAAACTTCCTGGTTTTATAATTGATCCTATTCCAGCCCATCTGAGCCTGGCTGTCTCTCAGGCCCACATTAACCCTTTCAGGGCCCATGTGGGGTACACACCCCAGCACAAGGCTTTCTGCTTCTGATGTACTTAAAGAATCTCTCGTTTTTACACCATTAGCTATTTGCTCTTTGAATGTCTTTTTGGCCCTTCTCATTTCACTTTTTCTTACTACCAGCTGTAATTTATTTTCCTGTTTATTGGCTTCATTAGGGTCCAGTTTTCAAATGTAGATGGATTTCTGTTTGGCATGAATAGCCTGTCAATGCTTGCCCTATTTAATCATTTTGGCTTCCTTCTTTTTGCACAGCAGTCTGCATGTCTTTTGAGACTCTATTATTGTTTTCTTAGCATCATCCATGCCACCGTTAGGGATTTTACTTCCTTTCCTTTAACTTTAGGGCCTTTTGGCCTAACTTTCTCATTTTAATGAACTCTCCCTTACTAAAGTTTAGTGTCCCTTTGTAGTATTGTATCTGCCCCTGGTACATTGAACCCAGGGCCGGCTCTACAGGTTTTGATGCCCCAAGCAGTGAAAAAAAAAAAAAAGTGCCACATAGACAGCAAAAGGAAGAAGCTGCCGCCGATTTGCCGCCGCGGCCGGCCAAGGGGAGAAGCTGCCGTCTATTTGCCGTGGCGGCGGGCGGCACAGGGGAGCTGCTGCCGAATTGCTGCTGCGGCCAGAGGAACCGCCGCTCCTTTCTAACTCTCGCCTCAAACACCTGCTTGGAACGCTGGTGCCTGGAGCCGGCCCTGATTGAACCTAATTATGTTGTGGACCCTGTTAAATAGTAGCTCACTTACTGTCACTTCTTGAATTTGCTCCTCTGTGTTACTTAAGATGAAGTCAAGAACAGTCTCTCTTGTGTGCTGTAGAATTAGCTGTTCTAAGAAGCAATAATTTAAAGTGTTGAAAAACTGTCATGCCATTTGAGCATTTATAGGTTGGAAGTTCAACTCATTATATTTTTTAGTTAGATTTTACTGCTGCTTGGATTTCTTTCATAATTCTGCATTCAATTTCCTTTTCTTGATCTGGAGTTTGGGCCTATATTTACAGTCTTATTGCTTGGGATTGATATCCATATAGATTCAACTGTGTCGTCTTCTTCACTCAGAATTTTTTATCTCACTAGATTCAATGGAATCTTTTAAGGTGCAGCACTACTTTGGCCTAGTCCGTCTTTCCTGCATAGTTTGCAACCAGATATTACAATATCCCACTGGTCTTTGTCATTCCACTAAGTTTCCACTTTTCACAAAACGATCACTCCATATCTGACCTCTCAGTCCTTGTCCTCAAAGGAAACCTGCACACCTTCAAAAGACGACTCAGGGAGTAGGAACTTAAATTCGTAACTTTGCTAGCTGCTAAAAATCATGGACTCAATAAAGACACTGGATTTATGGTTTAACCCACAAACCTCCCCTTTTTGTCCATAACTGCAGAAGTGTTAATGGGCCACTTCACCTTGAATGGTCTTTTGTAATCTGTTAACACCTTATGCTTAATCTGAAGAGCTCTTTGCAAGCTCAGAAGCTTGTTTTTCACCAACACAAGTTGGTCTAATAAAAGATTTTAAAATGTTATTAAGATGTATAAAAAAAATTGAACCGTGCAGAGTTTAAGCGTAGAAGTTTCTGGTTATCAGGGAATAATGTACAGATTATCAAGGGGTACAAAATTCAGATAAGATCAGATGGCGTAAGGAATACATAATCTGCAATAACCCTGATTGGGGGTAAAAGTACAGACATTGAGATATGAGGGTATGTTGTTCATATAATGGCTATATTCAGGTGTGGAGTATAATGAGTGGATACGATGATGATGATGGATTGACCCTCATTTGGTGAGATTTAACGTTCAGTGAATTTATGGTTCCAGTTCACATGGTCCAACGGACAAAGTTTCTCTGTCCCTTTCTCGTAGTTGATGCATGATGTCGCTCCAGCTCACACCTCCTGGTACTGTCGGTGGCCTGTGACGTGTTCGATGTAGATGTCCCTGGACCACTGGATGGTGTCTGAGACCATGAGGCACCGCATGAGCCATGCAGGTCCACAGCACACGGTCGTTGCAGGGGTCCCAGGTGCCCAGGGCTCCGATGATCAGAGTGTCCATCTGCACCTCGTAGCCCTTTGCTCTCAGGGTGTCGGCCAGGGGAGCGTACTTTTCCAGCTTGTGAGCTTGGGCTTCATGAAAGGCCACAGTCCTGTTCTCAAAGGAGACCGTGACGTCGACGAGGATGATCTTTTTCTGGGCCTCGTTGGTGACGACGACGTCCCCTCACCCACCTTGTCTCACCAAGTTTCTGTCATTCCTATTGTATCCCTAAATCACCATCTATTGGAAGGCATTCCAATTCATCTAGAAAGCAGCACTGTCTGTGACATAAAGATAGACGAGTCAGAAAGCAATGGAGATTACAGCGTATATTGTATCTCCCTCCATTGTTTGGGAGAATATACAAGTGTGACCTGATAGGTCTTTCCCATTCCTCATTTCTACGAGCCAGGCTGAGATGTTGACACTGTTTTCTTAGCTGGGCTTTATCAACCAAATGTTTGAAATTTTTATCTGCTGAATGTACTGCTTGTGAAAGTGAGAGTTGGAGACAGAAATACTGTGAGGCAGGGCCTGTGCTAGTTTCCCAGAACCCCCAGCCTTCTCTTCCATACAGTGCTGCCTGGGCAACGCAAAGATGACCTATAAATCCTCTTGCTGTCCCAATGCCAACATTCCCATGTAGCTCGAACCTGCATCCCCCTCCTTGCTCCACGCCTGGGCCCACCTCCTACCAGGTTTTCCCAATGCACTTCATTTACGACCCGCAGCACCTGTGGTTATTCCAGTCCTGCGATTCCCATATAGCTGTGCCAATAAATCTTAGCCCTTCCCTGCAGTAGTCCCTGATATTCTGTTCCTGGGCTCTCCACACACAGCTCCGACACTGCACCTCAGGCCTGCCCAGTATCACTCCCCATCCTCTCCCCTTTTCCTGCTTTACGTTTTCACATTCCCGACTCTTCCTGCTCTGTGGAATGTGCCAGGGCTGAGCCATCACTGGAATGAGTTGACTTGGGCTTGCAGAAAACCTGTGTACATATCCTCTCTGCTCCTCCCCCCTCCAATCCTCACCATTCTTCGAACTAGCTGTTCCCTTGAAGGAAGATCAAACCTGCAGACAGGGGAGGAGGAAGGGATTAGTGAATGCCTGGTGAATGGAATAGCTAGGGCTTGCTGTGATTTTTTTCCCCTGTGTGGGGTCAGTTCCCTAATCCAGAAGTGAAAGATTGTGTCTGCCCCTTGCTGCAGGAAACAGGATGTTGGAATTTCCCTTCCACAGATTAATCTGGTTACATTGTTCTTTGCATCTTGCATAGTCTTTGTGTCATCTCCCTTTAGCATGGGAGGTAAGAGAAGAGTAGGTAATGCAAGCCACCATAACTTACAGTGCTCTGCATGAACCTCAGAGAACAAAGAAGGAAAGCAACAGAGAAAAAGGCACACAACCCAGATAGCATCATAATACATCTATTTATCATAAGTATCTCTGAGATGTCTATTGTGGAAGTGTCTAAGGTCTGAGTAGATTGATTAGAAAATACTTATTTGACAAAATCGAAATGTTTCACAGAAATACTCCGATTTCATAGAAACTTTCAATGAGAAATTAATGAAACATTTCAACCTTAATGAAATGAAATAATTTTGGAATATTTAAATAGGAAAAACATTTTATTTCAACTTTTTGTCCCAAATCAGAACGAAATGAAATACTGGAATTTCCTGCAGAATGGAAATTCCATTTTTTAACTGGCTCTAGCTCTCATGTAAATAACAGTAGTTCATCTCCCTACGGTTCAGGGCTTCAGCTGGCCATGGAAGTGCCAGAGCCAGCAGTCACAGCATTACCCAATCAAGATTAAGAATATCCAAATGATTGTGAAAAATATGGCCTTTTCAATGGCCACACGGCAGGATCTTCAGTTCCCAAAGTTGAGGAGTCGTCTTCGGCCTGAATATTTAGACAAACATTTTTTTCCCAGAGTTTAATGAAATCTTGTGCTGATGATAGGTGCTGGACTGACAGTTTTGAAAAAACGTTGTTTAATGCATTCCTGGAAGGCTCTCAGATACGACAGTGGTGGGCATGGTGTAAGAAGCTGAAGAAATAAAATATAATGTCTCTCTTTCAACCTCAGGGCACATACACCAAGGAAGGTAGCAGCACAAGCTTCCCACCACACTGGCCTCTTGTCTCAGTCCTGACCTGGAAGAATTCACCTCTAAGGTTGTTCAGTGTCAGTGGCCCATTCAATTCTTGGCTTGCCTGGGCCTTTGTTTTTGAAGGGATCTGTTATACCAATGGTAGAGTTGCTCTATGGGGTGTGGACACCTTTCCCAGTAGGAAATGGTCAGAGACCTGTCTCATTTCACAAGTAAACCTTCAAAAACCTATAAAACTCCTGGCCACTCCTTCTCCATTTCCAAAGCTAACTTTTTTTTGTTGAGCTTTTATAATCTCTCTTGAATGGATGAGCTCTTGTTCTTCAAAGCCTTCTCTTCGCTCCTTTGGTATATTTTAAATACAAAATATTTGATCATAAGTTCGTACTGTTACAGGGGAGATGTCACGGCAGGAAATAAGGCAAGGATGAGCACATCATGGCCTCCCACTCATTCTCTGTGACTGTTTCTGTGAATGGAGAAGGCAGATAGGTGAGTCTCCTGCTGGGAATAAGACAAGCTTGCACATACCAGAGTCTGCTTTTCCTGCTCGTGGCTGCTGTCGAGGGGGCGGGGAGTGGTGGTAAGATGAAGGAGGAAGGTCCCATGCAGAGACCCACACAGGATACACCAGATTTCACTGCTTGTTCCATCAGACACTTCCATGCAGGAATTGGGGGAGGAGCAAGACAGAACATGCCAAACTTCCTGAATGTAACGTGGAAGAGAATTAACACGCCATCTGAGATTCCGGTGGTGTGAGCTTCCTCTCAGCAGTGCCCTGCCAATGCCAGCCAGGGACTCTGTTATTGTCCTGATGGCAGTGCAGGGCTGCATGGGCAGTGCCATCTGGGATTCCAGTTGGGGCAGAACAGCACAAGCTTGCTTTCAGGGTTGGAACGCTGCAGGGAGAAGTACAAGTAATGGAAATTGAAATGCAAATTATTCTGAGTGGAGAAAAGGCCCCATAAATCAGGAGTGACAAGAACACAAAAACACTATCAGGATGTATTTGCACAATCAAGGGATATTTCATATTTCAGAGAAAACCCAAGCTCAGTCTCTGCTCCTAAAATAAACCAAATCCATTTTTTTCTCATTGTAGAGGCCTTCTCTGAATTCCTCTGTTTTAAAGAGCAACAGGAAGCAGATTGAGTTAGATTTCACCCAAATGTGGCTTGTTTACTAACCCTGACAGGATAATATTTGTTATAAAAGAATCACTTAGAAAACCAAACCCAGCAACCTTTCTTTGATAAAAGATTTGAGGGTCCATGAATACTTGGTACCCCTGCTGAGCGTCAGGATTAACAACCCAGAATAAAACAAATGCATAATTTTAAAACAAAGTAACTTTCATTGAAAGGAAAGGAGTACTTGTGGCACCTTAGAGTATGCATCCGATGAAGTGAGCTGTAGCTCACGAAAGCTTATGCTCAGATAAATTGGTTAGTCTCTAAGGTGCCACAAGTACTCCTTTTCTTTTTGCGAATACAGACTAACATGGCTGTTACTCTGAAACCTGTCATTGAAAGGAAAGACAGCTCAAATACTTGAGCACTAATTCTGACACTAGGACACAGGCAAAGTGAGTTTGCTGCTCTCAGCCATAGCGGAAATCTCTCATGACAGGCACCACCATGCAACCCATAAGTCTCTGCTCAGAGTGCGCAGCAGGAGGTACTGCTGGACAAGATGAAAATGCAGATGCTGCGCTGGGGAGCAGGACTGGAATAGCAGGGAGCACAGCCAGTCAGAAGAGGCAGGGAGCACAGCCAGTCAGAAGAGGCAAGGGAAAAGGCTTCTTCCTGCCTACATTGCATGCCATCCCCCTCTCATTGTCACAAGAACCAAATGCATGCCATTGTTAAATTCCACTTATCTCTGTGTCATGGGTATTAGATTTGGGAAAGGCCTCTAAGATCTTCCAGTCAGCACTGGATTGTTCCCTCCAGGACATTTGTTTGGTTTTTTGTCTAGGTTAAGATTTTCCTAAGCACTGGGGCTTCCATCACTTTCTTTCAGCATGTTCCATAGCCTAACACATCCTCACTGTCAGAAAATAGTTTTGCATACACCCTGTGGTGTATGTTACATCTCCAACTCCTTGAGAGAAGTCAAGAATGATCTCTGCAGTGCAGGAAGTGGGATTTACATCTATGAAGGTGGTGTAATGGACTGAAAGCTGACCTGACTGGACGTCTAGGCCACGGAAGCAGCGGTTTGGACTGCTGCAGAACCAGGACACCAAGAGGGCTAGAGTGGATGAGCCTCTGCAACACCGCTTCCTGACTCAAAGGGGTGCTGTGGTGGCAAGTGAACCTCATAATAGGGATCCATAAGAATGACCTAAGATGGCTTTCCTAGGCTTAAACATTTCACAGCTTTAAAAGAAAAGGAGGACTTGTGGCACCTTAGAGACTAACAAATTTATTTGAGCATAAGCTTTCGTGAGCTACAGCTCACTTCATTGGATGCATGCAGTGGAAAATACAGTGGGGAGATTTATATACATAGAAAGAAAAGGAGGACTTGTGGCACCTTAGAGACTAACCAATTTATTTGAGCATAAGCATAATGCATCCAATGAAGTGAGCTGTAGCTCACAAAAGCTTATGCTCAAATAAATTGGTTAGTCTCTAAGGTGCCACAAGTCCTCCTTTTCTTTTTGCGAATACAGACTAACATGGCTGATACTCTGAAACCTGTCTATATACATAGAGAACATGAAACAATGGGTGTTACCATACACACTGTAACGAGAGTGATCACTTAAGGTGAGCTATTACCAGCAGGAGAGCTTTTAGTGATAATCAAGGTGGGCCATTTCCAGCAGTTTTAAAGTTTATCTCCAGACATTCCACAGGTAGAAGTGAGCATTGAGTACTATTGGAAAAAGAGAAATCTCCTTTTTAGTGGAGTGACAATTACCTCCCTATACTAAAGGTTTGCAACTAAGTTTCCATTATAAACCCAATTTTGGCCTCCACTCTAAAAATCCACAAACCAAGGAATATTTGCCTCAAAATTGGCAGGTTAGGCCTGGGTCTGTGGTAGAATTTTTCTACCAAGTGCAAAGGAATTGGTCAAAAAAATTTTGTAACATGGCACCCAAAATATGGTATTGTTCACCTGAGTTCTGGAAGTCATCTACCCTTTCTTTACCACTCTGTAGCAAAAAGGGAAAGGAGGAGGTAAAATGTAGCTCCTGAACTGGAGGGGGCAGATACAAGGCCTGTGTTACCAGAGCTGGTCTGTGGGCTCCAGCAAGGAGAATCTTGGCTTACCTTTTTTTTTTTTTTTTTTTTTAAATGGAAGTCTAGACAAACAGATTTATACTGATGCAAACTGCTCACGAAAGCTGTCAGGACCAGTCACTTCTAATGATTCCCCCTCCCACGCCATGCCCCAACTTTGTATGTATAATGAGCTGATTAATTCTGGGCATGTAGCCTAAAGAATTGCCTCCCCAAAATCCTCAGGCTGCCCCCAGGGTGAGCAGCATGAAGGACAAGGTTTGGCCATGTTTGGAGGGGAGGCAAAAAATTGGTTTACAGTCCCACCCCAAAAGACTAAGGCCAGCTCTGCTAGTTAAAATATTAACTGTCTCTGGGCCCGTGGTGGAGCAGCAGTTGCTCCCTCAGGGCCTGATCTAAAGGTCATTCAAGTCAGTTGAAAGTCTTTTGATTTCAGTTGGCTTTGGTTCAGGCCTTCAAGGGAGCTGCTGTGGCAAGGTGCATCCCTCCTTGCTGTGGCAGTTGCTGCAAGAGGAACATCCCTTCCATGTTACCCATCAGCATCTTTGGGAGTGCCTGGGCTGCTCCTCTCCTACAGACCTCATGAAGTCAGTACTAAGGGGGAATGGCTCTCCAAGCCCTTTTCAGTCCCCCAGCCCATGTTAGGACTAACTAGAAAAACTAAGGAAATTCCTACATGTGAACACACACACCAACCAATTTCATTAAGTAGAAGTTATGTTTGTGAGTAGGTTTCACTAATTTAAACATAAAATAACTAAATAACTTTGCAAGTAACAAACATATGACCATAAAAATGCCTGGAAATTCCAGGGTAAGGTTAAACATAGAAGCAATCAAAACTTTGGAAAGTATGCCAGTTTCCAGTGAAAGTACAGATCATATGGCTGAGCTCCATTTATCACGTGGTTACTGACTCCATGTAGTGTATGTATCTTTTATATACAAGCTATCCTCACACAGACACATGCTGTATATCAGAGTTGTCATGTGACAGTCTATAATGGGACCAGCGTAGTTTAGCATTTCTTTTTAGGCATCTTCAACAAAATCCTGAAAGGCAGCACTTAGGGGTCTGAAGGGAAGAATGTGAAAGATTAGTGCAACTGCTAATGGTGGGGGGAAAGGATCTGTTACAAAGACTAGGGCCTGGGGTGGGTCCATTGTAATGATTTTAATGCATAGGGAGACAGGACCTGTAAAGAGCTTTGTAAATGACAGCACGGTCTACATAATAGTTACTGCTTTGCAATTTATAGTTCTGTAAGGCTGGAAGTATGTTTGAAAGGTCAACAGAACTAATTACACTAGGGAAATGAAGCTGGGTTTAGACAAAAAAATATAATAGGGGTTACCGCACACAAATGAGTGAAAATTCTATTTTTCCCCTCTCACAATTCTTAGGGTCAGGCAGGTGGGAAAGGCAGTGCGTGGAGGAAGGGAAAAAGTCTTATCAGTCCGGCGCAGTGTGCTGGGTTTTGAATGTGCGGCTGACACCAGTACTGGGCACTAAGCAACCGGTCTGGCTTCCAGCTGTCAACCTGGCCAGCAGCTGTCGCCTTGGCAACACTTTCTCAGTTCCTGAGGTATGTGCAGGACCTTAGCCATCTGGCTGTTGGCTGGTGATTTGTCATGTCCCATGATGGCGAGGAGGGTTCAGATGCTGAGCTGGCTTAGGGGACAGGCTGTTCTTTCTGGGAAGAAGCCAGCAGCACTTTGCTCTCATCCATTAAAGATTTACTGCTGACTATTCAGTGGCTGGCTTCTCCAGTGCATGCCAAGTCACTCTTTGCCATTCTGACCTGAGTGCTAACTTTGCTTTCTCTCCATGTGCTGTCATAAATAATGTTAAAGGTTTCTAAATACAGTGAACTGAAATGCTTAGCACGGATTGCCTGAGAGCAGAATATGCTTATGTGCTGTGGGGATACACAAAGTCCATTCCAGAGGGCACAGGGCTCCAGTTCCATTTCAACCCTCCTGCCATAGGACATGCCCAAGGACTCCATTCTAGCAGAGGTGGCAGTGCTGAAATACGGGTGGGTTTCTTTCTCCTTCCATGGGGCAGCACCCATTCCAAGGTGCCACAAAAACCCAGGACTTTTCTCTCTCCCACCTTCACCTGGAATTTAGTGTGTGAAGCTAAGTGAGGTAAAATATTTCAGTCCTAAAATTGACTAAAACTGAAATAATTTCCTTCACCACCTTCCACAAAGCCCCATAGTAATGGACTTGTGAAATGAATGACCTCCTGGCTGCAAAACAAGTGATTGCTTGGGACATTGGGTCGCTATAGCACCCTCTCAGGCTTACCTCTTTTCCTAACTTTCAGTGATACAACTGTCCATGAGTTCTTTTAAGACTTCTCTTTTGCGCCTTCCCATGTCCCTTTCTCCTCCTCTTCCCAATCCCTGCCCTCAATGGGGCAGGGAGCAAGGAGAAGTGAGGTGGGATCAGAGGCTGTGATGCGTCACTACTGAGAAATTTTAGGTTGACCCCTGTGTAGACCATGAGCACCACATCGTTAGAGAAAGGGACTCTTTTCCAATTATTTTGACTGGTCTCTCGCTACCTTCCTCAACAGCCTCATTCAAGACCAATAATCCCTTGCTGATGATGACAATAATTAACACCTACCTCTTATGCAATGATGCATTTGGTAATGTCAGTTTGCCTCCCTTACGTCCACAGCCAGATGGCCTGCAGGATTAGAGCCATGTCCACTTGTGCAGACATGTGAGGCGAACTGCTGCTGGTAGTCTCCACTCTGTGTGCATAGGCTACGTCAGTGTGCTGTGCAATCAGGCTATGGAGAGAGGAGATTATTCTGTCATCCAGAACATAGACCGCTGGATGTCTGATGACCAGGAGACCTGTAAAACAATTTGGCCACTGGATACAAGGATATGTCAAATGCCATAAGACATGTAAGTCTCTTAGGCCATGTCTACCCTGAAAAATTAAGTCAACCTAACTTATGTGAACATACAGCTGTTGCAGTAATTACATCGCGTTTATGGGTCTATACTTCGCTTCTTGTGTCAGTGGAGCGTGTCCTTACTAGGAGCGCGTGTATCGATTGTACTGTCAGTGTGAGGCATTGTGGGATGGCTCCTGAAAGCCAGTAACAGTCGACACAAACAATGCCGTGTTGACATTGCATTGACTTAACTACATCGACCGTGAGTCTACTCTGCTCATGGAGGTGGAGTTATTAAGTTGGTTTAGTGGGGCAGTTACATCAGCAGGAGTGAAATTTAAGCGTAGACGCTTCCGTAGTTAGGTCGACGTAAGCAGCCTTGTGTCGACCTAATTCTGTAGCACAGAGCAGACCTCAGAGACAGCTGAGGAGAAGTCTGTGCTTATGGTACATTTTAGTAACAGTGATGTACGAATCTGTAGGAGAGAGGTCTTAAAAACTTAATTTACATTATTAGCAAGAAAGCCTAAAGTCAAGGCCTCTCACTAGCCTTTTCTAAAATACTGTCAGTCTCGTGTTCTGAGTCATCTAGGCAGGAAGAATTAAATGGATGAATGAAAAGACAGTGTAGAGAAGAGGGACCCAAGTTCTATTAGGCACTGGTGAACCTTTTGGGAAAAGGAGACCCTATACTTAAGGAACAGCCTCCACCTTACATAGGAGCATAAATTTGCCATGCTGGATCAGGCTATTAGGCCACCAAATTTAGGTATCCAGCAGTAGCCAATCACAGATACCTCAGAAAATGGTGAAGGTGACCACCATCCTTCATGGACCATCTCAGTGATTCAGTGCTGTATAACCTTTGTGAGCCCTATGGTAACTGTAAAAAGAAAAGGAGTACTTGTGGCACCTTATGAGCAAATAAATTGGTTAGTCTCTAAGGTGCCACAAGTACTCCTTTTCTTTTTGCGAATACAGACTAACACGGCTGCTATTCTGAAACCTATGGTAACTGTGTTACACCTAGTTGCCATTACCTTAGCTTGCATAGTTGCAAGTGTTACCAAGATTCTTTTATCTCTCTAAAGTCCAGCCAGGCTATTTGATTCAATGCCCCTCCTCCCCAAATCAGAGAATTCCAGAGATAAAGCATTCACTGCATGAAGTAGCTTTTCCTTTTCTTGGTTCTACATTAACCAGCCACTAGTCACCACATGACCGCGTCTTCTGGGACAGGGCAAGTAGGAGAGAAGGTTCAGTTTTCACTAGACCCTCCAGTATTTTTGACAAGCCATTGCCTGGCTAAATATTAATTTTCAGTCCCTCCTCATATGTAAGTGATTTCATTCCTTTAACCGAAAGGGAAACAGACTGCTGGCATTGAAAATGTATGTGGATAGGAGTGGTTCTTTAAACTGGTGGATTTAGGGAGAGAAGGAAATCTCAGGGAGAGTTGACTGCATGTTCAGATGTTCAGTGAAATCTGCTAGGGTCAGAAGAAATTCAAGTGAAACTTTAATGCAACATACAGTAGTTAACCAGTCAGAAGTTGGACTGATGAGAATGAAGAACAATCCAATAAGGAAACAGCTCCCATGGAGTCACATAAAAATATGCACAGCTGTTAAGAATAAAAACAACCAATAAGTGTAACCCAGTGAAACTCTTCAAATCAAAAGTGGAACAGCAGCAATGGCATGTGTGGAGAGGAGGGCTAGATGTACTGTAATGTGATGGGTGAGAATAATCAAAAGATTACCATAAACTCCAGCTATACACTATATGGTGAAAATACGGTTGATTGTGGATATGAGGGAGGGTGTGTGTGTGTTTCCAGAGACAATGTCAAAAGAGAATTTCTAAATAGAGGGTGCTTAGATACTTCAGTGGTGGAAAAACCTCAGACAGATTGTGAGGTAGGCTCTGTGAATACATACAGATACGACAGTGGTCATGTACTACCAGGTCACAAAGCTGAACCATGGTGATGAATGCAGAAGGAAGAAATATCAGAGGTAAACAACTATAGCATATTAATAACAGGTGATTTGCTGGTTGATAAACTGGCTGATTGTCATACTGGCACATAGTATGCAATAATAATTTCGTTGTGAAACCTTTCATTCTGTAGAATAGCATGACAATAATTTGCACTTTGTAATGACACCTTTTTATTTGTGATCCCAAAATGCATTAGAAAGAAGGTAAATACTTTACAGATGGAAAAACTGAGACATGTAGACTTAATTGCGCTCTGTAACTGAAGGTGGAATTTGGCTGTAAGTTGCTCACCCAAGATCATATTGCAAGTCAGGACAGATGAAGGGATGGAATGCAGATCTCCCGATTCCCAGTTATCAGTATACTAGACACTTCAATAGCCAAAGGTGAGTCTGAATGGGAAATGAAGCACTGCCTGCCTTATGTGGCCCTGCAAATAATAAAATCAAGTGCAGTAATATAAATGCAACTGACCAGCTGCAGCTGTAAAACGAAACATGTAGCATTTCAAACATTCACTGGAAAGATTTATATGGGGACAATGCTTTCAGCATCCCTGTGAACATAATGCATTCTCGCTGAGAGGGGAGTGATCTTGTGGTTAAGGCACTGCAGTACAACTCAGGAGACCTGCGTTCAACTCCTCGCTTTGCCCCAGACTGCCTCTGTGACCTTGGGGAAGTCACTTCATCTCTCTATGCCTTGGCTTCTCATCTTCAGAATGCAGATGGGAAGTATTACAATCTCTCTACCTTTGTCTGTCTTGTTTATTGAGAGTCTAAGCTCTCTGGGCAGGCACAATGTGTAAGGTGCCACAAGTACTCCTTTTTCTTTTTATTGTATGTTGGTACAGTACCCAGCACAATGGGCTCTTGATCTTGGTTGAGGCCCTCTTGAACTTACTGAAATACAGATAGCTAATAATAATGAAAATAATAAATAATAATAAGAAGATGTGCACCCACTGTAATTTAAACAAATTGCTGAAACAGTACCCAGCCCTTTCCAAACAGAACAGTGGCCATTATTATGGAGGATTGAGCATGCTTCACTTTATGATGACACTTTTCTTTAGGGCTGTGTCTGCCCTTAGAGGAAGGCAGTGTGGTCTAGTGAATATGGACTGGAAGTCAGGAACACATGAGTTCTTATGTTGGCTCTGCCAGTGACTCACTGTGTGACCTCAGGTAAGTCACTAGGGACAACATTTTCAAAAGTGAGCTTTCATTTTAGGTTCCTTCATTTTTGGCTGCTTAACCTGAGGCATTTGGGCTCTGATCTTCAGAAGTGCAGAACCCCCACAGCTCCTGTGGGCTTTGTTAGAGTTTGGGGTGTTCAGCACTTCTGAAAATCAGGCCCTACCTTTCGCATCTTGGATACCTAAAATCAGAGGCCATTTTTGACAAACTCGGCCTTAAATCTCTCTACCTCTTTTCCCATGTGTAAAATAGGGATACTATTTCCCTGTGTCATAGGAGGTGTTATGAGGGTTAGGTAATGTTTGTATAGGACTTTGAAGATAGCTGTAGATGACTAAATATTATCATAATTATGTGTCTCTAGGCCATGCAGCCCTGTTGCTGTGTGCTGTAGGGGTAGGCAGAGAGACAGAGATTTAAGGGGAGAATACCAGTATGTCTCCAGGCGCTCTTTTCCCCCTCCTTAGGCTAGAGCAAGTTAAAATAAATTAATGTGTGTCTGTCTCCCCACCCCTACCCCTTCACATTATCCATTTCCCTTTAGGGAAGCTGTTCTTTACCTCTTTGTGTCCCAGTGGAGTGATTAGCTGCTGCAGGGAGCCTGAGCAATTATGAGCCCGCTGTAGTTCCCTGTTGCCAGTTGCCTGCTGAATCAGATTTGCTCACTTGGTTGTTCTTCCAGACCCCAGGCGTGTGCCCCATACAACACTACCAATTCCTGCAGCAAGTCCTTTGGGAACAGGAGCACAGGATCCTGGGATGCATCTGAGAAAGATCAGTTACAAGTGTTAGAACAAGGGGAGACAGCGAGAAAAAAGGTTAGGTTAGCTAGGGAGACACATCCAGGAAGGCTGAAAATAAATACGTTTTATTCAATGACAGTCAATAATGAAAATGTATTGAAACAAATAGCAGGAGCTGGTACCAAGCCCTTTCTGCTTGTTCCCAGGCATTCCAGGTAAGTTGTGTGCAATTTCTTCAGTGTAATGGAATACACAGTACACCCTTGACTTTCTCTTTATTTACATGATATGTTCTTCCCTATACTGAATAAGAAACACTGTACAGAAATATGTGGTAGTGTAGGCACTATGCTCCAGATTCTGCCACAGCCCAGGAGGTGGCTTTATGCCATCTTTGTACCTTCCTAATCTTGGACTACTGCAACGATGGGTGTGGCTGTGATGGGGTGTGCAAACCCCACACCAGCTGAGAAGGGATTGATCAGAGCAGGAGAGCTCGATTAGCCCCAACTTTTTACACCTGGAGGATGTGTCAGGGTCAGGGAGAAGTTGAAATGAATGGTTCAGAATAGTTAGGGGAAGCAGGAGGAGACCCAGGAGAGAGGTGGTCTGGAGTTCCCTCTCTGTGGGAAGGTCCTGACAGGAGCCAGGCAGAAGGAGAACCAAGGGAAAGTTACAGGAATGAAGTTAACTTCTGTGGTGGGTCTTGAAAAAGGAGCAAGCCTGCAGGAAGGGCAGCCCTGTGGGCTGACACTCTGTGGAAGAGCAGTGAGTTGGGGAGAACCTAAGATGGACTAAAGGCTCAAGCCTTGGGTGGGCGGAAGTTGCTTAGTTTGTATTTTGTCGGGTGGTTTTGTTTTGTTGAGGGATGTCCGGGAGAAGCCCTGGGCTCTGCAAAAAGAGTGAGGCTGAAGAGGAGCCCAGGTAGGGCAGAACACCTTCTGTTGATTATTATTATTTTGACCTACATTCGTTGTTCGGAACAATGGCAGCGTGAAAGGGGTGGAACTGTAGTGTGAGCTGGCCAGAGCACTAACTCACCATTATACCAGACCACTGAAGTGCTGAGGGGGAGGCCGAAGCAGAGTTGCTGAAACACCAAGTCATGCCACCATGGGGTGCTCTGGGAAGGTGAGTCTACAATAGTGGCCCCCAGCATAACTTAGCTCTGGGAGCTGCTCTAATTTATGGGTGTCTGAGGGCTGTCCTGAACCGAGTGTACTCTGGCTACACCGCTAGCCCAACCTTACACTGAAGCCTGTACTGGAGGGCAGCATAGCACTAGCTACACTACCCCTTTGGAGGGGGGGTACTGCCCAATGTGGAGAGTGTGACAGCCCCTTTATGCTGCAGCAGGGGGTCAAAATCTGTCCCTGGGTGTCATTACTGTTCTAATAAGGGGGCTTCAAAATGTAATGGCCTTGTTACTGAGGGTGGGCAAAACCCCTCCCTTTAAACCCATTCAAGCATTGTGGAATTGAAAGTTCAACTTGGTTCATGTTCCATTTACTTGCGGGATGAGTGGAAAGAAGCAGAGAAGAAAAAAATCTGATAAAAGCTAGGAGGAAGAATGGACTAAAACGAGGGCAGATGAAGAAGAAATAGAGAGAGACTGGGGGTGGGCAAAAAGGGGAAGAGGGAAACAGCTAATGAAAAAATAAATGTATATGCGGTAGCTGCGTGTGCCCCCCCACCCCCCCGAGTGTTTATGGGGCTTCTTCTAGCCCTGGTGTCAGTTTCCCCTTCTTTTCAGGTGGACGAGCCCTTTTTCAAAGTCAAAACTTTTCATGACGCCCTTGCATTTACTATAAAAGCCAAAACTGTACAAATAATGACAAGCCTCTGCCATTTGTGTGTTGTGAGAGGCTGAGAATACTTGAGCTTGAAGGGTCAGGGTGCGCAGAGAGTAGGGGGGCGAGATTTTCTATGCTTTAGACTGTAGTAAATTTTTCCACGTCTTGCAGTCCCCCTTGATTGCCTTTCAGAATCCCCCAGGGGGTTGTGACCCAGTGGTTGAAAAGCTCTGCGTTGCCCAGCTGCTTCCCATTTGTGAGAAAGGCTTGGTGTAGGTTTTTAAAAACTGAATAACCCTTGAATAACGTGCCAGGGTTAAATTACAGGAAGAAAGGTTCATAACTTCAAATTAGTTACCTGAACCTGGAACATAGAGAGGGGTGCACGACTTCAGACTCCATGAGGTTCCTCCATCTCTACTCATTAGCTCTAAAACCAACCAGGCCGCCTCTAGCACAAGCTCAGAATTCCCCTTCAGGGCAACAAAGGTACCTTAATTCCAGTAAAAAGTGAGCTGACTAGTGATGGTAAGATTGCCCTACGTGCACATGCTCTGGCGCAGCGTTAGCCACTTCATGCATTCACATGAACCCCTGGCATTGATTCACCCCCTTGTGCAGGACCAGTAGTCCTGGTGCTGGCTCTAGTTTCTAATGCTCTGATCCCTCTGTAGTAGCAGATACATCCTGACAGTTCCTTTCCCACGTGGGGTAAGCTTCAGTGGATTCTGGAGTACTTCTTCCCCCTCCCCCGACTATATAGCTGGTGCTCCTGTGAGTGGAGGGAACACACAGTAGGGTTGTCTCCTTTTCACCACAGTGCCCAGCACTGCTCTGTTGTATGTAACATCCCTACAGACCATGCTGGTGGCCTGTGCATTTGGCTTGCTGCACTGACCTTTCAGTCTGCCATTTCCCAGCTTCCTTCCTTCTTTCTGTCCTGCATGTCACTCTCATTACCTTGTGCTGCTCTCCTGCTGCATGCACATCTCTCTCTTTTGCTTTCCCCATGCAGCAGGCTCCTTTATGGATGCTGGGAATTTTTCGGACACAGCGGTGGTGGTAGGGGGAGGGGAGCAGATTTTTAAAGGTATTTAGGTGCCTAAAGATGCAGACAGGTACCAAGATGCTTTTAAAAATCCCCTTAGGTGCCTAACTGCATCTTTAGGTGCGTAAATACCTTTAAAAATCTGGCCTTGGCTGCCTGCCTAAAGGAAGAGCAGCTTCTCTTCTTCTTCACACTGGTTCCCTTCGTGCAGCTTCCCCATGGGTTGGAGGGAATGAGAGATTGAAAGAGACGGGGAAGATAGAGAGAGGAGCATCTTTACTAAATGAAAGAGGAGAAAAAATAGGATGAGAGGATAAAAATTACTGTAAATTGTGTACAAGAAAATATTGAAGGGAAAAAAATAGAGAGAGAGAGAAAAGAAAAGCCTAGCAGTGCTGAGTGTAGAGGGTTAGGATATTGAACTTGGAATCGTAAGACCTGGGCTCTGTTCTTGTTCTGCCACTGATCTGCTGAATGACCTTGGGCAAGTCAGTTTTCCTCTCTGCCTCTGTTTCCCCTCCTACCCTTTGTATGTCTTGTCTGTTGAGGTTAAACTTTTTGGGGCAGGGACTCTCTCTCATGATGTGTTTGTCTCGTGTCCATCACAATGGGGTCCTGATCTTGTTTGGGGCCTCTGTACGCTACTACAGTACAAATAATATACAATAATAATAGTATCCAGGATGCTAAACTTCAAGAAGTGGGAATTGAAAATATTAAGGCATTAGAAATGGACTGAAGGGAAAAGCTAGGAAACTTAAAGTCCAAAGAGTCATCATGGAGACTGATAGAAACTTAATTAAGGTCACATTCCTGTTAAACTTGGCTGTAGTCAACAAGAGTTACCTCAGAGTTGAATGTGGGCCTCCAAAAGTTCCTTTAAAAAAAAGCAAAATGGAGGGAATCCCGTTCATTAATTTAGATCACCATGTGCAGCAATTTATTCATACCAAAAATTGTATCCTTTAAACAATGAAATCCAGCATAAGCAAAGCTAATAGAGGGAACTTAAACTTTGGCAGGTAAAAAGTCCAATGGACGTTAAGAGGCTAAGAAGAGATTTGACGAGCAAATAGCAAAGACATTAAGACAGATAATAAGAAAAGCTTTAAATACACTAAAAGTTGGAAGCCAGCACCAGAGTCAGGATCTGCTAGGCCACCGGGGTCTGCAGAGGGCAGTCATTCAGAGGGGAGATAAGCTGGCTGTAGAGAAATGAAATGATGTCTTTGCATTGGTCTTTACCACTGAGAAGGATGGGAGAAATATCTATTTCAGGGTTAGTCTTTCCAGATAATAAAGCCAAGGGGAGGCCAGGAATGCAGGGATTTGTCCCTACCCACTGACTGAGTTGATTGATCTTGTAAAGTACCTGCTGTTTCTTCTACCAGAGGAGCCATGCAGATCCCACGGGGTAAGAATTCAAATGTTGTTCCTCAATTCTTCCCACACGCTTTCTAATAATAATAAGTTAATAATATATTATATCCCACATTTCTGTAGCACCTTCAGCCTAGAGCATTGTGCAATGTTTATATACTGATCATGACCCACCACTGAACTGCAGTTAGCTCTGTGGTGCAACCTGGCAGCTGTTTAACAGTGTACAGCTTTCCTACACAACCATTTAGCACAAGATGTGCAGAAGAACATTGTATTCAATAGAAACCACACAAGGAACTTTTAGGCCAGCAGAAAGTAATTACCTAAATCTGAATTTGGGGAGGATACCAGAGCTAATAACCATATTCATGGAAAAAGGACTGTGGGGTCTTTTAATATTCTCACATGGTGAGGACCTTGATTGCATGTCTCATCTGGCAACACAGCGCTCCAACACTATTCTAGAGGGCATTGGTTCAGTACTGACTCATGGAAAACAGCACCTCCTGTTGAGTCACAAATGTCACTTCCTGCAACATTCTGGCTTTCTCTTGGAGGCCCCCATCCAAACACTTGACCCGGCGTCATGTTATGAGATTTGATGAGGTCACAGCTTGAGGTGATGTGGCTTCAGCTCTGAACATTATGCCACTGTAGGGAAGTGACAGCGTGTGTTCTCAAAGCTTCTAATGAAATGGGCACAGCTACAGGTCACCATCTTCTTCCCCTTGAAGTGGGGAGGAGAAGGGACATCAGTAGAAAACTGCTGAGCCAGAAACCCAGACTCGAAATCTAGATTTTAGGTCTGTTGTTATCTATCTAGATTTGAACTTCATGGACCCGATTCTCCACTCACATCAGTAGCAATATATTGACTTCAATGAAAATACTCTTGATTTACACTGAATGAGACTTCTCATCTGTGTGGGTGGGGGTAGAGTGGGAGGGGAGACGGAGACAGACAGGGACCAAAACCTGTGATCTGAACACTCCCAACTTTTGGTTTAAAATCCAGTTGCATTCAGAATCAGTGTTCATGTGTTAGAGGTAGATTTGAACTATAAAATCGTGATCTGAATCCAGATCTCGGGTTTTCGGTCTGAGCAGTCTATAGAAGTTAGAAAATCCATTTGGATATGGTGCTCTATTCAGTGTTGGAAACTGGCCTCTGATGCTGTTGCTTAGTTGGTTCTTTGATTTTACCTGAACTTTCTTGTCTCTTCTTTTATCTAATAAAAATAATTGTTCGATGAAAACTGCAGTTTCTGCAAAATTTAAATTTTCTGCAGGAAATTTAATTTTCCAAAAAATTTCAATTTTCCATCAGCAAACCTGACCAAAAATCTCCCCTATGACCCAGCCATATACTGTATCATAAGTCACCTGATTGAGTAGGCTGACTAGGGAGTCCAACCTAAGGGAAAGAATTAAGGCATGGGGCGCCATACTATAATTGCCATAAGGAACTGTGGCATCATAGGACAATGCAGTGTCTAGTCATTTCAACACTGTTGATCTAAATGAAACCACCTGACATTCCTGAAATGAAGTGTTTCAGTTTGTTGACATGAATTGAAACATTCTGTTTCATACTGACTAGAAAGAGAATGTTTCAATTCATGTCGACAAACTGAAACACTTCATTTCAGGAATGTCAGAAGGTTTCATTCAGATCAACAGCGTTGAAATGTTTCAACATTTCCAATTGGAAATGTTTGCAACTTTTTGTTCTGTAAAAATTTTTGACTTTTCTATCCAATTTGAGATGAAAAAATTGGTGAAATATTGGAATTTTCAATGGGCAATAGATTCTGATTATCACTCAGCTTTGCTGGTGGATCAGACTTGCAGATTAAGACCTAAGGGAACTGTGTTGCTGCTGCGTTTGTTACATGCTTGTCCTATAGAAAGAGAGCAGGGAGCAGAGAAGGATGACTGAGGATAAGAAAAAAGAGGGTGAGGAGAACAAGAGTAGACACCCACCCAATAGAAAGTCTGCAAAAGGAAGACCAAAGGAAGATGAGGGGGCAGTGGAGAGAGAGTGAGTGAGAGAATTTCATTCCCTGGAGCTACCAGTCTCTTTATCCTTCATAGCACAAGTCACTCCTCCCACTATAAATGCAATATTAACAGTCCTGCATCAGCCACGGGCATCCCGCTGCCTCCCCATGATCCTACATTAGGGGCACGGGGAGAGAGAGAGAGAGAGAGAGAGAGCCAAGGAAGAAATGCAGCTCTGCTCTCCAGTCCTGAACAAGGCTATTTAAAGGGGAGGGAAGGAAAGTATAATCATCAGAAATCTGACTGATTGAAATGAAGTGGCTGTGAACCAAGCAAAAAGATGGTGGGATTGGCGGGGGAGGGAGAGAGAAGCAGGGAGGAGAGGACGATGCTAAAGTGATTCTCATCTAGCTGGCAAAGTGCCCACAACTGCCTCCATGAAAGGCACTTCTTGTGAGTGCTGCTGACTGGCAGGAATTCAAAGTGAGGAGGGGATGGGACTGTGTGTCACTATGTGGTGCTTGGGATAGGTTGCACATGGCTGTGTGTTTGGGGTTGTCTCTCCATGGGGCCTACAGCTTCCACTACTATTCCAGTCCTACAGCAACTCTGTCAATGTAGTGCCCACTGTTATCATTGTAGAATCCCTACAATCTCCCTTTAGCTAGCTTGTTCTTCCCATAGGACCGGAAAAATTCAGTTCCCGTGGCTGGCCAGTCACCAGAGCTAAATTTCCCTGACATAATCCCAACAGAGGTCTGCCAAGGATGAATTTGGCCCAAGAGATTTTGGGAGTGGGCTGACACAAGGTATGTAGCAGGGAGAGGGGCTGGAAAGTTAGCAGGACGTCAGTCCAAGGATCCTAGTGTTCTCCATGGAAATTTATCTATATTTTTAATTGTCTGGGGTCTCAGCCAGTAGGAAACTTTCTGGGTTTGATGCTCTCTCATGAGCTATAAAGTGGACTCTGGTTTAGGGAGAGCAGGGAAGTGGGCCATGCCTGCAAAATGCACAACACTTGGACTTCACTTAGTTTTGTTTTTTGTCTAGGAGAAACAGAAATGATTGTGGCTGATAGTAATCCATTTGGGGCCAGATTTTCCCTCCTATTGTTACTTGTCCTATGGGAATTGAAACCAAATGATTTCCCAGTGTCACAACATTGCGATGTTTTCAGTTTCATCTCATGGTCTCACATCAGTGCGTTAATTATCATCATGTATTTTCATGACATACAGATGCCGGAAATACATGAAGGTATCTTTAATTGTCCCACACAATCCAAGGTGTACCATACTTTTTAAGACAGGCAGTGATCCTGTTATAGCCCAAGTTGGTGTCCTACACATCCCCTAAAGTAGACTTCAGCTTCCCACTTCCAACACCACCTTGACTGGTTGAGAGCAGAAGTTAAAGGACAATTAGCCATTTGGCTGATGCTCCAGAGAGTGCAGGCTGTCCAGCTGCTAGAAAATCAATAGACAAGAGGATGAGGGAAGGAGATAGATGACTGGCACTGTGAATTGTCACTGAAGTTGAAAGCCAACAAATGTAGAACTGATAAAAGGGACATACTTCTCAAGCAAAGCCTAATAAACCTGGATCTGGAACTTATAATAGGACTGGCTGCTTCCTGAGTGTTCCCTTGTGACCAGAGGTCACTCTCTGGCATCCTGCCTCTCTTTCCTCCCCTTCAAGGCCCCTGAATAACTTACGCAGTCCAAAGGTAATCAAATCACTCCCCTTCTGGGGGTCCAATTTATTTAGTTCTCTGGGGACACACTGGCTCGCCAGGCTCCAGCCCCAGTTCAGTGTCTCTCTCCCCTTAGGTAGGGAAGCATCCAGCCTTTCTTCCCAGAGATGGGTCCCAGTTCAAAGGTCTCCTCCCAAGTAGGAGTTTGATGCCCCCAAACCCCATTCAATGTCTCTTTTCTCTTAAGTAGGGAGTTCTCAGCCCTTCTTCCCAGAGCTGGGTCCTAATCACAGTCACTTGGAGGCTTTATCTGGGTGGAGTTCAGCCTCCTCGCTCTGATTACTTAACTTCCCTGATAGGAGCCTTTCTCACTTGCTGAGATTCCCCTTTCTTTGTTTCAGAGTAGCAGCCGTGTTAGTCTGTATCCGCAAAAAGAACAGGAAGACTTGTGGCACCTTAGAGACTAACCAGTTTATCTGAGCATGAGCTTTCGTGAGCTACAGCTCACTTCATCTTTGTGTCTTCCTGCTGCCCTCCATCAGGCTCCATCCAGGCTGCTACTGTGGCACAGTAGGGCTGTAGTAGTTTCTTCAGAAATAGGGGTTGGTTGCCCTCAGGCCCCAGCCCGTAAAGGGCAAGCCATCCTGTTACAGAACTCATTGCCACAAGACAGCGCTGCGGCCAAGAGCTTAACAGGATTCTGAAAGGAGGAGACAGTTATATGGCTAATGAGAGCAATCCATGGGTATGGGAGACAGGACAAAAAAATTTAAATGAGAGATATGAACCCTTTAAGTTTCAGGGCATAAATCAACTGCTAACTGACAGTGGTTAGGAAGAAACTTCCCCTGAGGGCAAGTTATTACAGAATTGTTCACTACAGGTTTTCTTGCACCTTCTTCTGAAGCATCTGTTGCTGGCCTCTGTCAGAGAGAGGATGCTGGACTAGACATAAAGCTGATCTGATCCATTTTGACAACGTCTGAGTTCCTGTTTTCATTTCCTAAGCCCACCTTTGGCGACAGGCCTTGTTGTGAAAGTGTGTTGTCACTTCTCCATCCCTTTGGGATCCAGAACTCAGAACGAGAAGGAGAGCAATGACAGGAGAAGGAGGGATTGGAGCAGAGAGGGGGGGGGGGGTGGGAGAGGAACAGCTAGGGAAAAAGAGAAATGTGTGGGGGAGAAAGGGGGAAAATTCACTTGTAATTAGAAGACTTGAACTTCAGAAAAGTTAATTAGAAATGAAACTTCTGACTGAATGATGCAGATTTTGAATACCAGCTTTGTCAGCAGCTGAAATTAATTACAGGCTCAAACACAAGAGAAGGGGAGAGAGCAGAGAGGGAGGGAGAGACATTGCAGAAGTGAAGATTAAAAACTTGGTTCTAGGCTGTTGCCGTGGTGACTGGAGACAGTCCTTGTGGCTGACAGTGGTGACACATTGAAGGCAGCAGGTAGTTATAATTACCTCCTTCCATAGACTCAAGTTGACAGTGACCCCTCCCAATTCCAAGCGGGAGATGCTCCATTTTTCTCATCAGACTTTCTCTCTCTCAACTGTAGCTACAATGGGTCTTTTGGAGACCCACCTTCACTGAAAGGAAGACTACAGAGTGACAAGGGTGGGAGCCTTTTTTCTGTCATTTTAACCACAAGGATGCTCAACAATGTAACGAGGGAAACCTGCATGGCAACTACAAACTTTCAGGGCGCCAGTTTCTAAAAAGGGGAGGGGAAATCTAGTATGGCCAACCCCAAGTGTCCAAAAATCAGGTGGTTTTTAAAAATAACAGATGTGGGGTATTTCTATAGGCAGCGACTCCGTGGGTGCTCCAGGGCTGGAGCACCCATGGGAAAAAAAATAGCGGATACTCAGCTCCCACCAGCAGCCCCCCAATCAGCTTCTCCCCCTCCCCCCAGCGCCTCCTGCCCACTGCAGATCAGCTGTTTAGCAGCATGCAGGAGGTGCGGGGGAGGAGCAAGGGCAGGGAATGCTCAGGGGAGGGGGTGGGAAGGGGTGGGGGCAGAAAGAGGAGGGGCAGGGGCTGGGGTTTGGGGGAAGGGGTGGAGTGGAGGCAGGGCCTGGGGCAGAGCAGGGGTCGAGCATGCCCCAGGAATGACAAAGTTGGCACCTGTGGGTATTTGCCTTCTGGTGTTTGGGTCTTTAGGGTTCATATTTTTTAAGCTTTTCTCCGCAACCATGAGGGCTAGAAAATTTTTATTATGTATGAGAACTGAGATTCTTATGTAATGCATGACTTCGGGAGCTAGGGCTTTAAGAAAAACACCGAATATTGTGAGATCACAGTAAAATCACCATAGTTGGCAAAATTGGGGAATCTTTCTCTCTTAGGTACTTATGTGGCCCCATTAACATAGTATTTGAGTGTCTCATAATCTGTTCTGTGTTTATCCTCACGACACCCCTGTGAGGCAAGGCTGTGCTATTATCCCCTTTTACAGCTGGGGAACTGAGGCAGAGGGAAACTAAATGATTTACGCAAGATCAGAGGAGGAAGCCTGGGGTAGAGCAGGGAATTCACCTAAGTCTGCCCAGCATCAGGCTAGCACCCTAACCACTGGACCAGCCTTCTTACACCATTATACAGATGTAACTGTCCAATTGTGGGACCAGTGATTAACCCACGTTGCCAGTGGAGGGCACTAGTCTTCTGTTTAAAAGTACAAACAAACATTTACCGGGTGTCAAAACAATATAGGGGCCGTCTCATTAGAATGACCTGGGTGAAAGCAAAGCTTTTGGCTCCTAGTAGCTTGGCCAAAATGGTGGGGGCAAAAGGGGGCTTCCCTTTGATTCCTTTAGTGAAGCTACTGCTGACACCCCAGCAACAAGAGCACCCAGTTCCAGCCTCTAGTGCTGTAGTCATCTACCTTTTAGCCAATCTTATCCAGAGGGACGCCCATGCCAGAGAGAACACTCCATCTCTTAGCAGGTAGAGAGCAGGGATAGATCAGCTGTAAACTCATGCTATATATGCAGTTAAATAATGTCCCTTGCTTCCAAAATGCCCCCATGAACCACCCAAGACCAGCTGGTCAGAGATAGATGTCATGACTCATTCCTGTCCTCTCTTCTGGATGGCACCACTCTGATGTAAACGGACCCAGCTCCTGGGCCTGTGTGCTACTGAGCTGCCCTGGGTCTGGGTAGTGACTGATTACTGTTCCTAGCTCTGTGTCTCTCAAGCACATGCCCAGGTGCAGGCCCCATGTCTACCACACTTCTTGGGCAGTGGGACCCTGCAGTCCAGTTACCTATACTCCAGAACTGGTGTCGCAGCCCTTTGTT